>NC_058384.1:62640100-62940100 GCF_018350175.1 Felis catus
GTGGCAACCACAAGCTCAAAGTTGAAAGCAGGGCTGGCTTCATGGCTTGCCACCCGCACAGTTGCACAAAGCCCCCCCCTGTTCACAGGGCCCTGCACTTGGTTTAATGCTCTGCTGTCGCCATGTTGAAAGTCCTAACCATTTTTTACCAAGGGGCCTTGCATTTTGATGTTGCCCTGAGCCCCCCAGTCCTGGTTGTTGGACATAGGAGCGCGTGGCTGATGTAGGTGGAGGGTGAGGCCCCTGGAGAAGAGCTGAAGGAAGTGAGAAACTGGAATGTCTCAGGGGAATGTACGTGTGGACTACAATCATGGAGGCTGAGGCAGGAATAGCACTGAAGACAGTGACGATGGGCTAAGAGCTAGGCTGTGCCGTGGAGAATCGAGTGGCAGTAAGCCGGGGCACGACATGCCGCAGCAGGGAGGGGCAATAGGTAGGCAACATAATCTAATGATGTGAACCTCAAAGCTGAGGGTTTGGAGGAAGGAGGGAAACAGCTGAGAACCGGGACACGGGTGTCCCCCTCAGGCCCTGCAGGGGGAGGGCTTTGGGAGAAAGAAGCAGCCTTGTAGACGAGGCAGGGGGGGCCATGTCCTGGGGCAAAGCAAGGTTTCCTTTAGAGCAAGGTGGACGGGGATGATTAAAGACTGGGGTTCTTGTAATGATGACAGCAGGGACAAAGGGCATGATGAGATTAGGCCAGGGGACTGAAGGCAGAGAGTAGAGGCAAGACCGTAAGCTTTGGAGCCGAAGAAGGGGCTTCCCCGTCACCATTGGTGATGGGGCGAAGGCCTAGGATAAACATGGTCTTTTTATGTATCTTTAGTATAAATGTATGCTGGAAGAACCATGTTTCTTTTATAAGTTTTTAAGTGGCATTTATAAAATAACAGTTAGGGGCACCAGGGTGGCTCAGTCGGTTAAGCGTCCAGCTTTGGCCCAGGTCATGATCTCATGGTTCCTGTGCCGTCAGCACAGAGCTCGCTTTGGATCTTCTCTCCCCCCACCTCTCTCTCTGCCCCTTCTCCGCTCACGTGCTTTCTCTCTCTCTCTCAAAAATAACAAATTTAAAAATAATAATAATTAGAACAGAGGGTATTAAAAAAATAAGTTTTTACGTTTACCCAAAGACCCTATAGTCATATAAAGTATATGCTCTGTAACCTCTTAGTGAATTTTTTCCCCTAAACATTCCAAAATCAATGCAGGTAGGTATCACAAGTTCAAAAAGTCCATTTCTTTGCAAAGCAATGTGGCAACATGGTTCGTTATTTCACTTAAAATGCTTTGCAAAGGGCGCCCGAGTGCCTCAGTTGGTTAAGTGTCCGACTTCGGCTCAGGTCATGATCTCACAGCTCGTGAGTTCGAGCCCCACGTCGAGCTCTGTGCTGACAGCTCAGAGCCTGGAGCCTGCTTCAGATTCTGTGTCCCCCTCTCTCTCTGACCTTCCCCTGCTCACACTCTGTCTCTCTCTCCTCAAAAATAAATAAACAGCAAAAAAAAATTTAAAGTGCTTTGCAAAGAAAAAGATCAAATTTGAGCAATGTCTGTCTTTACAATTTGAAGTCTATGGCTTTCGGACTAGTTAACGTAGAAACTCCATTTGCTTTACTCTTTCACATTCCTCTGGTGGAGATTGTCTTAGCTCATAATACAACAGTGTAATTAAAAATGAAGTCATTTAAGAACGTAACATTTGATAGTTGGGTCTCTAAGGACTGGGTGATCAACCAAATGCAATGTATGGACCTCATTTGGATCCTAATTTGAACGATACCTCCATGAAAAGGAATATTTGAGACCTCTTCCCAGATATGTGATACCTTATCACATGTGGACAAGGACTCATGTGAAATGTTGTGTTGCTTCCCATGTGATTTGGGGACACCCACTGGCTTATTCCGGCCTCAGGAAACCCCACAAAAAGGATTGGGATTTGAAGTCAACTGCCAAAGCCTTCAGACAAACAGTGATAAAGTCTTCTGTAAAAAGCTTCTGTTAATGCTCTAAGTAGCTTTCTAAATTCTCAATTCAGTCCAATGATTCTTTGGCACAGGTGCAAAGTGGTGGTGGGAGAGTCATCAGATAATTTGAACCTCATGTCAATGCCTTTAATCTCTCACTCCCTCTTTACTTTTTAAACAAATGTTTATTCATTTTTTAATATATAATTTATTGTCAAATTGGTTTCCATAAAACACCCTGTTTATTCATTTTTGAGAGAGGGAGAGCATGAGCAGGGGAGGGTCAGAGAGAGGGTGGGGGGGGACAGAGGATCCAAAGTGGGCTCTGTGCTGTCAGTAGTGGGCCAGATTTGGGGCTCGAACTCATGAACCCTGAGATCACGACCTGAGCTGAAGTCAGACACTCAGCCAACTGAGCCACCCAGGCATTTTTTTTTTTTTTTTTTTTTTACATTTTAATGTTTGTGTGGGATCAGAACATGTTGAACGGTTGGTAGAAACATTTAACGTATGCATTTTTCTCCTGGAAAGCTATTGTTAATTTGACACTTTACATTGATGGCATCTTGGAGTTGCAGAAATATGGTAATGTTTGAATGCTATATCTTGCTTTGGAAATTGTTAGATTGGGTCTGTTGTATAGATTCCGGTTAGATTACTCAGCCAGTGGCATCAATCCCAACAAAGAACAAAAGCACAGCATGTCACCTCCCTGGACAGAACTCTCAACGTTCTGTTTTAATTAACACTAACTATCTCTGTCGAGGTCAATGACACATCGTTTGGCAAACAGTACAGGAACGGCTCAATGGCATTTTGTATGTTGCACCAACTTAGAGCTAAGTGAAAAAAACTAGAGAGAAGTACCAAGACCATGGAAATAGAAAATTCCCTCTCCTTACCCTCTTGGCCACAAGCCCTGACGTCCACCAGCAGCATTAGGGTCCCCATTTCCAAACCTTTGTCTCTTTCAAATTCCCACAGATGAGAATGCCTGAAAATGATCGGTTTCGTTTTAGGACCCAAGAATGCCAAAGGCACTGCATGCATAATAGAGAGGTATATGCTACCCGGATTTGCCTATGAGAACCTTATGTTGGGGTGCCTGGTGGCTCAGTCGGTTGAACGTCTGAGTCTTGATTTCTGCTCAGTCCATGATTCAGAACCTGCTTGGGATTCTCTCTCCCTCTCTCTCTGCCCCTCCCATACTCTCTCCATCTCTCTCTCTCTCAAAATAAATAAATTAACTTAGAAAAAAAAGAATATAATGATTCACACAGTTATCTTCCCACAGGTTTAAAAATTTCGTCTACACATACCGAATCTTCAAAGAGAGACATGGGTTTTACAACATACAGGTAAGAACGTACCGGAACTGCTGTAAAAGCAGCAACAAAAGGTGGGGAGAAGAATCTGAGATCATCTCTTGAACCTGAGATGTGGCCACGTAGAGGCATTTTAAAAAGGGAAGCAACATGCAGAGTTTGAGTCAAATCAATAGTTAACCCTGTCTTTCTCTGAGGGAAATAGGGAGAATTTTTGAATAACCAAGGCTGTTATTCAGACCCGTAGAGGTATGCATGACCCTGGATCCCCCAGGGTCAAATGCACCAGCCTGGATTCCATACGGGACCACTGTCCAATTAGAAGACGACGACGCAATGACCAGGGCGGGATGGAATGGGAAGGTGGGGAGAGGTCTGAATGTTTAGGAAGCCGTGTGAGCTCCAGGGTTGTAGGAAAATATAAGGGGAGCATCAGTGGACTAGCAGTCTTGGGGGTTTCTTTAATTTTTCTGGTTTACTGAGCACTAAGCAGAAGAAAACCTTTTTTTTTTTTTTGAAATGATTTCTCTGGCTTAGGAAGTAGAGTATAATAAATTTAACTGAATCTTCACTAACAGGGAATCCTGAAATAATCTTTTTGAAACACTTGCAGACAAGATTAAGCAGATCTTTTTACTGCAAAATATCTCAGAATCTTCAATATGTTAATGTTCGTTGTGCATATCTAAAAGAAATTAGAATACGCAGTGATCCTCAAGCACACACACATATCACACACACATATATAGCCATATCCATATGTGTGTGTGTGTGTGTGTGTGTGTGTGTCTGTGTGTATGATGTATGGTGTGTGTGTGAGATGTGTGTGTATATACATATAATTTTTCATTTCCCTACAAAGGACATTATTAAGGCAATTGACAAAATTTGAATAAGGTCTGTACTACATCAAGGTTAATTTCCTCATTTTATTTTATTTTTTATTTTTTTTTCAGCGTTTATTTTTATTTTTGGGACAGAGAGAGACAGAGCATGAACGGGGGAGGGGTAGAGAGAGAGGGAGACACAGAATCGGAAACAGGCTCCAGGCTCTGAGCCATCAGCCCAGAGCCCGACGCGGGGCTCGAACTCACGGACCGCGAGATCGTGACCTGGCTGAAGTCGGACGCTTAACCGACTGCGCCACCCGGGCGCCCCTAATTTCCTCATTTTAATCATTGTAGTGTGGATATGTAATGTCCTTGCTTTTTTTGGAAATATTGAAGAATTTAGGGTTAAAGAGCTATCGCGTTCGCACTCAATCTCAAAATAAAAAATACATATATATGTATCGCTATATATGCACATATATCTATACACATTTAGAAAGAGGAAATGAAAAGCAAATATATACAATAAAACGTTAACCTTTGAGAGGTAGGTGAAGGATATATATATACAGATTTTAAAAAGAGTTTTGCAACTTTTCTTCAAGTCTGAGATTATTTCAAAATAAAATGTGTTCTAAAAAGCAACTTACATTAAAACTTTTTTTCTTTGTTGTCCATGCTTTGGCAGATTGTGATAATTCCTTAATACCATATTTTGTCTCTTGTCTGGACAAAGCAGAGAGGCACGGAAATCAGTTATAACTCAGATACAGGAGGCATCTCACTGAGGGGTAGCAAAACTCTCAGGGGCCTGTAGTGAGTGGATGGGGGCTTGGGTTGAAGTGACGGCCTTATATGGAACTTCCCCGCAGTCTGCTGCAAAGTCTGCCAGAATCTCCGATGAAGGTTAACCACACCACACGTCAGAGAAACTTCTGGTCACCACACCCGTCTGCAGTCTGACATGGAGCCATCTGAGAACCACAGTGATCATCAAGAAAACCATGAACATAGGACGAGGGAAGGACAAATAAGATAAAAACAGAGAGGGAGACAAACCATAAGAGCCTCCTAAATACAGAGAACAAACCGAGGGTTGCCGGAGGGGCGTTGGGTGGGGGGACGGATTACATGGGCCGGCCCTTGTTGGGATGAGCACTGGGTGTTCTAAGTAAGTGAGGAATCACTAAGTTCTATTCCTGAAATCATTATTATGCTATATGCTAACTAACTTGGATTTAAATTTTAAAAAAAAATTAAAATTAAATTTAAATTAAAAAAAAAGGAGAAAACACACACAAGGCACCGTGTCTGACATCGGCTCCCAGAGGGGTACCCTGTGTGGTACCCCAGACAACTTGCCGAGGTTGGGGCTCACTGCAGACCGAGGCGGGACGCCTCAGTCATTATTCTCTTTACTCACAGTAGCTCAAGTCAAAGGCCAGTCTTAAAAACAAAGGTTTCTGTGTATTTCCATTGCTGTGAGCTCTTTTTTCTTTTTCTTCTTCTTCTTCTTTTTTAATGTTTTTAAATTTATTGAGAGAGAGAGAGAGAGAGAGAGAGAATGCACGGGGGAGGGGCAGACACAGGGAGAGAGAGAGTCCCAAGCAGGTGTGGAGCCCGTTTCAGGGCTCGAACTCACAAACCGTGAGATCATGACCTGAGCCGAAATCAAGAGTCAGGCGCTTAACCCGCTGAGTCCCCCTGGGGGGGCCCCATCGGGGTGAGCTCTGAAGCTTGAACCGCCAGTCACTTATTTTCAGTTTGCCAGCTCAGAGGTAGCCCTGAAAACCACATCTTTGAGAAGTATCACATTTCACTCACAGTTGAAGGTGACGAGCCATCTCCTTCTTGTATCTTGGCAGACCGTGGAAGGCGCTCCCAAGAAGATCTTTCCAGACCTAAAGGAATTGATCTCCGCATTTGAGAAACCAAATCAAGGGCTGGTGGTCCACCTTGTACGGCCAATAAAGAAAACCAGCTCCCGCCTGAGATGGAGACGGTCACAGATAAAGTTGGATAATATTTACGGTAAAAACCCTTAACAGGGGGGTCCAGAAGGAACCTTATAGTCCCGTTTCTTCCACTGGCCGACTTTGCCCCATGACCTTGTGCGAACCACCATTCGGGGAAGGGATGGACAAGCAGGCAAAATTTTCAGATGAGAAAATCGCTCCAAGGCCCTCTCCAAGGCTCATACTGTCACATTCTGCTCGATAAGTGCTAGGGGACGAGTGATTTCAGATACATCCCTAAAGGAATGGAAACATGGCGGAACATGAGAGATGGTCAGTAAACCTAAGTGCCGAGAATCCACGCTGAGGCCTCTCAAATTGTTACCATGAACAGCCGCAACTACTCTCTTACCCCCACCTTGAACCTGCTCTCAGAAAATAATCTCTCTTGTCAGGTACAATGTGGCTGGAATTTAGCTCAGACGCCCTGAGACATTTTTGGCTCACCCCCGTTTTCTCATGGTGGCGTGTGTGGCTACGTTCCCAAGCAGAGGGATTTCAGCTATGAGTGGCCAGGTTGGGGGTATTGGTAGGAGAGTTCCAGGCCAGCTAGGGAGCTCCAGGGAACCTGAAATCACCCCACATTCCACTCTGTCCACAGCAAAATCACCCTCCGGAGTGCCAGGGCAAGCTTCTCACCCCCCCAACAAAACTAAGCATGGCTTTTTACTTTATTTATTTTAATAAAGTTTATTTATCTTGAGAGAGAGGCAGTGCAAGCAGGGGAGGGGCAGAGGGAGAGGGAGAGTGGGGCTCGAACCCACGAACTGTGAGATCATGACCTCAGCCAAAATCAAGAGTCGGACGCTTCACCGACTGAGCCACCCAGTCGTCCCGAAGTATGGGTTTTTAATGATTAAAATAAACCCCCCCGGGGGCACCTGGGTGGCTCAGTCCCTTAAGCGTCTGACTCTTGGTTTCAGCTCTGGTCGTGATCTCATGGTCCTGGAATCGAACCCCACGTCTGGCTGTGCACTGATGGCACGGAACCCGCTTGGGATTCTCTGTCTCCCTCTTCTCTCTGCCCGTGTCCCACCCCCCCAAATAAGTGAATGCACTTTAAGAAAGTAATGAAAGAATGAAAACAAAAACCCCTCCTCCGCCACTGTTTCTCTGCCCCCTGCCCCCTGCACACACAAAGTCACTTCCTATATAGGTTCGGCTACGGGTGTCGTCCCGCGGCCATGTTCTACCAAAAATTATAGAAAAAAAGCACAAAGTGGGGGGTGGCAGAGGTAGAAACCCAGGAATGTACGTGTGCCGAGGGTGGTTGGGGCGGTGGTAGTATCTGTCCAGCAATGATAAAAGAATCACAAATGCAAGAGGAGAGTCCTTTGAAGATCTTTCCTAAGAACTGGGCGGGAGTCTCACCTCCCCAGCTGCCCATGCTTGATTAGCCCTGGTGGGTGACCCCCCCCGGACTCTTCAGCTTTCCCCAAAGGGGAGACAGTCCTCTCCCCAGCTTGTTGCCTTCCTCCATTCCCTTGGCCTCCTTAGAATAAGCTTCAGACGCTCTCAGTCTCAGGGAATCACAGGTTTTCTGGCAGGGGGTGGAGGCATCTGGGATGGGAATCTCCGATGCCTAACTTTGTAAAGAGACCCCCCCCCCATTTTGTCAGGAGAGCTCCCTGGGGTACCCCAGCCCTTGAAGATGCCACTGTGATGCAGCAACCGAGGTCGTCCTGTGCCTGGAGAGAGGTCTTCTTTCCCTGGAGTGAGGTCGGTCAGTGAGACTCCTGGGCACTGATCCTCATGGCTGGTCTTCTGTTTCTTTCCCCAGAGAACAGTAACAGTGAATATGTGGAGGTCTTGCCTTGAAGACAAGGAGACTGAACAAAGCAATTCGAGAAGACGTCAGGTGTCAGCTCTCACTGGTGACCCTGCTTCTCCTGCAGATGTGGACCTGGAATGCTGAGCTGTAAGTGAGCTATCCAGACTCTCCTGGACTGGGCGACTGAAGATGTTCTGTCCACCAGCCTCAGAGAACTCGCTCCCCATGTCCCCACCTCCCATGCATCCACCACGAGCAGCTTTGAAGCCCCTTTCCCCCTGAGCACTCTTCTTTCTTGGAATAGGACAGCCTGAACCTATTCTCCCTGACTTATCAAAGATACCACTACATCATGGGTGACACCCTCCTTTAGACCAGGCAGTCGGAAGCACAGCTTCATACAGAAGAGAACACACTTGGCCGTGAGCTAGGAGCCTGAGTTCCAGCCCTGTGGCTACGTGACTTCGGATAAACCTCTTCCCCAGGCTGGGTCTCCATTTCTTCATCTGTAAAACAAACACTGCCCCTGCCCCTGTGCTGAGCCCAGCTGTATCTGGTGGAGTTGAGGGGTCCTGGGGTGATGGAGATGTATGTGGAATTGGCATGGGTCTCCATCCTCCCAAACAGCCAACATGGTCTCTGCACCTGCCTGTCCTGGGCTTGGTCATGACGGAGGCCCTGACCCCTCCCACACCCTTCTCCCCCTTCATTCTAGCTCTCCTCTTTCTTACTAATCTTGATATTCCTGCCAGACACATCCATGGATGCATTATCTCCCTGGTTTTGCCCAATTTCACTAATGCACGAACCACTTCAGCAGCATGGATGTAGCTGTGTACCACACTGATAGGTGTGGGGATTTTAAAGGTACCCTCCTTCGTGTGGTTCCTGTTCCCACTGGATTCTAAGTGCCCCCCAAAGCACGCTTGGGTCTCCCTCCTATTCCCCAGCGTGGAAATGTGTGCTGTGTAGAGCCGTGCCCGTTCACAGAACTTTCTGACCGGAAGCACATTCCTGAAGGGTTTGTTGAATTGGTTCTAAGTCCTTTGAATTTTTCTGCTGGTTCGACATTCTAACTAAAACCTGATTAGTGTGGAATGTGCCAATTCTATGCCCATCCTCTTACCTATCTTCAAGCCATAGTGATTCATTTTACCCTACTGGTCTTATCTTTCAAAGTTATTCAAGAGAGGAGCTCGAGATTTCCGGATGACATGAACAGACATTGTGGTTGGAGTCCCAAAGTGTAAGCCATTCTGAGTTTCTGGCTCATAGAAATCCAGAGCTATTACCAAGTAGGTAAGAAGTGAAATGCAGTCACCATATTCAGAGAGCTGAGGGCACCAGAAGCAAGCCTGCTTCTTGGGGTTCAGTCCCTAGTCTTTGATTCTACATCCAAAGAAGCATGTGTCAGTTGCCAGAGTCCCAAGCAATCTTTGGCACAGAAAACATATTCAGGGCCAATGAAAATATATTTATTTCTTGAACAAATGACTGAATAAGTCAGTAGGTAAAATGTAGCCACTTGTTCCAGATAGCAGAGATTTGTTTGAGCTTCATTCATTTCAGAACCTAGTAGAACAAGACTGTTAGTTCAAGACCTTGCAGTCGTAATTCTCGCAGAAGTGATTTCCTTTTTCTGAGTACCCGTGCATAGCACTTTACATGATGCTTGGTCCCCCGTGGGATTTCACCACATTTCTCAACCAAGCAAGTCACACTGAGTAGCCGATGTGGATGCCATGCTATAATTTGCTGACATTTTTTTAGAAGACCTTGAACAGGTCACGTGAAGGACAGTTGCAAGATCCGGGTAGGTGGGACAGGAAGCAGTGTGTGTGGGGGGGGGGGGAGGGGAAGACCTGAGAAACAATAATGGCAGGTGTATTAAGTGTTTGGGGTGCCATTCTGTGACAGAGGATACACGCCTACCAGCAGAACTCACACCAGTGCTGGCTCTCTATAGGAGGGCAGTTTTAGCCGTGTGGCAAAAAGAACTCTGAACCCACTAGAACAATCTTACACTAAGAGCCTGCCCTGTGTTGTAGTTTAAGTGGAGGGTGATATTTTCCAAGGATATGGGAGAGATGCGTCCTGCCCCGAGAAGAAATTAGACTGCCTGAATGCTAAGGTACCTTCCAGTTCAAGGATCGTTGGATCCTATGGTCATCTCTTAACAGTTTAGTGGGAATCTCTCTCCCTCTCTTTCTTTTTTGGACTTCCATATGGAGAGTGGTGTTAATCACATCCCTTAATTCTTAACTCATTATCACCATTAATCCATGTAAGACCTTTCTTCTGTTTTATTTCATTGTTATCCTCTTTGCGCACATTCCAATGATCACACCCTTCCCCATGGGAAGTTGCTCAATACTATTTGATATATACCTTTGATATGTATGCACCCTTGTAGAAGGTACAGCATTGGTTGTGAATACAGGTCTTTTATATTTACATACACAATATTCTATTGTTCCAATTATGTTATTACCTTTCTCACTGAACACCATGTTTGGTTCTAGCCTATATTGTTGAGTGTAATTCAGTCTCTTTTTTTTTAAGTTTATGTATTTTGAGAGAGAGAGAGAGAGAGAGAGAGAGAGAGAGAGAGAGAGAGAGAGTATATGAGCAGGGGAGGGGCACTTGTGAGTGAGAGGGAGAGAGAGAATCCCAAGCAGGCTCCACACTGTCAGCTTGGAGCCTGATGCAGGGCTTGAATTCACGAACCCAGAGATCATGACCTGCGCTGAAATCAAGAGTTCGACCTTCAACCGACTGAGCCAGCTGGGCGCCCCAGAGTGTAATTCAGCACCTTAAATGGTGCATGGTATTCCGTAGTGTGCTCTCACCAGCTTATCCTTTCCTCTAGAGATAGACATCTAGGTTGGTTGCAGCACAACGGTGTGTGGAGCAAGCTTGAACGAGTCCCCTTATGGAAGTGTAAGAGAGTTTCTCTGAACTGTATGATCCTAAGATATGCTCAGGTTTAATTATGATGCAGTCAAACCCATCAGGTGCCTTTTGATTCTTCTGTAATAAGCTCTTTACTCCGAGATCATGAAAAAAAGTTATCCTGCATTTTCTTTCACTTGCTTTTATACCTTTACCCTCTGCGGGTAAGGTTTCAGTGATGGCAAGGTCTCTTGTACTCCTCACTGACACTTTCCCAGTAACGAGAAAAGCCCTTCACGCATAGTTGATGTTCAATAAATATTTCTCAAATGAAGGATGAATCCAGGGTGAACCTCTGTCCATGGTAAGAGGTATTTCCAACTTTGTATTTCTCCATATAGATTGGAGTAGTTTTCCATTTCAACCTGCTTAATAGTTAATGTCCCCTCTGATTTACGGTTCCTCCTTTATCCACAATGGTTCCAATGTTCCAATCTTGTTGTCTGGTAGGATAGACACCCTTTTATTTTTCAAACCGACTGAGTTATCTGTGGACCTTGGTTCCTCCATATACATTTAAGGATAAATATGTTACATTGCTCAAAACATCTTGATGGGATTTTGAGTGAATTTGCAAAGAGTTTGTAATTAGGGAAAACAGACATTCTTGTAATGCTGTCCCATGCATAAACATGCTATGTCAATTTACTCAGGTCATTTTTTTTTTTTTTTAATTTAAGTAGGCTTCATGCCCAGCACAGAGCCCAATGTGGGGCTTGAGCTCATGACCCTGGGATCATGACCTGAGCTGAGATCAAGAGTTGGACACTTCACTATATGCTAACTTGGATGTAAATTTAAAAAATAAATAAAATGGTAAAAAAAAAAAAGTTGGACATTTAACTAACCAAGCCACCCAGGTGCCCTGTCTTTTTTGTTCTTTAATGGAATCACAAATTTTCACTAGAGAAGTCTTGTATATTCTGTTAGATTAATTCCAAATTGTTTTTAGTTGTTACAGATTCTGTCTTATGTTTTATTACATTTCTAGCAGCCTATGGCAGTGGAAAAATGTTTACTCTCTTGTGTGGATCTACTGGTTTACCCGTTGATCCTACTGTAAATCAAATTGTAAATTCTATGTAAATTATTTTGTCGGCTGTAAATAACACCACTTTGTTCTGTTTCCACACTTGTGAATCTACTTATTTTCCATGTTTCCATGCTAAAATCTCGAGTATCCACTAAACAGTAATCACAAAAGGGGTCGTTCTTGTGTGGGTCCCAGCATTGCATGGAAAGTTGAGAAACTTTCTCCATTTCGCCACCACATTTGCTGTTTTCATCAGAAATGTTTTGAAATCTGTTAAGTGATTTCTGCATCTACCGAAATTGTCGCATTCCTTTTGTCTTCATTCCATGAGGTAAATTATTGTAATAAAATTGCTGAGATGATCCCATCCTTTCATTGCTTCCCTTGACCATGCTGTATTATTTTCAATAAACTCTTGGAGTTGGTAAGTGAATACTTCATTTAAGAGTTTGGCATTAAAGGAACGCCTGGGTGGCTCGGCTGGTTAAGCGTCCAACTCTTGATTTTGGCTTAGGTCATGATCTCACTGTTTTCTGAGATGGAGCCTCCTCTCGTGGATCTTTGCATTGACTGTGCCGAGTCCAAGCTGGGGAGGGACAGAAGGAGAGAGAGAATCTGAAGTAGCCTTGGGCTCCAAGCTGTCAGCACAGAGCCCAATGTGGGGCTCAAACTCAGGAACCATGAGATCATAACCTGAGCTGATGTCAAATGCTTAACCAACTGAGCCACCCAGATGCCCCAGTCTGGCCATTGATTATGTGTGTGTGTGTGTGTGTGTGTGTGTGTGTGTGTGTGTGTATGCTGGCTTATTTCCACATTTTGTAATAAATACATATAAGGCCATTATTTTAGCTAATGGTACTATTTTAGTAGTATCCCACAAATTTTAACATGAATAGTATTTATTGCTGTGTAGGTCAAATTAGTTTTAATTTCTATTAAAATGTCCTCTTCGATCCAAGGACAATTTAGTAGTTTGTTATTGTTTTTACACATATATTTTAGCTTTTATTTTTGTGTCGATTCCAAACTGTAAAGCATTAAGAGTTCAATAACATGGTTTGACTTGATTTCTGATGCTTCCGTGGTGAACATTCTGTGAATATTTCATTTGTTTGAAAATTGTTTTTCCTTGTCATTTTGAAGTTCATTCTTGTGACCCACCCCATGTATTCAAGATTATGAATCATGCCAAACAAATATTTTATAGAAACTAATTACAATAGTTGGTATACAGATTGCCCCCCCCCTAGTTTTGCCATACCTGTTTTAACTATTTTAGTGTTATATTTTTAGGTGTATATCTTTTAATAATTATTTTATAATCCTCTTGATCTTTTTCTTTTATATGAAGTGATTCTCTTGGTCTCTTAGGATTTTTTTTTTTGCCTTTAATTATATTTTGCTTCATATTAAAATTGCTGTCCTGGCTTTCTTTTCATTCATACTTTCCTAGTATATAATTTCCCATCCCTTTGTTTACAAGTTTTCTCGTATCTTTTGTGTTAACTCTGCCTTCTGTAAACAAAATGTTGCCGGATCTAATTTTTCCCCAAGATTGTCTCCTTTTGTTTGGCAAGATCAATACACTTACATTTATTACCATTTGTCTATTAGAATCTATTTCTGCCATTGTTATGAGACGAATGTTTATGTCCTTCAGTCCCTATATATGTTGAAGCTCTAATGCCCAAAGTGATTAAAAAAAATTTTTTTTAATGTTTATTTTTGACATAGAGCATGAGCAGGGAGGGTGAGAGAGAGAGGGAGACACAGAATCCAAAGCAGGCTCCAGGCTCTGAGCTGTCAGCACAGAGCACCACACGGGGCTGGGACTCATGGACCGTGAGATCATGACCTGAGCCACAGTCGGATGCCCTACCGACTGAGCCACCCAGATGCCCCTCTAATCCCCAATGTGGTTTAGAGGTGGGGCATTTGGGAGGTAATTAGGTTGAGAGGAGGCCATAAGGGTGGCCTTAATCCCTCTCATGATGGGACTAGGGCTTTTAGGAGAAGAGACGACAGAGTGCTCTCTCCATGTGTAAGCGCCAAGAAAGGCTTTGTGAAGACACAGTAAGAAGGTGGCTGTTTGCACTGCTGGCAGTGACCGTCACCACATACCAAATCTGGGACACCTGACTTAGGACTTCCCATCCTCTGGAATGGTGAGAAATAGATTCTAATGCAATGTTTGTTGTTTAAACCACCCAACCCAGGGGCACCTGGGTGGCTCAGTTGGTTAAGCCTCCGACTTCAGCTCAGGTCACGATCTCGCAGTTTGTGGGTTCGGGCTCCGCATCGGGCTCTGTGCTGACAGCTCGGAGCCTGGAGCCTGCTTCCCATTCTGGGTCTCCCTCTCTCTCTGCCCCTCCCCCACTCATGCTGTGTGTGTGTGTGTGTGTGTGTGTGTGTCCCTCAAAAATAAACATTAAAAAAAATTTTAACCACCCAGTCTACGGTGTTTTGTTATAGCTGCCTGAACTAAGATAGAAATCTTATTAGCCTTTACATTTACTATGCATTTTGTTTCCTCCTGCCTCTCTTCTGCTTTCTAGTGTATAGATCACATTTACCTGTGTACCTTGAAGGCTCTTTTTTTTTTAAATTTTTTTTAATGTTTATTTTTGAGACAGAGAGAGATAGTATGACCGGGGGAGGGGCAGAGAGAGAGGGAGACACAGAATCGGAAGCAGGCTCCAGGCTCTGAGCCGTCAGCCCAGAGCCTGACGCGGGGCTCGAACTCACGGACCGCGAGATGGTGACCTGGCTGAAGTCGGAGGCTTAACCGACTGAGCCACCCAGGTGCCCCGGCTCTATTTTTTTAAAAGACAGTTTTTGGTAGTCACCCCTACCTTACAAAGACGTGTATTTTTGCTTTTCTCTACAATATTTAAGATAGATCAATTGTTATAATTAAGCATACTCTCATTTCACTTCTGTTACCATCATCACTCTTATCTTGCTTTCGGATGTTATCTAAAATTTGAATTATTATCTATTCCTTTTGGGTCCTTCATCATTTAAATAAACTATAGAGTTAGTTTCTCATCCTTACTTCCTATACGTTTCCAAACTCATAGCAGTCTCCGGAGTTTATTACTTTTCTTACTAGAATATTTCCTCCAAGGGTATTTGCAAAGATGGTCTTTGAATAGCAAACCTTTTACAGCCTCACATACCTACATCTTCCTTTTATGTCCAATTAAACAATAGTTGAGCTGAACATACAATATAGGCTTAAGGTGATTTTCTTTCAACAACATAAAAATCTTAAGCCATTATCATTTTGTACCCAGGATTCTTATTGACATGTCTAATGTCAATCTGATTCTCTTTATTATCTGATTGTTTTTTTTTTTTCCTGGAAACTTTAAAGGTGGTCTGTCTCTATGATCTTAAATTTCACAGTAATGTGTCTGAATATAAGTTTTTCCTTTATCCTGTTTGAAAGTTCATATGCCATTTTATTCTTAAGGGTTTTTTTTAATGTTTTATTTTTGAGAGAGAGAGAGAGAGAGAGAAGTGAGGGGCAGAGACAGGAAGACACGGAATCGGAAGCAGGCTCCAGGCTCTGAGCTGTCAGCACAGAGCCCGACGTGAGGCTTGAACTCACAAACTGCGAGATCATGACCTGAGCCGAATCGGATGCTTACCCGACAAGCCACACAGGCGACCACTTCATCTTTCTATACTTTTGGAAATTATTCTTTTTTTCCAAGATAACCTCCCCTTTATCTTCTCTCGCCTACTGGAATTTAGTTAAGAACTGTCCTCTATTTTTTCCCTGCATTCTATTTGTTGGTGTTAGGAAATGATCTGAGGAATGTGAAAAGCCTCTCTAAAACGGATATAGTGCTTTTCTCATAGTTAGCAGTAGCACGAAAAGTTGCTCTTTGCAGAAATTAGTTACCAGAAACTGCAATGGCTAAAGTCAGCCACAAGAGAGCAGACAATCACCAAGAAAACAAAGTGTGTGTGTGTGTGTGTGTGTGTGTGTGTGTGTGTGTGTGTGTGTTTTAAAAAAAGCACCGCGAGGAACCATCCGAGCTATAACGAAACATTGCTCGGAATAATACTCACCTCTCCTTTGGATGTTTAATCTCCAGTGTCGATAAGAGGATTAGTGTATGAGCCAGGTTCCCCGATGGCATTTGAAACGCAGTAGAAACACTATTGTCACTCCTGCCTGGAGCTGAACTCCTTACAAATCATAGAGCAGATTCATACCCAAACCCTCGTGAATCAATGTTCTCAAGAGGCAGGACAGTCAGCTCTGTCGCTCACGGGCAGAGTGACTTGGGGCAGGTGGCTGAAACTCCCTTAGCCTCCGGTCAGCCGCACCTAGAAAACGGAGGCATCATTCTCACTGCATAGGGTCTTGTGGGGAATCAGAGACCACGCCAGCATAGGTGAACCTTGAAACAGTAGAGTCTTTGCTCTTTCCTCTTCGGCGCAATGAGGGGGGTTGGTGAATGGGTCTCTAAATCCCTATCCTACACAAACATTCAGTGTTTAATGAAAATGCATTCGCCCCTGGAAAAGGTCCAAGTCAAAAAGACATTTCTGGGCCATGACCATTTCCTGAGAGTTTTTACCACGCTGGTGTGATGGAAACAGAGAAGAGCCATGTGGTGAGGAAGATGCCTGCTCCTCGGGTCTAGAGACCCAGGCCTCCGGGTCCTGTGCTGCCCATTCTCTGCCCCAAGTCTCAGGCTCTGCTTTGTCTCCGTCCCTAACCTCAGTTTACCCATCTGTGAGATGGGGCTGAAACAGCGACGCCACAAGACATGAGGATTCACGAGATCATGTGTGTGAATCTCTCTGAACGCAGTAAGAAGCTCTGTGTCCGAGGGATGGGCTTCGTTGGACTTCCCAGCGGGTTCTTGAGAGACACACATGAGACAATGGATGCCAACTGATGAGCACAATTCCTGGAATGCGCGGGAACTTCAGAAACGTAATAATACAGCTCCGGTAGCAAAGGCCGCAGTGGTAAAGCAGAAGTATTGAGAACTGGAATGGGATGCAGCGGTTGGAGAAGTGGCCGCAGGAGCCGGGCAGGCGCCTGGCATCGAAGTGTGACCCTTCTTACATCAGGCAGGACGCAGCGCCGGCTTCTGCTGCCTCTGTGACAGGGTGGCACCTGTCCAGGGAACTGAATTAATGGAGGCTCCGGCTGGAGACAAATGGCCCACACACTGGCCCATTAATCATCCTCCACTTTGAGAGTGGCCCTCCCTCGATCCTCTGAAGTCGGTGGTCAGGTGCAGAGACTGCGTGCGGGTAGGGGGCCCCGAGGAAGGGGCTGAAAGCCAGTGGCGTTGGTCTAGGCCAGGCCTCAGAGAAAGCCTGGTCTAGTCCGTTCCACGCAATTCAGCACTTGATTGTGTGTGTGTGACAGATGTATAAAATTTCCCGAAATAAGTGAGAAGTTCTTTGACTTCAGCTCACAGCACATCTCTATCGAGCTCCTGAGATGAGCCAGGGGCCGGGCTGCGGACTGAGGCCTTAGAGGTGAACATGGCGTGGCCCCCGCCTCGAGCTCAGGGACCCGCGGGAGACCGGGCGGGAGCTCCGTTCCAGTCACTCGACAAGTGTCCGGATGACGGATGCATGGATGCCACGGGTGGTGCAGAGGCGGCTGGGGGGTGGCGAGCGGGAAGGACTCCCGGGGGGGAAGGGATGCCTGAGCCAAAACGTGAAAAGACAGCCTGGCCAAGTCAGAGGAAAGAGAAAGGCAGGCAGACAGACAGCCCTGAACAAACAAGTCATGGAAGCGATCCTGAGAAGTTTGGGGACGGGGGTATGGAGCGCAGCGGCAGTAGCCGGAGAGGCAGCTGGCAAGGCGGGCCGGGCTGGGGGTGATCTCGCCACCCTGCCTCAGACCCCGGCCACAGTGTCCAGCACGCACATCACTGCGGGGTGATGAGCAAGGTGTTGGCGAGAGATGGGGCTGGCGGCTGCAAACCGCAGCCTCAACCTCCGGCTTTTCTCACACGTGGGATCACTTCCCAGGTGGCCGACACGCCCTGGCCGGAAGCCCCAGCTCCTGGAAAACGGCAGACTCGGCCCGGTTTAGAGAAAATTCGCCAGGTCTGCTGCAAAGACCATCTATCTGACAGTTCTTGACACAGAGGACCCAGCACGTAGAATGGAGCAAGGAAGACTGAAACAGAATTTACCAGATCACCTGGAGGATGCTGGGAAGCTAGTCCAAGGTGGGTAGTCCAGACTCGTCCCGAGCTTTCCTATCCAGCAACCGGTGGGTCCGCTGGGGGCTCAGGATGTGGAGGGAGCTCAAGCACTGGCTGAAGCCGCATGCCAGTCACGGGGACGATGGAGTTCACTTCCCACCATCTCAAAAGGCCAGGCTGCTCCTTCACGGGCCTCACGGTGGTCTGGACCAACCTGAACCCTCGCAGGGAACCACAGGGAACATTTTTTTTTTTAAATGTTTATTCATTTTTTGAGAGACAGCGCATGAGCAGGGGAGGGGCAGAGAGAGACACACAGAATCTGAAGCAGGCTCCGGGTTCCCAGCTGTCAGCATAGAGCCTGACATGGGCCTCGAACCAACAAACCACGAGATCATGACCTGAGCTGAAGTCAGATGCTTCACTGACTGAGTCACCCAGGCGGCCCCAGAGAACATCTTTTAAGTTGCCATGACTTAGCCCATGAAGGGGGGGCATACACGCCAGACCGACAGGAGTCACGCAATAAACAGGAACCCAGAAAGCATAAGGTGGTAATCGTGGCGGGTGCTTTAAGGAAGAAGGGAGCAAATGGCACTGAGAGCTTCTAGAAGTTTTTTTTTTTTTTAATGTTTTTTTTTCAACGTTTATTTATTTTTGGGACAGAGAGAGACAGAGCATGAACGGGGGAGGGGCAGAGAGAGTGGGAGACACAGAATCGGAAACAGGCTCCAGGCTCCGAGCCATCCGCCCAGAGCCCGACGCGGGGCTCGAACTCCCGGACCGCGAGATCGTGACCTGGCTGAAGTCGGACGCTTAACCGACCGCGCCACCCAGGCGCCCCTAGAAGTTTTAAAGAGTAAAAGCAAAAAAAAAAAAAAAAAAAAAACCCAAAAAACAAAACAAGTTGCAATTTGTTGGGAGGTTGCTTTTTGCTTTGTTTTCCTTTCTGGCCTATCGCAAGGAGAAAATGCTGGCAGTTCCCTACTTGAACGGCCCGGTTCCTCAGGCGCCTTCCACGAGAGAGCAAGCAGCCTGGGGTTGGTCTTTCAACATCTTGAGCTCGCCTCCCTGTCCGTGCAGCCTCTAACCAAGGGGTTCGCTTCGCGGGACAGGCCTGCTCCTGGCTCCCTTGAGTTGGACCATTTATCATGGCAGCAGCTGGAGATAAGCCGCACACAAAGAGGATTTGTCTCTGAGGAGGGACGAGCCCTAGATACCAACGCGGAGGAATTTTCTCATTAGCAGGAAGTCAGTGGTGGGGACTGTGGGCTTTCACGGGGTGCCCCAGTGCAAACGGCAGCAGGGAGGGGGAGCGGGCTGGGGGGGTAAAGTACTCAGAGATGCTTTCACTGAACTTAAAGTTTCCAGAGTGGATTTCCTTGGGAGAGAGAAAAGACATGAAATGCCATCTGCACTTAGGACACGGTCAGGGGGAGGCGGGATTCATCTACCAGGCTGTATTTCTTTGTGCAGACTTAATTACGTGTTCCCACTCACAGGGGGGCCGCCGTGGGGGCTCCGCATGGGGCGTCCCAAATGCTGCTTGTTGAGTGAAGCCCAGGGGACCCTGAGGGCCAAGAGCTCAAAGAGAAACCATTGCTGAGTCATCAGCAGCCGCTGGCCGGGCTGGGACCCTCTGTACTGGTAGAGACAGGGAGTCAAAGCACAGAGAGTTCTAGAACACTCCCAGGATTCACGGACTTGAAAGGGATGCCAAAGCCTGGGAGCAAACTGAACAAGAAGGAGTTCTTGGAGTTCGGAGCAGCATCTGAGGCACAGTCCTCGATTAGTTAATTCCATTAATTCTGAATACCTACTGGGGTTCCCCCGCCAGCACGCGCACGGACTTCAGGAATGAAGCGGGTTCTGAATGGCCTCTGATTTGTTCGTTTTCTTCAGCAATTATTGCAAGATCAAGCTCGGAGGAGAAACACTTCCAGGTGAAGTTAATTGCCTCCCGCGACCCACCCCCTCCCCCATTTGGTGCTTCTGTTGTATTTTGATATCCTGCTAATGTAGCCTGTTAGGAGGGACAGGCCCATGGCGTCCTCACCCACTGCCAACACGGAGAGAGAAAACCAGGCACCCCTCTCCCACCATGTCACCACTGTGTCACCAGACGGCTCTCAGCTCATGCAGGGGGGCTTGGTTACGTTGTCTGAGTACATGCACTCTCTAGACCATCAATCAGCTCAGCTCAGAGAACAGCCTTAGGAGTGACCTGTGCACATCCATTTTTACACTTGAAAGCTTCAAGAAAATTTTATGCTACCCTTTTTCCTAGTTGATCTTTGCCAAAAATAACTACCCCGCATAATAGCGGAAAAGAAAGGCGTATCAACGGCACATTTCACACCTGAATGCCCGAGGAGGCCAACCCCGGAGCCATCCAATGGGAAGAGTTGCCTGAAGAAGTCATTGGAGCTTACACTTGAAGAAAAGGTTGCTATTGTAAGTATTTTCAATGCCTTTATTTATTTAATTTTTTTTTGCTTTTTTCCCCCAGGCATAGAACGGGCTGGGTTGGTTTTTGCGTTTCTCCTGCCTCCCCAGGACAGTGCAGAGCGAGCAGGCAACCTGAGAGCACCGTCTTTTCACGCATCTCGAGGCACGGAGTGGAATTCGAGATGGAAAAGGCTGGAGCCTCCTGCCCCAGACATTTCTGATGTGGAGCCTGGGACCCCGTGTGCTGTCGAATCCAACCACTGGGCCTGGTCGTGGGGGCAAAGGACAGAGCTGGGCGGGAAGGCGCCGACCTTCCCCCCCTTTAAAAACGTGTCTGGCTGCTGTGAACAGACTGAAGGCCTTTTTCTCCCCCCTCCCGTCTGTTCTCGCTTCCTCCCTTTTAAAGTGGTTAGAGGCCTGGTGGGTTCTCAGCTGTGAGAGTCCTCTGGGTCCCTGGGCCCGACACCGGCCTTGGGGGAGCAAGGCTTCCGGCCAGCGCCGCTCCAAGCCACGTTCTCTAAGCAAGCCAGAGCCAAGCTCGCCCCAATGTGGGAAGTACCTCTGTCCGCAGTTCCGGGTAGTTGACTGACATCTGCTGATGGTGACTCTGAGAACCTGACCGCAGATCTGGTCCCTCTGAAGGTCTGTGTGTGTGTGCAGGCCTCGGTGTCCCCTCCTCAGTGGAAGAGGGCCATAGACCCCAGGTCAAGTCCTTGCCTGGAGGACAATCCAGGGGTCCACTCGCATCGCCTCCTGAGGAGGGGGCTTGCCCACGCATGTCATGTTGAAGCCCCTGAAACAGCCACAGGTCAGGTGGGAAGGGGGACGCTTAGCAGCCAGCCAGTTAGGGGAGCACATGACGGCCCCCGAGGGCCCCAGGTGGGAGGTTGGCCAGCAGCAACCACCCCCCCCCCCAACCTCACCTCCCCAGGGCAGGCTCATAACCCTAAATGCCAACGCTCTCCACCCAACAAGCGAGCCTCGAGAAGTCCAACCACTTCCCATCAGTCTGGAGAAACCAAACGAAACCAGCAAAACCAAAGCCGATCATTTTATTCTGCAGTTTCCTTCTACCGGAAAACTACTAAAAATATAAATATAAAATATCTAGAAAATACTCAGAATAGATCTGTAATCTTCTTCCTCTCCCAGACTGGGGCCGACCTCTTTGCTCTTTCAAAGTCGATGGATCCCGTGCGTGTCTGTCTTCAGACCATCCACGCACAGAACAGACGCGTTTCTCTCTGTGCGGGGGGATGTGCCACCCACCTGCGAGGTTCTGGAAGCTCACCTGTGATTTATCAGGGGAAAGCTACGTGTTGACTACGGGGGTACAGTGGGGTTGGGGGAGTATCGGGGAGAGAAAAGACTCCGTGCCCCCAACTTCCTTATGCAGACATAGAAGATGGTCCTTCACTCTTGGTATCCTGCCTTTGTGTAACTGGGCCACCCAAGGGCCAAGCTCCCAGAGAAGCTCCCAGAGAAGCTGTGTGTGTGTGTGTGTTGGGGGGGGTGGGGGGGTGCCGGTTGCCATGCTGTGATCACAGGAAGGTCAGGCTGTTGAGACAGACATGGGAAGCCAAATGGGGCTTTGGATGGAGAACTGGTCTTCGCCCAGGCCCTCAGCAGGATTGGAAGTTGCCCCTGCTGCTGTCCCGGGTGGCACTTAGCCCCTAGCACCGGGTAGCGTCTGCAGCACCTAGGACGGGATTTCAGGCTCGACCCCCCTCCCCCAGGTGGCAGCATCGCCTCGGCTGGAGGACAATGGCCAGGGTAGAGATCACAGAGAGGCCAAAGATCGGAGCCTCGTTTGGTAGCAGACACGAATCCGGAGAACTCTGGGGTCATCCTGGCCGTGGCACCGGGACAAGCTGGTAGGGTTCCCGTGCTAACCCTGAATCTGAGGGCCAGGACCTCAGCAGTGGCCGGGTGTGGTGTGCAGAGCAAGGTGCTTAAGCCAGCCCGGGCCTGCAACCTCTGCACACACGGCTGCCCCCATCACCTGGCTGGGGCCACCCCGATCTCTGGAGGAGGAGCCCCAGAGCACAAGGGCCTGCCAAGTTCCCCACCAGAGAAGCAAACCGAGCTTCCCGTACGGAGGCTCTCGTGGAGCTGTGTGAACTCCCAGCAAATGTGTTTCGGCTCTCTGCCCTCGCCCCCTCCTGCTCTGTGTCTCGTGCAAAACTCCAAGCCATTCTGGGAAAACTCACAGGCCTCCAAATGTGGTCCCGAGAACTTTAGAGCCTCGGGGTCAGGTTAGCACATCGTCGTGGTGTTCTTGGCGTTGAGCCAGGACCTAGACCTCCAGTTACTGCCCACTGCACCACGGCCCGTAGGGCGCCCGACATGTGCGGACCCTCGTGGGGGACACGAGGCTCCGCTGTGAAAACGCAGCGAAGCCTTGCTTTCCAGAGCAATGGAAGACGGGGTGGGAAAGCTGTGGCAAGGTCGCAGCCGCTGCAGAAACACGCAGGAAGGGCAGCCAGCTTCCTGGCATCCCCCCACCCGCCGCCCCCAGGCTTCCCAGTCTACAGGAGTTAGCTTGGATGTTTCTCCTGGGGGGGTGGGCAGGAGGAGCTGGGAGACGGGAGGTGAGCACTGTGGGGGGCGGCGAGGGGGCAGCTGAACGATGGACAGAAGAGGGGAGGCAGCAGGAACCCTAGGGGGAGGACAGCCCGACAGTCTGTCAGGCCACGCTGCACCTGCCTTCGCCCGGGGAGCCGGCCACCCTGCTCAACAAATCTTCTGGCTGCAAAGGCCCCCGGGGCTGGGATCACCCGCCCCGCCCCGCTGACAGGGACTCCTGGTGGGACAGAGGAACATAAAATGGGTAAAGCCAGGAGGGCAGGATGAACCGGGTGAGTCCCTGACATAGATCGCAAGGCAGGGAGCGAGAGGACCGTGCGGCATCGGGGCAGGGAAAGGCAGGGCGGAGGCCTCTCCAGGGAGACCCGGGCAACTTGGCAGAACACAGCGCCTCCTGCCCAGTGGAAGGTGGCTTTGTGCCTCGTTCCCAGTCTCCCTGGTCACTCTGGCGCTCGCACTCACCACGCCCAGACCCCGGAGCCGCATCATTTCAGGCTGTGGGCGCTCCCTCAAAGCCTTCTCTGTCCTCACCCTGTCTTCTCTGTGACTTCTGCTCTGGGTTCTCCTGGGGCCGGCTCCCTGGAGGCCAAGTTCCTGGGCCCTCCCCCCAAAGCAAGGTGCTCATCTGCTCAGCTGCTTCCGCTGCGTCCTCGGGGGCCCGCCTCGCCCTGTCCTCACACACAGCAAGGGGGGCCCTGGCCTTTCCCCAGCGTCTTCTCAGTGGTCGGCCCCGGGGGGCCTGGTGTGTCCCCCCACAGGGCAGGTGGAAAATGCCCTGAGAACCCTTGGCGACAAGGCTGCGCCCAGGTCTCAGGCCCCCAAAGGGTAGAGGCGAGGGGACAACACACGGTCTTGGGACCAGGAGGAGCAGGGTGTGTGGCTCTCCAGGTCTGGGCCGTCGTCAGCCCAACCCATCAGTTCTCCATTCGGCCCGATGCCCCAACCAGAGGCAGAAGAAACGAACCAGGGTCTGAAGGGAGAAGAGTGGGGGGGGCACAGGTGGCATGTGGGGGGCAGGCAGAGACCATTCCTGCAAGACCCTTCATCCCGGGCTGGTGGCCCTGCAGGCCGGTGGGAAGTCCGGGCTGCCTGGGAACAGCGATGCTCCCATCCCCCAGTGTGGCAGCCAGCCCCCGGAGGGGAGCTTCTAGAAAATGAGGCTCGGGAGCCACAGCCCAGCAGCCCTTTAGCATTCGGCAGACAGAGGCTCTAACTAGGGTGACTCAGGGAGCCTGGCCCCGGATGGGCGCTCTGATCTCTGCACAAGGGGGCCAAGGGCACGTGGAACGGGGGCAAGGGCCAGGGGGCACCAGGGATGGGGACGGCAGAGGGGAAGGCGGTGCCCGGCAGGGAGAAGGGGCCCTACTCAAAGGACAGCAGGTCTGGGTGCGGGCCCTCATTGTCAAGGCTGGAGGTCCGTGCCCGAGGCGGGGGGCCACTGTCCTCTGGCGGCTGGGCCAGGTGGACGGGGCTCAGGCTGTGCTTGAGGCCGTTCCTCTCGAGGAGGCCAGGGGAGGAGGCCCTTCTGCACTCAGTTATCTTCGGTTTGGGTTCGTCCTGGCTGTTCTGGTGGATCAGGTCGGGCACTGACAGGGAGACCTCTCCGTTGGGCAGAGCCTCGCCCCTCTCTGCCGTTTCCGAGGGAACGTCGGGCTGGGCGGCGGGAAGGGGTTCCCGGGGCTGCCCAGGAGGCAGCTCTGTCCCGTACTCCAGGCTGCTCAGGACTGGCTGCGGCGAGATCAGCATGTCCTGCGTGGTCTTCAGGGCACGAGGGGTTCGCTTCCTGGTAATGGGAGGCGGGGGGTCCAGCCGAGGGAACGCGTCCTGCAGGGCTGACCTGTGGGGTTGAGGCGACAAGCGCGTGTGCTTTAAGGATGGCGACGCCCCAAGCCCCCCAGCTGCCCAGTGGCTCCCCCACCCGGCACACACCTCCCTGCTCGGGCCCCGTCCCCGGTGTGGCGTGTGGGTTGTGGCAGCCGACAGAGCTGGCCTTCCGCCCGTCACACCCCCGCTCAGTGCTCACAACAGCAGGGTAGTGCCGCTGGGGCCACAGGTGAACCGAGTCATGTCAGAGCCCGTGTGATGAGCCCTACGAAGGACCTGCCGGCTCAGGAGCACAGCAGGTGTTTAAAACAAGGCCTGGGGGGAGCCTAGAGGGCTCAGTCGGTTAAGCATCCAGCTTTGGCTCAGGTCACGATCTCACAGTTCGTGGGTTCGAGCCCCGTGTCGGACTCTGTGCTGAGAGCTCAGAGCCTGGAGCCTGCTTCCGATTCTGTGTCTCCCTCTCCCTCTACCCCTCCCCTGCGTGCCCTCCGTCTCTCAAAAATAGACATTAAAAAAAAATAATAATAAAGCAAGGCCTAGAAGGGACGTGTGGGCATGAGAACAGGAGGCCCACCACAGCAGGCTTCTCCCTCGCCGGCCCCAATGGGTCCCACAGACGCCCACTTTCCTCCACCATCATCGGCCGGGGCCGGGGCTCGAAGGTGTGGCTGGGTGTTAGAATCCACCTGGGCAGCTGCAGGCAACACCTGGGTTCGAATTCCACTCTGCCCATCACTAACTTGGTAACCTTAAGCTCCTCACGCTACCCACCCCCCCACCTCAGTTACGTGCAAAGTGGTAACAATGGGATCTACCTCGCAAAGTCGCTGCAAGGGACGGGGAAGCACGTAGCTGGGCATCTGCTGACACGCGATGGGCGCTCAGGACGCCTTAGCTGCGGTGCGGTGGCAGTCAGCAAGCAGGAGCATCGCCCCGACCATTCCCCGCGTGACAACCTCATGTCCCCTGGAGACACGGGTTCGGTCTGGAGCTCTGCGAGCAAGCCTCCTGCGCTCACCTGTCAGCCTCCACGGCCCCGCCGTCCAGCCGCGCCCCCGCCGGCCTGTTGATCTCCATGGCGCCCGCGCCGTCCAGGCTCGAGGGCTCTTTTCTCCGCAGGAAGTCGTTAACTTTGGCCCCCACGGCTCTGCCCAGGTTCTTGAAGTGCTGGCTGCCACCCACCCGGAGCCCCGGCCCCCCAGGCTCCGCAGACCCCGGGGCGGCAGAGCCGGGGGCCATCAGCCTGGACAGGTGGGAGAGGGAGCAGCCGGGCTGCAGCTTTGGAGGAAGGGCCGCATTCAAGTTCTCGAACATGCTGTGGTCCACTGCAAACAGAGGGGAAGATGGGAACGGTGAGCGGAGGCACGCGGGGCTCTGGGCCACGTCACTCTGCTGCGTTCCCTGATCCCACGCCCACAGCTGTCCCTTCCCGAGGCTTTGGGAACATTCAAAAGAGCCGGCACACTCTTGAGCCTCCCGACCCGGTTTTCTTGATGGGAAAGTCCATCCATTGCTAGAACTAGCCACTCTAGTTCTGCCCCACCCAGTTAATGAGGGGCAAGCTCCAGCCATAAACTTAGAACCTAAAGGTAACTCATCCCGTGAAACCTGCCTCCTTGACCCACGGCTTGACCCCTTACCTTGAGGTCACCGAGCCCTCTGAAGAAGAAATGATGGAAGTAATGAACTACGGTATTTGTATGTTGCTGTGAACACAAGCTGAGGGGACACAAGCATGGGGACAGACATAAGCATGGGGACAGACGCTGAAGGTCAGGCTCAAAGTGGAAGCCACCTGTGTGGCACATTTTCACGGTGGGAAACGGGCCTCCTTACTCCTGAGGAGGCACTGGGGACAATGGGCAGCTGCATGCTCAGATGCGCCGTGGGGACTCTGGCCGGGCTCACACCAAATGCGTACGAACTCTGGGCCAAGGAAGCCGGGGGAACTTGACCGACACCCTCACGACAACCTGGAGGGGTGGTGGCAGGAATTCTATTTATACATGAGCAAGGTGGGGCTCCCAGTGATAAGTACCGGCAGGCCCGAGGTCACGGGCCGATTACTGGTGGGATGGAACCAGAGCTCAGGTTTTCTCTCCCTTTCCACCACCTCGCTCTGCCTGGATCGTGGAACACACCTCACAGAAGGCCCTTCTCTCCGGGATCTTTGGTTCGAAAGATTAACTCAAACCCACCGGGTTGTGAACATCTGGAGGGTGAAGGCCATGTCTCATTCACTTCCGTGTCCTGAACGGCTAGCCTGGTCTGGTATACAGTAGGTGCTCAATGAGTATCCCGAGTTGAACTGCTAAACCCATTTTGCAGCTGGAGACTTATGGAGGCCGAGATCATAACTCCAAGGAACGGAGCTCAGGGCTGTAAGCCACATGGTCTACACACTGGCAACAGGGACTCCTCCCCGACCTGGAGATCCAGCTCAATCCTCAAGGGAGCTCCAGATGCACCCCAGGGGGCCTTGGAATCACGCGTGAGGTTTCTGTCCTTACCAACTGCTCCGTATATTCTGTCAATCTTGGGGAAGGAGAGGTTATACTTGATCACAGACTCCAATCTTCATCAACACCTCTAAAGGCCTATGCATGCGGAGCCTTCCCAAGAGTAACTGAGGTCGGGGGGATGCTTTGTCTTCTGCTGAACTTGGCATAAAGTACTTCTCTCTGCCCTGCACTGCGGAGTCCTGGGACAGGGGATGCAGGTCTCTTTACTGTGCTTTCAGCAGCCGTATCCCTTCTGTAACTACCTAGGGAAGCCCTATTGTAAAGGTCTTTGGGCGGCACAGGAAGCGGGGGACGAGGGGTGGATGAATCCCCCCAGTGTGCGTATCTACCGCACACACAGGGAAAGCACCACTTCGGGGGCCATGAAGAGCTGGGTGGGGACAACCCTGGGGGCCGGGGCACAGAGCTGACAGGTTCAGGCTGCCCGGTCTCCAGGTGTAGACACGTCACACTAGCAAGAGCTCCAGCCGGACCCACAAGGGGGTTATCAGCTCCTGACTCTCCTCCTAAAGGTGTTATCTTGCCATGTCACCTGCTTTCGAGTAACTTGCCTATCACATCCTGCACCCTCCTAATTTTTCTTTGATCATAACATCTGCGATCTCAGAGTAGCCCTTGGAAATGAAAGCATTTGACTCTTTTCCCCCAAACTAGAACGTATTTGGGCCACCACGAAACCAGGGCAAATGTTCAAGAGAGGTTCGCAGGGGAAGGAGATCCTGATCCCTCACCACTTCCTGGCTCAGATGTTTCCGTGGTGGTTTCCTTCTTGGTTTAAAGTGAACTTTTAGTGCAGACATGCTCATTTCTGAATGTGTAAGTACCAAAAACACGTGTCAAAGTGACTTGTAAACGGTGAGCTCCTCTTATTTTAAAAACACATTCTAATAAAACATAAATAGCTTCTGGATTAGGCACCGTTGTGGATTTTCTACACTTCCTGCTCTCTACCTTTTAGGACGCATGTACTGAATTCTTAAGAAGTTTAAAGATAACCCATCATTTGGTCTCTTTACAATGCTCTGGGTCTTTCTGGCCAACACACCTTGTCTCTATGATAAAACGGTCAGCTCTTGGAGGGGATGGAACATCTTGACTTTTATTTTCTACAATGCTCAGCACGGAACCTGGCATGAGTCGGCATTTAAGAAGTTGGTTTCATTGAACTGGCTTTTTATACGAATACTTAAAAAACCGACCACATTTTGGGCAGACATTGTAGAGAAACTGCTCCTGGGCCTTTTTCCATTTACAAAAGCCACTCAAGACCCTCTCTCGAGGTCAGTCCGGGAGCAACCGCCCTTCTGTCTGAGGTGGGATTCTGGCTGGGGGCTTCCTGCATTTCCAGACCTGAAGGACGTGCAACGAGTCCCCTTCCTGCTGATGGCACCGATGACCCCCACGCTCTGTCCCTCCCTTTGGACCAGAGGCTTGGTGGTTCAGAACCTAATGGAGATGGTTGAAAGGTGATAGGATCCCGACCCGGTGGCCCGCCCAACAGCACCCCCAACATGCACACATCCAAGCAGAGGGAGACACCTGTGACGTGGGTCATCTGTAAGAAAGACGGTATCTTACCTGTCCGAGAAAGGGGCTCGGAAAGCAGGTGGGAAACAAACAAGAGAGAGACACATTTTATGTAGTGACCGACCACTTTGGGAGTGTCACCTCCTGCCTGGGGGCCACCAGCAACAACATACCAAGAGGGTATAGCGTGCAAGACAGAGGCCCTGTTGTCAGGATTACAACCAACCCTGGGCGACCAGGTTCCCATGACCTTTTCAATAACCAAACCAAAAGAGTCCTGTTTTTAAAAACTCTACAAACAAGCACTGACACAGTCTCCCATGGGCACCCCAATATTTTGAGCCCCCTTTTCAGGAAGTCTGTCGGAAGTTCCCAGCTGGCAGTGGGAAGAATTCAATGACCCACGGCAGGAGGAGGAAGTTCAAAGTCTTCTGGACCCCTACATGCATCGCTCATTACTATGCTGTCCCACCTCCACACATAAATCACCAGGTTTTCGACCAGGAAGATGTCTATCCATTCCAACTGTCTAAGTTAACAAAACAGGAAAACACGGTGGCCGGGAGGCGTGCCTAACACCGCACAGGGAGCGAACGGCAGAGCGGGGATGAGGACTCACCCACACCGACTCCCAGGACCCCGTGATTTTTCTCTGCACCACGAGGGCCAAATCAAATCGCCGATACCCTCAAAGCTGCCAAAGGCCAGGGCATCAGTGACATTCCAATTCATTCTAAGCTTTCCAACCGGGCTCCGAGGTGGGCGGGCAAGGAAGTCAGGTTCTCCACACTGTCCCACAAGGTTTCAGCGCTCTGGAGGAACACCAGCAAGACGACAACTCCGGGCCCTCCTACACAGACGCTTACTCACACGCCCGCTTGCTCCGCACGCTGCAAGGGGAGGCTGCCGCTGCTCACAGACCAGACCAGATCTTTCCATGCTGCACAAGCACACACATTTAGATCCAATACACCGATGTACCTAGTCTGCACCTGTTGTGACGATTAGCATGGAGCATTCTCACCTTTCACCCTTCCCCCACTTCCCTCCAGCGCTAGGTCATCACAGGAGAGGGTAGCAGGGACACAGAGGCAACCTTGTTACTCTGGAGTTCAGTGTCACCAGGAAAAAGGCTTATAATGGTGTTAAGCCACCCATTTGCTGAAAATAGCACCAACCATTTAAAGCATTATCTGGTCCCTGTTCTTGGGACAGACACGCTGAAGTATTTCGACACAAAGGGACAGGATGCTTGTAACTTACCTTCAAATAGTTCAGAAAACAAAGCATGCTGGGGGCTGGGGCGGGGGGGGGGTGGAATTGATAAAGCAAATGCAGTAAACTGTTAACAACAGGCAAATCTGGATACAGAATGTATGGGTGCTCTTCATACTAATTTTATTTTTGCAGTTTTTTCTAACTTTGAAACGATTTCCAAGGAAAATGTAAAAGTCACACACCAAACTAAAGAACAGAAACAACAAAAACATCTGATGGCAGAGGTTAGGCAGGTGAAGGAAAGCAAGAAGGTTATCCGGAGAGGACAGAGGTCCCCAGAGCTGGGGGGGGGGGGTGACAGCAATGATACAAAAATGACACCAAAGATCAAAGTCAGGGGGCGGGGGGCTGTCAACAGATTATATCACCATCACATTTCTGCCATATGCTTCCTTCTCCCCTCCCCCATCCCCTGCCCCAGGTATCCTCAATCCAGGCCAGCCAACGAGGAATGACAAGTCAAAAGAGATCTTCACAGAATGTGATAGACGCTATCCATCTTTGAAAGGGATACCCTAGCTGGGGAGTGGAATCAGGTGACCTTGTGATGTCAACGGCGCTCAGAATGTTTATCGTCTGGACAACCCAAACAGCCTCTTGGGAACAGGTGCATAATCTCCATACCCTACGGTAGTCACAACATGGAGAACTTCTCACTCCTCAGCATTTCTGGACCTCGAATCTCTTCCTCTGCCCTGAGCGCGTTTCCTGACATTATGTCCTCACATGCCACCAGCTTGCCAGGTAAACTCAGGTGCCATTAGGGCCACAAAAATGTGGTTTTTCGGAAGCTTTTAATTGAGTCCTCTACCAGATCATGTTACAGGACTACGATTTAGTGAGACAGGCAAATACACACGGGGAGAAAATAATTTTTCAAAATGCTGCATTCACGGTAAGTAGTCCCTGCTGTTTATTCATTTCCGGCAAGGGAAGGATGGGGAAACATTTGTTCTCAAAAAGTTCTTTTTCTTCTAGAATCTCAGGTGACAGTCTATGTAGGGTATGTGCCAGGTTCAGGCCTGTTTTGACAAGCTGGAGAAGACTCTCCAATCTATCAGTAGGAACCTAAGAGGCAGGGTCACTGAGGACATCATGGAATAAACATGGACCTCTGGACTCACTACTCACAGCGCGGTCTGTGGGGCGTCCACGTGGGCATCACCTGGGCACTTGTTAGAAATGCAGAATTTCAGGCCACCCCCAGGACTGCTGAGGCAGAGCCTGTGTGTTTAACAAGACCTCCGGGTGATCCTTGGAGAAGTGTGCACATTAAAGCTTGAGGGGGCTGCTCTACGGAGGAGCTGGGTCTCCTCAGTATCCATATGCCTGGGCAGAGGACCCTTAAACGTTGGTTTTTCAAATGGAGCACAGATACCACTCTGGGACTTGAAGCAGGCTGGCTTATTATCAAGCGCTAGCAGACATCCAGGGGCCACCCAAGCGCTCCCTGCCTATGGGTGAGAGAGGTTTCGTTCGGAGACACTGGCTTCTCATCATCAAAGGGACAATGTAACCTATGTGGGATATGGGGTCCATGACTAGACTCCCTCCCTTGGATCCTGGAGCGAGCCCAGAGGCTGGACTGCAGAATGAAGACAGACAGACACACAGGCAGGCAGGCAGGCAGGCAGACAGACAGGCACACACACACACACACACACACACACACACACACACACACGCACACACATGCACACAGAGCGAGCTGCAGGAAGGTCAGGAGAAAGGCGGGCCAGGCAGAAAGCTGCCCATCGGTCTGCATCTCAAATTCTCCTTTGGAGAGAATCTTCCCCAGATCAACAAAAATGCCCCATTTGGAATTCCCCGGGATGCCACCCAGAACAGTTCTGCCTATCTGGGTACAGAAGAGGGCATGGTTTCTCTTTGGCTTTGCGAGGTCATAGGGTCCCAAGGTGGAGCCTCTAGGTATGTCGGGGAGGGGGGTCACCAAGACGAGGACTTCCATGTCAGCTCACCAGAGTGTTTCTTCTGTAACCCAGACATCGCAAAGACCGCGTTACTCACGGAGGCGTCCAGCCCAGCTCAGGCCCTGTCACCCCAGTACTTCGGCAGCGCTCTCCGGCATGGGGTGCAGAACACGATTCTCTCTCCAGGTGAGGCCTTCTCCGCCCCGGCGGGCACACGGGAGAGGCTGGAGGGGCAAGGACTGTTGGAGGGCGTCTTTTCCCCTGTGGTCTCCTGCCTCGTCCTTCCTGGAGCGGACACCCCACAGGCCTGGAGGGGCCCCACTTCTCCTGGCCTGCCTCTCACGCAGGGGTGGCACAGGGGCCTCGGCCTGCTCGGGTTGTTACGGGAAGACAGGTGTTGAGGCCGGAAAAATGGCCACAACCATGGGTGGTGGGAAACAGACTGCAGGAAGCCAGACGTCTGGCTGTTGGCTGAGCCCCCTGCCCGTCTCCTCGGAGGAGGCAGAGGAAAGCTGTCTGCAGGGAGGGAGGCACCTGACAAATGTCAAGGCTTAGTGAACGAAGGCACTCTCCACTGTCCAGAGATCAAGCTGCCACTCGTGGAGATGCGAGCAGCAGGAAGGAATGCCTTCAACGGCTACCCCCCACCCCTCCCCCCACCCCGGGTGCCACCTGCTCTCAGAACAGCAGTCGGTGGGGGGGGGGGGGCGTGCCTGGGTGGCTCAGCCGGTTAAGTGCCTGACTCTTGGTTTTGGCTCAGGTCATAATCTCATTTTCTTGAGTTCGAGCCCCGCATTGGGCTCCCTGCTAACAGTACAGAACCTGCTTGGGATTCTCTCTCCACCCCCCCCCCCCCACCTCTGCCTTTACCCTGCTCACTCTCAAAAATAAATACACTTCAAAAAAACAACAACTGTAGTCAAGGTGGGACAGAGGCCACCCGACCCCAGGCCCGGCCTTCCTGCCTGTCTGCTTCTCCCGTGGCCCCTGGCCGCTCCGGGCCTCCCGCTCACACCCACCCCTGTCTTCCTCTGCAGACTGCCTTTTGGGGGACCCCCAGACCAGGGAGCCCCGGCGGGGCTGCACTGTCTACCGGCCCTGGTTCTCCCCTTACAGCTACTTCGTCTGCACGGACCAAGAGAGCCACCTGGAGGCCTACAGCTTCCCAGAGGTGCCGCGGGACAAGGGCAGGGGGGACGGCTGCCTGCCCGAGGACCCGGCTGAGAGCATCTGCTCGTCCTCTTCCTCCCAGGAGGACGCCTGCCCCCGGGAGGCCGCCAAGAAATTCGGGCACGGCCTGGCCTCCACGGACGGCATCACGTCCCAGGACATCCTGAAGGCCGCCAGGTGGCACCCCGCCCAGCAGAGCGGCTACAAGTGCGCAGCCTGCTGCCGCATGTACCCCACGCTGCACTCCCTCAAGAGCCACATCAAGGGGGGCTTCCGGGAGGGCTTCAGCTGCAAGGTGTACTACCGCAAGCTCAAGACCCTCTGGGGCAAGGAGAAGGCGCGGCCGGGGGACAGGCTCTCCTCCGGCAGCTGCCAGGCCTTCAAGTAGGCCCGCGGGATGGTGAGCGGACGCCTCGGGCAAGAGGCGACGGAGCCTGTTTCCGCCTCCGGAGAGATGTCAATAAACCGACACTGGCCACGGCCTTCTGTCAAGTCTGAGGTCGCCTGGTCCGCCTGCTCTCCTTCCCAGGGGCCCCCCCGTCCCATTTCCCTGTGGCTAACGGTTGCTTAGCAACACCAGGCCCACCTCTCCACCCCTCGCCACCCCCCTCCCCCGCCCCTCTCCTCCTCAAGGTCGGGAAGAGCCTCTACAGGGTGCTTTTCAAAGTGAGGTGCCCAGATCCGCAGTGTCAGCATCCCCAGGGAATTTGCTAGAAATGAAATCTCAGGCCCGTCCCAGATGCACACAATCAGAAACTCCGGGGGTAGGCCAGCCATCTGTGCTCTGACCAGCCCTCCAGGTGACTCCAGTGGAGCTCAGGTATGAGAACACTGCCCTCAGATCCTGGCCCCCTTGCTGGTCCCCCGTGGTCAGTCAGTCCCTGCCCCACCCCCCAAGAGGGGAGAGAGTTGCCCACCCTTTCCTGTTGGCACAGGGAAGCTTCCCCGGAAGGACTTCCGCACAGTCTGAAAGCTTCTCAGGCGTTCGAGCTCCTGAGGGGTAGAACCGGGGGGACACAGGCCCCCCTGCGTACGGACAGGTCAGGGTAGAGGCTCTCCCCTTGCCCTTCTGGTGATCATGTAGGAAGTTTTCCCGAAGCCTCACCTTCTGGTTCAGGAGAGCTGTCTCTGCTTAACCCTGTCCTGCGAAAATATCATTTGTGGTTCTTTTGAGAGAGGCTGGGCTCAAATCCCATCATGTCCCACACCGTGAGAACATTCCCCACCCGCTCTCCCCTGCCCCCCACCCTCTACCAACCCAGCCAGAGTGTAAGAGTGTACTTGAACCGTGGACTCCAGGGTCCCAGCCTGTCCACTCTGGGGTGGGTGGTCTCTTTAGGCAGCCCTGACATCACTCCCTGGACCCCCTAGGGGAGAGACCAAAGGAGTCCTCACTCTGACTTCCTGTTTCCTTAAAGGGAAAGGCCACCCAAGCCCTTGAAGATGCCCCCTGACATGCATCACTGCGCATGTGTGTCCCCTCGACGGGGCTCTTGAGGGAGTAAGGGAGGGGCCCACACGGGGGCCTTGTGGCCTTACCTTGGTCTGTGGGAGAGTCAGGAGAAGAATCAGCTTTTGTCTGGCTGCACATCCTCTGCCCAACCCGCACTCCCTCCACCAGGGCACCCATATCACAGGCACAGGGGATCGAGCTCAAGGGCCATGGCACATGCTACCCGTCACCTTGGGAGGTGCTTGAGTGTAAAGACAGGTGCTCTCTGCCTTTCACGTTTAATAGCATCGTTGCCGCCCCCCCACTGCCCTGCTCTCTCAAGGCGGAGGTCTGAGTAACCCTTCAGCACACAGAAAACACAACCCAGCACACAACTGCATGGCCAACGGGTAACGGGTACAACCTCCCCTCCCCCAGCCGATCAGAAGGTAAGCGCTAGGGGTGCCCTGAGCCCCTGCCAGGCGCTCTGCCTTTAAAATGCAACCTCATTTACTCTTCGTTATCGCTTTACTTGGCAGGTTCTATCCCCATTTCACAGATGAGAAAACGAGGCTGCGTTCCATTCGCTCAGTCAGGAAGGGGCTAAAGGGCGTGAGAAGCTGGCCGATCGGACTCTCAGCTTTCCCGCAGAGCTGGGCCTTACGAAGTACCAGGTTCAACAAACCCTCTGCCTTCCAGAGGGCTCAGAGCTCTCTGGCCAACGTAACTGGTTTCCAGGACGGTGGCTTCTAGTTCTCGGACGCTCTTCCCTGGCTAGCATTGCGCCTCCCTTTCGTTTCTACGCCTGGCAGGAAAGCCGAGAGCCCACGAGCCAGGGAGGGCTCTCCCACTGAGCTGTGCTGCAGTGACATCATGATATTTGCAGGTAGGTGTGCGGAGGGGCCAGCTCTGACTCCAGTCAGAATCCCATGCATATTTCAGACGTGTAGTCAGGGGGTCAATGAAATTTTATACTCTGGGTGATTGGAGTTACATCCGAAAACATCTATGATGTACTTTCTCAAGCACCCAACACTTGCTGATATGCCGAGGATGCCTGGAGTTTCAAAAGACCCGGGGTTGGGAGAGTCTGAAAAAACGGGCACAAGCCCAGGTCTCTCAGCCTCAGCACTACTGACACTGGGGCTGGATGCTTCTGCTGTGGGGGTGGGGGGAAGGGGTGGGGGGGGGTGACCTGTGCATCGTAGGATATTTAGCAAACATCTCTGGCTTCTACCCACTAAACGTCAAAAGCATCCTTCCCCCAGTCGTGACAACCAAAGGTCACACGTCCCCCGGGGAAGCAAAATCATCCTCGGATCGTAACCACCGTAGAACCTGATCCCGCAAGGCTGGTCCATACAAACTGTAGCCGAAGGCACCGCTTTCCTCCCCTCTTTGTTTTCTGAACACCACAACCCTTGAGAACCGTGTGTCGCAGAGCTGATGGCCGCTGGCTTGGGAAGTGGGGTGGGAGGGAGGGGAGGTCAGGCAGCAGGTGGGATAGAAGAAGCAAGAAAAGACCATGGAAAAGCTTTTAGAAATCAGAAAGGTTTATTTAGCAAAAGCCACTAGACTAGTGACAACATCCAGGGAGTAAGTGCACTTACATGAACAGAGAATCTTTTCCCAGAGAGTTGAACCAACAGAGTTAATGACACAACAGTTTTAGAAAGTAGAGGGCTCAGGGTTGGTGGGGTGAGAGGAGGCAGTCAGGCAGAGAGGAAATAAAAGGAACACGAGTCCTAAACAGGAGCCATTGGGAGAAGGGAGGCTACGAAGGGGCTTCACAGAGAGCACTGATACAAGCAGGGATATAAGGAATATCATTTCCATCGCAATATACAGTCCATCCTGTGCAGAGAAATTCTTTGCTGGCTCTGCAACTGTGATAGGCCGGAAGTCGGCTGGCACCCGGGGTAGGTTGAGGCAGGCGCCAGTAAGGTAGGCGCCCCTGGCGTCCACTTGTCCTCCGTGGACAGAGGAAGGATAAAAAGAGGAGGGCAGGAGTTGAGTGAGCAGAGCAAGAAGCAAGGAGGGAGAAGGAGAGGGGGCCATCGCTGGGAAATCAGGTCTGCGATGTTCTCTTTCCTGCCCACTGGCTGGTGAATCGCCAGGGCCCCTAGATCCGTCCTGTCATCTCCACACACCCCGTGTGCTGCTGTGGCTCAAACCGGGGAAGGTGCCGGCACGCAAACCAGTCTCCGGCAAAGGCCCCGTCTGGGGGAAGGCTGGGGCCGAGGCAGGCGGAAACCACTACGGAGCATCCGAGGGCAAGGGTCCCAAACGGGTCCTGAGTCAGTGGTACAGAAAACTCGTCTCTCTGATTCTTTCGTCTCTCCTAAATTTCCGTTCTTCTTTCGCCTCGCAAGCTTTCCTAGACCCTTCAGAAACCGTTCCCCACCCATTCCTCACCCCCTCTCCTGCCACGTTCCACAAAGCCAGTCCACTGGCCCCCTGGCTTCCCCCTCAGCTCCTGCTGACACGCAGGGGAAGGCAGGGGAAGCCTCAAGAAGCCAGACCTCTCACGCTCTGGAACACTCAAAATTCCCACGCTCTGAGAGGTCGCACCCAGCGGAGGATCTGGTGAGCCGGCCAGGCTCGGCCACACCAGACTCCGGCCGTCGCTCCTTCAGTTTGTGGCTCTTACCTTCCTGGTTCTTCCTTCCCTTGTGTATCTGGACCTACCTTCCATCCAATGGTTAATTAGAAAATACGGTAAAACAAACACAACCACCCCTCTCCAACTAAATACACGTTAGGAAAAGAACACAATTCTGCTTCGTTCAAAGACCCTGAAGATTCCCCGTCTCTTCTCTCTGGCCACTTCTTACAAGCCCACACACCACGTACACACGTTCCCTCGCATGCCACCTGTGCATATACGTACACACACGCGCAAACACACACGCACACGTAGGCACGCGTGTGCACACACACACGCACGCGTTATCCGCACACACCCCATCCTATTTCTGCTGATACCCTGGTGCACCAAGGGAGGCTAACATAAAGCTGCGTTTATTTCATTTGGACTTTCTAGCTAAGAGGGAATCCAGCTGCTTAAGAGAAGGGCTACACTTTCATTTATCAAAACTGTAAAGCTGAGTCAGGGCCGAAGCGCTCTGTGTTTTGGATCACCACGTCCTTACCAGCTAACCCTCAAAGAACACTGCAGGCTGGGTCTGTCGCTCGTTGTCCCGGATGAAGGCTGATTTCCCCAAACACGTGACACTAGCACGGCTCGGCTCTCGCTCTTTAGGCATCGTTAAATCTGTTCACAGGCGCTAGAGTCTAGCGGTCACAGAAGGAACTTGTCCTCTGTGCCCCCATCAGCACACAGTACCGGGTGGTAATCTCTAGACAAGGCCGAGATAGTCCAAGACAAGACAACTGCACGTGGCACTTTTTACAGGTGTGCTCGAAGCACGCACCCACAGGGACGGGTCAAGGGTGACGTGGCTGTGGTCCCTGACCTAAGTGGCAGTGATTCTGAAGAGAGGAAAGAAACAGTCTCAGCTACCGGCCTGTATTTGTTTGCAGTAAAAAGGGACCACAACTGCCCAGTGGAGGGGACAGGTTGAGAGGTAAGGCTTGGGGGGGGTGGCTCTGGGTCTCTGAGGCTTTCTCCGAGGTGAGGGTACCACGAGAGGCCTCAGCTGGCAGAGCCCCCTGAGGCAGGACGCAGAGGAGGGAAGGGCGAGCTGGGCTTGCAGGATGGGGGCAGGACTTCCACAGCGAAGAATCAGACCTAAGGCATCTGTGGCAGCAAAGAGACTGCCCTCCCCGAGGGCTTTTCACAGCCCCGGCCTGACTGATGTTAAACGCTCAATGTCCCTGGAAGCAACACCTAACATCCAGCTGGAGAAGATGTCCAGATTCAACTCATCCGGAAGCTTCCCCGATGTGACACATCCCAACACGGCGCTCACACCGAAAGCTCTACCCTGTCACTTACAGCCCAGAGCATTCAGCCTCTGTTCTCTCCACGAGGGCCTGGAGAAGGAATTCGTCCCATAAGGTCTGGGGCGGGTGGTCAGGCAACGGGTATTATCCTGGACACCCAGATGCACAGTACCCCAGAAGGTACCCGATGGCTTCCCTTCACAGTGGGGCCTTGAGGTGGGGCAGGAGGGGGCTACCCGGGCATCACAGGCCAGGCCAGGGCAGAGGAGCCTGATGAAGCAGCTGGCGCCAGCGGTCCTTCAGCAGCCCGGTGGTCCTCGCGAGGGACCCTCTCCCAAAGCCACGGGTCCTGGAAGGCCCTGCCCCCCCTCCTCCAAAGTCACAAATAGGAGAGAGGGGCCGAATGACCGGTGGGAGTCCCAGTGCTCCCCTGAGTCACCTTCCAAAGCAAAATCCTAATCCTTTCCTGAAACGGCAGGCTCTCCGGGGGGGGGCCCCCCCGGCTGGAGCCTAAGTCTCCGGTCGCCAGGGTCCTCACCGCCCTCCGCCGCGCGGGCATCCTCGGCGGTGCGCCCAGCCCACAACCCCCCCGGGCCCCGCCCCCCGCCCCTGCGCCCCGGGCCGCCCTACACGGCGATCTCATCGTCCAGGCTGTCGCCCAGCTCCTGCCTCTGCAGGACGTTCAGCAGGCGCGGCAGCTCCTCCTGGGACCACGAGTCGCGCTCCTCGCTCTCGTCCGTGTTGGACTCGTACTCCGAGGCGATGCCCGACTCGCGGAACCGGAGGAGCTCCAGGCCACCCAGCAGCGGGCCCGCGGGCGGCGGCAGGAAGCGGAAGCACTCCAGCTTCACCAGGCGATCGCGCCTACCTAGGGGGCTGCCGGCGGGGTGCGCCAGCTCGGCCAGGCCCGCGCCCGGGGGCGGCGAGGGCAGGTCCTCCGGCTGCGGGGTGGTGGGGTCGCAGAGCACCGGCAGGCCTCCGGAGCGGAAGGTGATCTCCAGCAAGCTGTCCTGGGAGCCCACTGGAGGTTGGGGGGTGCGGAGGGGGGGACAAGAGCACAGGAGGCCGGGTCAGTGAGGCAGCCCGCCGGGCTGGGGGGGAGGGGGAGGGGCGGGAAGGGCACGGGGGACACCAGCCTGCGACCCTGAAGGAGGTACCCATCGAGAGGGCCAGACTTCTGGGGCGGTGAAGTGCAGCGGGTCCCAATCTAGACCTTGGTGCTGCTTTAACAAGGGCCCCAGCCCTGCCCAGACCCCCCGATCGTGATCTCCATGGGTTGGACCTGGGAATATTCATTCTTTAAGAAGTTATGGGATAGTCTGGGGGAACCACTGGGCGAAGAGGAAAAGCATTGGTTTGGCAGTCACACCTGGCTTTGAATCTCCGTGTGACCCACACCTTGCTGGTCCTGTAACCTTGAGCCAGCTCCTTAAGCTGTTTGAGTCTGTCTCATCCATAAAATGGGCGTAACAACATCTACTACTACAAGGATTACAGGAGATCACGTGTCTGAAACTCTAGCATCGTTTCTGGCACAAAAGAGGACCAGGGCATCTACACTGGCCCTCAGCCTACACACATCTGGAGAAGGCTTACAGGCCACGGATAAACAAAAGGAAGGCCCGGAGATGTGTGCTGCCTTCTAGTACCTCCCAGTCCAGCCTGGAGGCGGCCGGCCTTCTCAGGCCGGGTGCCGGGCTTCTCAGGCCGGGTGCCGGGCAACTCTGTCATTCACCAGCAACGCTATCTGGCCGGTTCTTTCCTGCCCTATCCACTAAGTAGACGACGGCTACCAGCCTGCTCTATGCTACAGAGGTGTGAAATGTATAGTGCAGGGTGCGTAAGCCCCGTACAGCGTGAGGTCCTCCCCAGAGCCCCCAGACAGCAGGACATGATAGGTGCTCAGTAGATTTCAACAGAAATACACTGAAACGGGCTGCCTTAGGACGAGCGTCCGAGCCCTTTTCGAGGAGGGGGAGCCTGGATGAATTCGTGGCAGTGACTCCTGGGGACATTCAAGGTCAAGTCTGGATGCTGGACGAGAAGGGGCCCAGACCCTCGCTAGCCCTGCCATTTTGCAATTCCACAAAGCGTGTGGACAGGACAGACAGAGCTGCCTTATGTTTCCTGCTGGAACGCCGGGGCGGGTCAGGGGTCTAATCAAACACCACCAAGAGCTTCAGAGAAAAGCCTGTGGGTTTTCCAGAGCCTCCATGGAGGGCGGGGAGGCTGGGCGGGGCCCTCACTTACTCGCACTCTGTCCCGATAGCTTCAGCTCCAGCTCCTGCACCTGCTTGACCAGCAGGGAGATGTGCTGGAGCATGTCCTTGTTCTGCAGCAGGAGCTGGTGCACTCGGGCCTGGGCCTCCAGCCGCGCGGCGGCCTCGGCAGCCAGCTGGTCCTTCAGCAAGTGAACCTGCAGACGGGAGGGAGAGAAGAGGCGGAGAGGACAGGACAGAGAGGAGAGAGAGAGATGAATGCAAACGAGAGTCACCGGGGGAACGGCTGGGACCAGAGACACCTGCCATGTTCCATTCACGAGGAAGAAGCCCTTCCGGGGACACGTGGGCACCTGGGCTCGTCATTCGGAGCGGCAGCCCAAAGAAGCTGGGTCACTGGCCCCGTGCGCCTCTTTGCATCTCCCGAGGGAGGGCTGTGGCTTGTCACTCAGATACCACTCAGGGCCCGGCACCAAGCACAAGAGGAAGGGAAATGCCGAGCCCCAGCCCCTGCGCCCCCATCAGGTTTGACAACTAACATGTGACCCCACGTGGACGGAGGTGCCTTTTGCTCATCGTGTCCTTTAAGAAAGGAAAACGGAAACTGATACGCTGAGCCAGTAGCTAAGAACGGTGTCACAGCAAACCCCTCCTCGGGCTTTCCTCTCCCCTTCCTCATGCCCACACATGCTGGGAAACCGGAAGGCCTACAGAGTCCCCTCATTAGTGAGGTGGTCATGATAAAGTCTGTTCTTTCCCATCTGTGGGAACCGGCCTCTTTCCCTGACCATCCAGCCCCTTTTCATTTCTCACAGCACCTTGGACTGTGCCTTATACCTGGTAGGGGTCACACGCCTGCTGACTGATTCACAGCCGGGCCTCCTCCCACAAGCCCAGCAGGGTGGAGGTGAACGGTTTACAGAGCCGCCCACTGTGGGAGAGAGAGGACCCTCATCCACTGTCCTCATACACAGTGGAGCAGCTGGTGAGGGCACATACAGTGTGCTCGGGGCCCCGGAGGGTCTGTTCTCGGTGCGTAACCGGGTATGGGGAGAAAACCCAAGGGAACAGGTGGAATGATCATAACAGGAGCCCAGCTTGAGGAAACTGAGTCACATGCCAACAACAATGTTCACCCATTTGATTTCTGTACCAAGTGGTGGATAAAGGGGCCTTCGCGGAGGGTTTCAGAAGGTCCCTGAAGAAACGGAGCTCATGAATTTTGGCCCACACCAAGGCCGCTTGTGGGAAAGAGGGTTTTCCTGGACCAGGAAATACGACGTGGATAAAGTGGAGACACTGAGGCAGGCTGACTGGGGCGAGTCAGGTGGGGGCAGGAGAGGGGTCGGAAGAGCCAGCCGACTCTTGCTCAGACAGTAACGGCTCGGGCTTTTTCCGAAGAGCAGTTTGCTCCAAAGGGTCGCACATTTTGTCGGAGAGCAAAGGACCGTATCGGCTCCGTGGTCCGTCCAACCGGACCCAGCGACCTGCCGAGCCCAGCGTCTGCCCCTTCCAGCCGCTGACGCTTGGAGACTCCCACTCTTGGATTCAGCAGCTGCTTCCTTCCTGGCAGATTTGAGGACCTGACCTTGCAGTCGGTTATGTGGGAGCCGCTAATGAGATTAGTTGCCACTTTCCATTAGTGGCTCCCGAGGCTGGGCCTGTCTTGCCCCAGGGGGCGGATGTGTAAGGAGTCTAAAGTAAATCTGTCCTCCATAAGGTGCTGCTGAGGACGGACGTGACAGTTTGGTTTAGAAATCAGCCTCATCTGCTGCCTCATGGAAACTAAGGAAGGATCTAGAGAGCAAGGAGAACAGGGAAAGAAGTGGCAATAATATTTGAAGCGGAGTATCAGGTGGTGGGGTGGCTGTTAAGCCTTTATTTTCTTTGGAAACTGAGACATGGAGGTATTTCCCCTGAGAGTCCCCCAAATCTTGCTGATTCTCAGAAACAGAACAACTGCTGTGGGAAGGCTCCAGAAGTGCCTCCTGAGAAAGGGCCAAGCTTAACCTCCTATCTGTGAGTAAGGGAACGTACTCCAATCAAGAGTATCGTTGAAAGGCATCTACGGTGCAGGTGGGTTAATTATCCCATTTTTCTATTACCTTTGGACTGAAACAAACATGAGGCAGAAATGTGGGATAAAGTTTTCAATGCATATGAACAGAAAAAGCAGAGAAGTCTAGATGCTGCTAATCGGCATCTACAGCGGGCTCCCTGCACACACACCAGGGACTCGAGGACTCGCATCCCAGGACGACGGGCCACTTGGGAGCACTGGACCGGGAGCTGGAATGCTCCAGCCTGGCGGTTACACCCTATGCAATTGTAGCGAATTCACTTCCACCTGGACCTCACTTCCTCCAACTCTCACCCGAGGGGGCCCCAGAGGCTCAGGCAATCCAGGATCCCACATCCTGGTGAACAGGGCAGTCAGCGCTGGGGGCCATGTGTCAAAGGCTCACTGAAGAGAACCCCTAGATTCCCATTCTGACATCACAGAATGAGGACTGGGGACAAAAGAGGAGTCCCCTCCTGCAGAAGTGAGGTGGGGGGGGGGGATGTTGGAAGCTTCTTTTTGCAGGTAATCCAGTTCCCCTGGTGGAGTGCCATCAATTCGTAAAAGGCCCTTGAATCTAATGCTTCCCTCAGGCAGTAAGCTCCAGGAGAAAACGCTCCTGAGTCTGAGTGCTCCTCGAACAGATTAAGAAAGAATTTTAGCTTTGCAAATGCAGAGTCAGAACATTTCCAGTGTTTTCAAACCCCAGGAATGCAAAAGCACACACCGCTCCCTAAAGCCAGCGCCAACGGGCCCTTCTGCAGCCATCAGAAGTGACATCAGGCAGAAGGATCACTTTGTCCGTGGCAGTCCGTGCCACGGCAGAGCCCAAACCGGGCCAGGCTGCGACGAAACAGCCTGGACTCCTTTTAAATCTGAGGCCACTTAATAGTCCCTGTGTTTTGCTCATACAGGTCTGGCCTCGAGGCACTGAAACAGGGCAGCACGATTTTCAGCCTGGGCTCCGGGCAGTCTGCTCTAGCTGTGTGTGCTCGCTTCCTCCACCGTGAACGTGAACGGGGAGCAGACACCGCCCCTTCCCGCCTCCCAGATGGGACCGTTCTTTGTATTCGGCATGCTTTTCTTTCTGAGAATTCAACACCTTTCGCAAAAGCAGGCCGTATTAATTTCTGAAAAGGTATGGGTTAGCCTCTCCTTTCCAGAACCACAGGGTTTTTGGCAAACGACTATCCCACTTCACAGACGAAGTCTGTGGGAAGGTCACGGCTGGGGTGCGGTGTCCCGCTCTGCGTTCCCGCCACGGCGCCCCACGTGGGAGTTGAACCCTGCACCCTCCAGTTCGGACGCCCTCCCTCAGCCCACCCAGCGACACCAGACCACTGCCCACTCGCTCTCCAGCCTACTTGCCTGGACTCCAGCTCCTCCGTGAGAAGTGGGGGCAGGGCCAGGCTGAAGTTAGGGAGCAGGCACATGGAAATGGCGTGGAGAGAACCACAGCAATTTGCCCTCCCCCCCCTCCCCCCCACCGGACGCACCAGCGGAGGCAGGTGACGCTGTCTCAGCATGCACAAGGCAGGGACTGGGCAGTGCACCCGGGGTGCTGGGGACTGGCAGAAGCCACGGCGACAAAAGCTCAGTCTAGGGCCTGGAGGTGGGGCGTGGAGGGTTTTCTGTGCGGCTCCTGCATCGACAGCGTACTCGATCGCGAAGCAGAAGTAACCAATCACGGGTTTCAGAATAAGCACCAGGGGCAGCGGGTAGAGGAGAAATCTTTAGATTGCGACAGTGCACTCACAAGCTAGGCCAGGAGCTGGCAAAGTGTGGAGGACTCCGGCCTACTTAACTACTGCCAGTCAGCCGAGGTGCCCAGGCCGATTCTGGAGCTCTAGGGGCCCAGCTCATGGCCATGCAGGTGCCAGCGATGTCCCAGCTCTGGTTTGGGGCTTGGCTATGCCCTCATTCACACCCTTGAACTTCTGGCCCAGCTGAAAGAAGAGGAAGCTAGTGCAGCCAGGCAAGCCTCATGCTGGGTGGGGAAAGCGGTCAGAGGGGCTTATTCACACACTGAGGTCTAAGCTAGAAACGCTTAAGAGCTGGTTGAACAACTCCTTTGCCCCTGTACCTCTAAGGCCAGGGCAGGCTCCCCTAGAGAGGCTCTGAACCAATTAGGGAGAGGCTGGGAGAGATCTTAAGGTCTTAGAACAAATCAGAACACTGTTAAGGAGATCCAAGCCCGGTCCCAGGACAACAGCAGAACGGAGTAGCCTGTGAAGAGTACATGGGGAGGGGGGCATGCATACAGGATGCCACAAGGGACCTCAAGAGTGAACCTGGTTGCAAGGAACTCTGCCTGGACCCTTAGCTCAACCCAGAAGTCACATAGGAGGACTTGGATGCTTCCAGAGAGAAAGAAACTGTGTTCCTACCTGAAGTGCTGAGGTCATGGTATTCTTGCCCCCTGTAATTTTGGAGATTGTGGCAGGTTTTTTTTTTTAATGTTTGTTTATTTATTTGGAGAGAGAGAAAGAGAGTGAGAGCAGGGTAGAGGCGGAGAGGGAGAGGGAGAATCCTAAGCAGGCTCCATGCTGTCAGCACAGAGCCTGAGGCAGGGTTTGAACTCACGAACCGTTAAGATCACGACCTGAGCTGAAATCGAGAGTCAGACGCTTAACCGACTGAACCACCCAGGCGCCCCCTTTTTTTTTTTTTTTAATTTTTTTTAACGTTGGTCTGCCCTATTTTAAATGCATGAAAGACGTCAAGAAGGCCTATTGATCCACTTCTATCTCCTATACAATAGTTTTCACCCAAAGACATGGAAACTAATACAAAGCCCATTCTTTCTAGAATGGGAGAAAGAGGAACGTGCAGAAGAACTTGTAACAGAAGGAGGGTTTAGGGCCCAGTCGGCTGGAGGACACAGGATCTGAAAGCCTCGGCTGCGACACCACACCTCTTCTGCGTTCCCAGGCAGCAGAGGGGGAGAGATGTATGTTCCAGAAGCTATCTCTGACCTCAAGTTCCCCGTCCGGCTGAAGACGCCGCAAGCCTCCGGCCCTACCCGTCACCTCGCCGGGACCGATGCACGATGCTGGCCAATCAGCCACGTCACTGCGGGAACCAAGGGTCAGGCAGGACACCGCCAGCCACAATCCACAGACTGTGAGTCAGAGCCCGTGGGAGTGACAAGAAGTAAACCCAAGCACCACACTCTTCCCTTCCCTGAGATCCACTGTCTTCTAGGAGAGAGACCATTAAAACGGGGCAGTGCTGCCCCACTGAGGCAGATGCCTGATTCCCTACCGGAAGACCACTTTTAGGGTTTCATGCTGCTTGTGGCAAAGCCACGATCAGTTACAGGTCTTGTGGCTTTGCAGACTGAATGCTTCCCCAGACCGACACAACAATCTTCTTGTTGTGTAGATTGTACGTTTGTGTCTAGTTTCCCTTTAGCGTTTAGCAGTGACTTCAAATTCAAATGACTCGCTGGTAATATCTATCATGAATATGCATCAAGCCCTTTCTTAGATAAATAATAATTACTCGGCAATTGATATGCTGCAAGAGAAAAGTATTATGGGTTGGAGAATGGATTTGTATTCAAGGGGAAACTTCCGGAAATGATGTGAGTCGTGGAATGGCCCTGTGCTGGAGCACTGAGGCTTTGTGATCCTGTCACAACGGGGAGGAGGGGACGCTAGGGACTGCCACACCGCCATTAAGGAGACGAGATGAATTCTGTTATTTGACAAAGAGTAATGATTCCCTGCCCCCCCCCCACCCCTCCCAAGTATAAGAAGCCATTAATGACATTGCCTTCTTTTTCTTGCTGTTCTGGAAACACCTGCAAATGCTCCTACCATTAGCACACATCCTTTTGTTTCACCGTCAGAATTTTTTAAAGGCTCCAATCACCTTGGAGCCATGGCACACTGATTCTACTCTCTCCCACCTGGCTGCAAAAGTCCTCCGAGAGGCTTACATCTCAGGACGTCTCAGGACCCGTCCTTGTGAGACTGTGTTAAGAGAACTAAGTCTTTTCAAGAAAACTAAGTCGTCGCAGATCCCTCTCTGGTTAGGCGGCCGGTGCTTTCTCAAGGTGTGCATATGGGAGAGCACAGCTGTGACTGGGCCACCCCTCTACCCCAAGGGTCGTGAGAAGGATAAGCAGGAGAAACAACAGGGATCAGGGAGTGCTCCCCAGAGAAGTCTGCTCCCTGACGTTCTAGAACGCAGAAAGCCTCAGAGGTCAGCCTAGTCACACAGATCGAGAATGCCAGCGCGTGGAGCTGCCTGGCCAGATCGCACACCACTCCCCTGCTCGGGAGGCCCCGCCCTCCTCATTGCCCTTATCCACGACCCCCTCCCCACCCCACCCAAGAGCCTGACCCATCCCTCAGTCTCAGAATTCAGCCTATGAATGGTATGAGCCTATGAAGGTCAGACTCACAAGTCCCAAAGCAGATGTGGATTAGAATCCCCTCCAGATGTGGATTAGAATCCCCTCTGTGGAAAGCAAGCAGAAGGAATCCTTGCCGGAAGCAGCAAGGGAAACCAGCTTGGTCCTCTGCAAGGCCATGGCCTGACAAGCCTTTGGGGCCCAAACAGCACTTCGCTCCTGAGATCGAAGCCAATTCTCACGTAGCTCACATACAGCACCTAACATCCTGTAAGTTAGATCCCATTGGGACGAATTCCAAGGCCAGTACAAGATCAAATCCTGCCGGGAAGAAGCAGAGCACTGACGGAGGTGTGGGGATTTGAATGGACAAGGCAGTTAGGATGCCAGTAGGGGGCGGGGTGGGAGTCTTTGCAAGGGTGTTTGGTGCAAATTCGTCCTTGAAGCTCTTTTAAGACTGGTTGCACAAGGTCACAGCTGTCCTGACTCCAAAGGCGTCCCTTCCCACCCGAACACCAGGAAAATGAGGCAGGAAGGGGAGGGGGGGCTCTGTGTGCACCTCCTTCCTTGGTGAGCTCAGGTCCTTATCCAACAACGTCCAGCCAAGCCAGCCAAGCCCAGCTCAGAGCGGGGGGGAGGGGGGGTACGCGGGAAACCAGAACGTTCCCTCCTAGCCCAACCGCATCCCCCAAGCCCCCCTTCCCCAACAAGCAATGACCCAACAGCGTGAGCGATCCCTTATGGCTCCCTAGGCTGTACACCTGCCCCTCGCCCCCCGCCAGGGAAGGCGCGTCAAGCCCATGAGAGTGGAGCCTGAGGGGGAGGGAGGAGGCGGAGGAGGACCTGGGCCACAGCCACTTGCGTCTGCTGCTGCTGCTGCTGGAGGAGCTGCTGGAGGAGCTGCATCTGGTGGTGGGAGGACAGCGGTGTCCCCGGGCCCAGGCCTGGGGGCTGCGAGGGGCAGGAGGGGAGGAGCATCCTGGGCGAGGCTGCCAGCACGGGCTCCTGGGGGTGGGGAGAAGCCTGGAGAGAGAAGAGAGCACAGGGCAGTGACGGCTCTTACACAGACGGCACGGGCACGGGTGGAGGGAGATGCGGCGTCCCCAGCAGCCGTGTGGACGGGGCCCCGGGAGGAGGTGGTGTGGCGGCCGGGGCCACCTGCCAGGACACCCTGCCTGGACCCTCAGTGGCTGACCCCCTGCGATGGAGGCAGACGGTGGGCACCTGCCTCTCGCACCATATCCAGCGATACCACACCCGGACTTTGGGGCGCCCATCTCTGGCCACCCACCACCCCACTATGAGACCCGGAAGGGGGCAGTTCCACCTTCACTCCGATGGGTCCTCGGGGTTCCCTCCTCCAGGGCTGCCCCCGGGGCCCCGAGGCTTGAGGGAGGCTAGTCCAGCAGGGTGTGCCTCGCGGGGAGGGCCAGGCTGAACGGCGTCTTTGTGCCCTCCCTCCTGTCTCCCTCTGGGCAGGTGGGAACTGTCACGAAGATGGCTTATGGGATCCATAAATCAACTAACTGCAGGGAGAGCCATTTCGTTTCCGGGAGGTCTGCTGCTGGTCCCTCTGCAGACGTGCAGGAGAAAGGCACCCAGTGACAGACAGCTCTTGCCGCTTGCAGGGGACAAATGTCACCAAGAAAGCATCAGGTGATGACTTGGGACCATCCCACCCTCCAGACCAGACAGGTTTCTCCCTCCTCCTGATGAGCTGCCCCACAGCCTGCACCGGAAAAGGCCGACACACGGCAGGAAGGAGAGGCGGCCGTGACACGGGGAATCTAGGGGGAGCCCCCTCTCTTAGCATTGTCCTTCTGGGTTTTCTGCTGTGTCTTTGGGTTGGAACGTGCTCTCAAGTTATCACTTTCTCAGTCTGGATTCTTTTGTAAAAAAATTCTTTTTTTAAGTTTGAGAGACAGAGCAGAGGAGGGGCAGAGAGAGACGGAGAGAGGGAATCTCTCCTCCGATGTGGGGCTCGAACTCATGAACCACAAGATCATGACCTGAGCCGAAACCAAGAGTCGGACAGTTAACTGACTGAGCCACCCAGACGCCCCTCTCGGGATCCTCTCGGGAGCCCCGCCGTCTCAGCTGTAGGATGTGAGGTTGGAGTTGATGATGCCTCAGGTGGTCTCACAGTTTCCGGCCCCCAGAGGGCGCACTGCCAGCCTCTGTGGCATCAGCAGGAGGCAGCACCAAAGTGCACAGTCGCTGGCCGCAGGCAGAGGGAGCCTGGACGAACTCCGCTCCAGCAGCTAAGCCCCAAGGGATGGGTCCTGGTGCTTGAGGCTTAGCTCTGCACAGGTATCAGGCTGCCATGAGGAGCCACTGAGGGCAGGACTTCTGGGGAGAAGGGGACTCAGGACAGAGGGGACCCTGGAGGGTGGCGCACGTCAAGGGTAACTCTGTGGTGTCCTGACACACAGCAGGGTCGAGCGCCGGCCCACCGGGCCCATCTGCAGGAGCCGGGCCCCCACAGAGGAGACGAAAGCTGCTCCGCTTGGTCGTATGCACCGCACGTGGAAGCTAACCCAGCAGGGACAGGAGGGGACTCTGACGGTGGCCCAGGCCACAGCACATTGTGCTCCAGGAGGCAGCATGCGTGCAGACGGTGTGACGGGTCACGTCCTGCCTACCTTGGGGTCTGCATGGGAACCTCCTTCCTTCCCTACGGCGTCAAGGTCAGTCACACCTCGGCTGAATTCCAGGACATCGTTCCCCTGGAGCGGGGTCTCTACTGCATCGATGTCCGTCTCCTCTGCGGTGGCCGTGGAGGCCCTCTCGGCTCCAGTGAGCTGGCGGCCTGCGGGGATGACAGAGAGGGAGGGAAGGGAAGGGCACCACCGAGGCCAGGGTCCTCCCTTCCCGGCACTTCACCTTCAGGACTGTCATGTCTAGAGAGGCCACTGGCTCCCTGTCGTCTCCACCCACCCTTCACGCCCAATTCTCCCTCTTGGCTGAGAAAACAGCTGTTTTTCACGATCGCTGACTGTGGCTGATGGGCAGAGGTCAGTCCAGTAACTGATCTGTAAGCACCGGGAGGGTAAGCTGGGGTGGACGGAACGCCGTGCCTGTTAGCACATCGGGTAGGGCAAGATCTAGAGGGTGGACCTGTTAGCACATCGGGTAGGGCAAGATCTAGAGGGTGGACCTGTTAGCACATCGGGTAAGGCAAGATCTAGAGGGTGGACCCACAGCTAACGATCTTCCTCAGGTCCTAACAGACAAGAGGGGGATCTGGTATTTGCCACTTTCCTGGGACCCAGAAGCTGAAAGGACAAGAAATGATATTTAAAAACAAAACAAAAAACCGAAACCTTCTAGCAAACTGGGAGACAGGAGATTGGGCTGTGTGGATTCCCACCTGCACAAGGGTGATAGGACTGGACCTGGAAGTGGAGAGAAGTGCCACTTTCCGAATTGCTTATTTAAACCACATCTACTCGATGCAGTGAATTGTAACTAGAAGCCGCAGGACATATGCTGATTTCATTTGTTCAATGAGCATTCATTAAGCACCTGTATGTGACAGAAATCTACCGGGCATAAGAATAAATAAGCCAAAGCTCTGTTTTCCAGGCTTCCCCAGCCTGGAGGAGGAGACAGACACACAGTACGGATGCAGCAGGGGGCCGTGTCCCCTCTGATCCAGGGTGCAGGGCAACAGAGGACGGACAGCTAACTCAGGCAGGGGTTAGAGCAGCCTGTCCAGAGGGCACAACACCACCTGGAGAAGTGCCAGCTAAGGCAGGTGAGGAAGCAGGCACGGGCAAAGATACAGGCGCTATTCACTGCAAATGGCTCTGTAGGGAGGGACCCAACCAGGAAGACTGTGGATCTCATCTCGAAGGACTGGAAGCAGGTGAGTAATACCAAAGGATTTCGTTCTTTTGAGTTTCACCCTAGAGATGATGTGGAGGACGGATCTAGAAGGGACAAGATGAAAAGCAATACCCGGGTGAGAAACAGGAGGGCTTATGCTAGCCGTAGCAGACAAGAGGGGAACAGATGTCAAAGATTTTCAGGGGGGGCAGAAATCACAGGATGTGGGGAAAAACTGGTGGCAGAGAGAGAGAGAGTGGGAGGTGGGAGGAAGGAGGGAAGGAGAGAGGAATATGCAAGGACGTTTTGAAATTTCTGATTTAGATGATCCGGTAGGGGCTGGCGTCCTATAGGGAAAATTCAGGAGGAGCGGGGCTGTGGGTAAGAGGATGCACTGAGTTTTAAACCTGCTGGAATCACAAGGTCTGTGACAGCCAAGTGGAGATACCCCTCAGCTATTGGGTATGTAAGTGGAGAGTTCAAGAGAACGGCCTGGCCTGGAAATAAACATCAGTTGAAACCAGTGAAGTCAGAAAAGGGCGCCAGGAACCAGGAGAAGCGCAAAGGATGTTGGAAAGCAAGTCGCCGATAAAGAAAGGTTGTGTGTGCGTGTATACGGGGTGGTGCCCCAGAAGCCAGGGAAGGCGAGTGCTCGTTCCCCGTGATGAACCCTGCACAGAGAGGCTGGCTCAGTTTGCTAGCTGGGGGCCCTCCAGTGACCTTGACCGGGGTCTCCGGAAAGGCCAGGAGGCAAAGCAACCAACTGGAGGTTGAAGGAGTAACAGCGAGGGTGGGGGACTAGGAAGAAGACACGAGAGTGCAGATAAGTCTGGCAAAGAGCTGAGCTCTGAAGGAAAGGAAAGAGATAAGGCTGGGGGGCGGGGACGGTGATGCAGGGGCAAGGCTTGGGGGAGCGATGCAGGGGCTAGGCTGGCAGGGGGAAGCGATACAGGGGCAAGGAAGACTGGATTTGGTTTTGTTATGGAGAAAGGCTTGATCTTGTCTGTGTGCAGTGGGGAGGAAGTCAACATAGCAAAAGACTCAGGTGACCCCCCCCCCCCCCCAGGAGGGGCAGAAGTGGTGGCTTGGGCTCAGGAAGAGGCAGGTGAAGGGTAATCCTGGACTGGGGGACACTGGCCACAAGGCAAAAGCTGGGGACAAGCAGCCTGGCAGAGCCGGGTGACCCCAGAAGCGTAACTCTGGAAGGCGGTTTCAGGGACTAAATGGATAGGTGCTGCTGAATCGATGCAGAACTTTTCACATGTCAATTATACCGTAATAAAACGGTTTAAAAAAGGAACAAGGGGTTATCAGCTCGGGCGCAAAGTGCTGGAAATGCCCACTTTTTTTCTTTTTCTTTTTTTGGCCTCAAAACTGCAGTAGTAATAGCTTAAAATCAAATAGCACTTACTAGGGCACCTGGGTGGCTCAGTTGGTTAGGTGCCTGGCTCTTGGTTTCGGCTCAGGTCGTGATCTCACGGGAGATCGAGCCCTGTGCAGGGCTCCAAGATACCGCTGCAGAGCCTGCTTGGGATTTTCTCCCTTTCTCTCTCTCTCCCTGCCTCTCCCTCCCTCTCTCTCAAAATAAATGAACATTTAAAAAAAATAGCACTTAGTACATTCCAGGTACGATTCAAGGGTTTTACCTGTATAAATCATTTGTCCTTACAACCGTCCTAAGAGGCAGGCAGTGACAGATAAACTGAGACACCGAGCTGGTAAGGCTGCAGCTGGGGCTCAAAGCCTGCCAGTCTGGCTCCAGGCCTGGTGCTTAAAACCAGTGCCACCCTGCTTCCCAACTGGCCGGCTGCTTCCACCTGCAAAGCCCCCCACCCCGCTTCCCTGCATTTACATGCTCTCAGATGATCTCGTTTATCTGTCACGTGCTTGCACCACCTCCCCCGCCCCCCCCCCCCAACTTTGAAAGCGAGCTCCTCGCCATCAGGGACCCTTTTTTTTGTTCACAGCCTACCCAGAATCAAGCCTGGCACATCAGGGGAACTAGATAAACATCTGTTGAAGGAAGGAGGAAACTAAAACCAAGGAGAAACAAAGGATCAGGCAGTGGTTGCCAGGGACGGAGGGGTGGGTGAGGTGGGAGAGCAGAAGGGTGAGGTGAGCAGCGTGCTCGGGGGTCCTGATGGAGCAGGAGGCCCAGGAGGTGCAGGTGTAACAGGTACCCCAGCCCGTTGCTCGCTGTCTAGATGACGAGTGTTCTTTTTAAGAAGCTCTATTCCTCCTAAGGGTTCCAAGCCCTTCCCTGCACTGGATTGCTTCCGTGGGAGGATGACGCCTCCAAGGGAACGGGAGCTCTCCCAGGAAACCCTCTGCAGGAGTCAAAGAAACCGCACCAGGCAGAGGCGGGCAAGCGGAACAGGAGCAGCGGCCCCACCTGGCTCTGAGCCCCGGGGACCCGGCCTACGGCAGCTGCTGCCAAAAGTTACACAAGATACATCTCCCCGAGGGTCGGGAACAGTGGGAAGAATGAGGGAGGCAAGAAAGGCAGGCAGGGAGGGCATGGGAGAGGCGAGGTGGCTCCAGTGGAAAGATAAACTGTGCGTTAAATGACAAGTCCCTCACATGGGAGACTCCTATCAACAAAACAAAAATACACACAAACAGCTACCGATCAAGAGTTCTAGTCCGGTGCTGCAAGGTGCTTCGTTAACAGAGACAAATCCTAACGCGGTAGATAAATGCTTCCGGGGGAAGCACTTATGGAAAGAAGAAACGTGTATCCTAGTGGTTTGTAGGCCGTAAGCAAGCAAGCGGGGGCCGTAAAAAGGAAGTGACTATGGGGCTGGGCGGTAAGCAGCTTTTCTTGAGGAAGAAATGTTTCCCATTCCAGATCTGTGCCATCCCACACACTAATATTACTCAAAGGAGGCTCAGCTGCATGCTGCAAACACTGTGATCAGAGGGAGCCCTGATTAATCTTTTAACTCAGACCTATGGGACTTGAGAGATCCCCTGGCTACTTCCCACACTGCAGAGATGGGCTGGGTCATGTATTTCAGAGTCTGAGCTGCAAACCAGCTAATAAGTAATATGCACTTAGAGTGCAGCACAGTTTACCCTTGGACAACGTGGGGATTAGGGGCTCAGACCACCCCATGCAGTCAAAGATCCATCCATGTGTAACTCTGGCCTCCCCAAACACTTAATGGCCTGCTGTTAATAGCCTTATCAGTAACAGTCAATTAATACGTGTTTTGTATGATACAGGTAATACACTGTATCCTTTTTTTTAAAGTTTATTTACTTATTTTGAGAAAGAGAGAGCATGTGCATGTGCATTCTGTGTTTCCCCCTCTCTCTACCCTTCCCCTGCTCATGCCCTGTGTCTGTCTCTCAATAATAAATAAACGTTAAAAAATTTCTTTTAAAAGAAAAACTCAACAAAGTATCTTGGACAGACTTTGTATCATTTCATAGAGAGCAGACTCATTCTTTCTAAAGTTGTTTTTTTTTTTTTTTTTAACGTATGTTTATTTTTGAGAGAGAGAGAGAGAGACAGACAGAGTGCGACTCGGGGAGGGGCAGGGACGGAGACACAGAATCCAAAGCAGGCTCCAGCCTCTGAGCTGCCAGCACAGAGCCCAATGTGGGGCTCCAACTCATCAGCCGTGAGATCATGACCTGAGCTGAAGTCAGACGCTTAACCGACTAAGCCACCCAGGCGTCCCAAGAGCAGACTCATTCTTTTTAATGACTGTGCAATATTCTGTTATTTGTACCATAATTTATCTGAAAAACCCCCGCATGCTGTTTCCAGTTCTTTGCTTATGTAACTTTACATACGCATGTATGGGTTTACCCTTACGATAAATTCAGAGAGGGGAAGCTGGGGGTCAAAGGCGTGTGGATTTTTAAACTTGATTTCTGTATTTTTTTCTGTAGGGCTTCTATTTCCACGGTGCCCTGTGTTAGCGTGTGTTTCTGGGTCTATGTGAGAACTTTCCATTCTGACCCCCCATCAGGGAAGCAGTCCTACATCAGCAGTTTTACTATTAGCGCTTCATGCTTTCCTGTCTGCAAAGCCACTCGCCTGTCATTACTCCTCTCTTCCAGAAATTTTTCTCTTCTTGCCTTTCCGATCTTTCCGTATTTATGTTAGAATAATAATAGCGAACGCGGATCTGGTGTTTACTACGGGCCAAACACCAGACTAGGCACTTTCGTGTATCTGCTCACCTAATTGTCACAACAACTGTATGACCTATTGCTCTGCCGTTCTTTCTAGTTTCTTCCAAAGCGGAAACAAAGGCCCGGAGAGGTTATGAACTTGCCCCCAGATCACACAGCCAGGGACAGGTGCAGCCGGAATGAAATTCAAGGGTCTGCTCTCAAGCACTTTGCAGCGTCCCGAACTGGGTGCTTAGCTAACTTGATTTTCATGATTGGCTATCGGTCTACAAAAATAAGTAGCTGAACCTTTGGATGCTCCTCTGAACCCTGCCTTATCTGGATCCTGCAAGTTCTGAAGACGACAGCTTTCCGATGTGCCCCTTTTGCCATCAGAAATCTGCACTGTGCTGTTAAATTGAGAGATTCACAGGAGAATTGGCTTTTTTTTTTTTTTAATAAAAAGGATGGTTCAGGTTTCCCATCCAAGAACCTTCCACTTGTTTACAACTTTCTTCACGTAAAATGTAGACATTTTATTACAATCTTTTGCGGGTATTTTATCTTTTTAAATTGTTATGCTAATAAATTTTTTCTCCTGCTAAGACTTCCAAGTGGTCGTGGCTGGACAACACAACCCTGAGTTACTGGTCGTACTACCAGACCTCACCTCCTTAAAGGAATTCTCCTGTTTCTAACAGTGATTAGTTTCTTTTCTTGGGTTTTCCACATTAGAAGTTGATATAAACAATACTGACTTTCCGTCTGCTCTTTCCTGATGCTCATACTTTCCCCACATTTACTGTGAGATGATCGACATGATGGAAGACAACTCTGCCTTCTTCCCGACTCTCGGTGACACTTCAAAGTGAGAGATATTGGAATAATGTCCACGTGGAACGTCTACAGAACTACAGAATTTAGAAACAGGAAGAAAGTGGGGCGCCTGAGTGGCTCAGTCAATCAAGCGTCTGACTTGGGCTCAGGTCATGATCTCACAGTTCGTGGGTTTGAGCCCCGCGTCGGGCTCTGTGCTGACAGCTGGGAGCCTGGAGCCTGCTTCGGATGCTGTGTCTCCCTCTCTCTCTCTCTGCCCTTCCCCCGCTCACACTCTGTCTCTCCCAAAAATCAATAAACATTAAAAACAGTTTTTTAAAAGCCATGAAGGTAATTATAGCTTTATCTTCTTTCTAATTTGTTTTATGAAGGTGCTTTTGTACTGAAATTTTCTTTGGGGTTGGATTTGGTAGCATAAAGCAGCTTAAATGCTTCCGTGTTCGATAAACATCTTTAATTGTCTATTATAAAAGCCACACACGTTCCTTAAAGAAAATGTAGACTCCAGAGAGAAAGAGAAAAAAAATAAATGTGTTTTTTAAGTGGGTTGACGGTCTGGGGGCTTGGTGAAGGAATGCACTGTCCCATGCTGCTGGCCACCCCCTCCCACTGCAGCGACCCGCCCAGGCGCCTACCTGGCTCGCCCGAACTGCTGCTGTCCCTCTCGCCCTCACCGTCCTCCTGGCCGTCTGCGTTCTGGTGCGTGTGCTGCAGGCTTAGCTTGTGGCAGACCTCGAAGGCTTGCCCGACCGTCCGCACGATGCGCATGGCTTGGCTCTGGGAAGGAGAAAGGAAAAGAGCAGGTGAAGGGCGTGGGGACCCTCTGCAAAGGACACAAGAAGGGCCCGGGACGGGAGAGGATGCGCCGGGGGCCACGCGGACAGAAACCCATGAAGTCAGCAAAGGAAGAGACGGAAAAACCTAAGGTTGCTCCGATGCGCCCATGCTCACTAAGAAGGGTGTGGAGATGTTTTCCTTCCTGAAATGGCCCAGGAAGTAGAAACTCACCAGTTCTAGAACAATCAGTCAACTGGAAGGACAGACGGTACTGACCCCAAGTCCCCCTTCCACGTTTAACAAAAGTGGTCCAGACGCTCCAGCACCCTTCGCCAACCACAACTGAACGTTTGGTGGGTTCGCCACATGAAGAGAAACTCGGTTTCTCCAGGTCTCCCTGCTGCTCCTGCAGGCCAGGGACTGGGAAGCCACCGTCTCAGCAGCAGAGCCGCGAACCCGGAGTCCAAGTTCCCCTGGGATGCCAGTGGCCGCAAGCCCAACCCAGGTGAGCCTTCCCAGTCTTGCCGTAAGACATAGCCCACTTGGCTCTGTTTTTGGCCACTCCTCTTTCTTTCCTTCCCTCCTTCCTTCTCCCCTCCCTCCCTCCCTTCCTTTCTTGGGGCAGGGGTGGGGGTGCCGAGGAGCTATTTAACCATATCTTTTAATAGCCCAAGAACAGAACTTGACCCTAGCTCTCGGTATTCCGCTGCTTAACTTGGAGAGGAGGACACAGGACAAGGAAGCCCGTTCCCCTACAGTCCTAAGCGACCCACACAGGCTGTGAGGACGAACCACAGGCAATATTCTCAGGGTCTGGCCTCCAAAGAGGATAGCTGACCGACTGCAGAATCGGTCAGCTCTCATTTTCTTCCCGAGACCGAGTCTGGTGTAAGCTAGGTGGAGTTTAAGCACACAGGCTGGCTGAGCTCAGCTCACTGCTCCTTGCCCCCGGTGCTCCCCGAACATCCCACCGCAGACAGTTTATCTAACTGTGGCTGTCACCCTATGCCTGCATCCGAGATTAATCACATTCTGGATGGCCTGACTCCAGGACAGCTGTGTCCACCTAGTGAGTCCCACATTCACTAAGTGCCTGTTGCTATAAAAGTTCTCCTAGGGGGGCGCCTGGGTGGCACAGTCGGTTAAGCGTCCGACTTCAGCCAGGTCACGATCTCGCGGTCCGTGAGTTCGAGCCCCGCGTCGGGCTCTGGGCTGATGGCTCAGAGCCTGGAGCCTGTTTCCGATTCTGTGTCTCCCTCTCTCTCTGCCCCTCCCCCGTTCATGCTCTGTCTCTCTCTGTCCCAAAAATAAATAAACGTTGAAAAAAAAAAATTAAAAAAAAAAAAAAAAAAAAAGTTCTCCTAGGTTCTCCCAGGAAGGACAGCTTACAAACTCCACCATCCCTGTAAGCCACAGACACTTTCCTTAACTAGCTTTTCAGATGACGTTAAAAGTTGAGGGGCGCCTGGGTGGCTCGGTTGAGCCTCTGACTTCGGTTCAGGTCTCGCTCTCACGGTTCGTGAGTTGGAGCCCCACACCGGGCTCACTGCCGTCAGCGCCGACCCCCCTTCGGGTCCTCTGTCCCCCTCTCTCTGTACCTCCCCCAGTCGCACTCTCTCTCTCTCAAAAATAAGTAAACATTAAAAAACGAAAGACGATGTTAAAAGTTGAAAGGTGTTCGAACAAGTGCCCCCAAATCCACAGGAGAAGACAAGGGACGGGGACAGGATTTCTAATCCTCTCTTGGAAAGGAAGACTTAAATCCGGTAGGAAATGACTTCTCAGAGGCCCCGCATTTCTCAGACATCGCAAGCTGGGCGCTGGATCACACACTCAGGACTGACATCGGAAGAACCCAGACTATGGTTTCCATCTCTGTCACCTTCGTCAAGGACGAACACGTGGAACACGCCTACCAGTTTCAACCAACCATCGAGAAGCGACAACGGGAGTCATCAGCGTTGAGTCAGCGATGTCCACAGTCTCTCCTCCACCACGCAGAGGGGTAAGCGTATGACGAACACCTCCCCGAGGGCTTGGCATACGCTAAGCTCTCGAACACAGGTTTTTGTGCCGAAAGGCAACGAGGACAGAAAATAAATAGGAAAGGCCGGGCTTGTTTTTATCGACAACAGAAACCTACAGATATTAAGGGGACTGCCTCTTACATACGGATGTGAGCATCAAAGAGGCGAAACCACCCCCTCCCCCACCCAACTCACGACAGAGGAGAACCCATGGGCCAAACTGTCTCTGGTGGGAGCCACCATGATGGTTTCCACCACGAGGAAATTGCTGGATTCCAGGTCTAGATGTGTACATTCACCACTAAATGGTTTCCTTTCAGTGTTCGCTTTACTCCGCTCTGATGTAGGTTGTATTTTCATTCACACTAAAAGGATACTGTGGTAGCATGTTCCATGGAGAGCGCTCTGAACTTGAACGTGGAATCAAGCTACGCTGCTACCTGCTTTACAGCAGGAGAGAACTGGCCTCCCCACTCCCCACCGTAGCAGTGGGAGGAGGCTGGATGGCCTCAAATTCTCAGAAATGGCTTTGTGAGTTCAGGGGCCCCCTGACCTTTTAGGCTTGCCTCCCTTCACCAGTGAAAAGTCTACTTCGAGTAGATTCCTATGTTAGGACCTTGTTGGGGGAAATTACCTGAGCCTGCACCTGGTGGGGCCGTCCCTCCCCTCACTGGGGCCGTCCGCTCTCTGCACAGCCATGCTGGCTCCCGCCTGCTGGGCCTGCCCCACTTGGAGTGCAGGATCCACACGTGCTAAGACTTAATAGTTAAGAAGCCACGTCTAAGCCCACAAGGGAGAACTCTCCCTGAAGGCAGCTTTCAAAAGAACCCTTTTCATAGGTCCCCATGGATCACGAGGAGCTGCTCATGTCTCATGACCACACACAGGCCTTCGGAAATCAAAGCAGAGTTTTAAAGATGTGAAGGCAGCCAGGTACGAAGCACAACAAACAGGTGGCATGTTGGGAACACAGCCTTGTCCAGCTCCGGGATCTGGCCATCCTCTGGAATTTACCAGGTTTTTAAAAACATCACCTACTGGATTATTTCAGTACAAACCCAGTTTAGTTCCACAAGAGCCCCTGAAAGAACTTGGGCGCAGGGATCAAATCTTCCTGTCCTGAAGCCATTTTCCATCAGCAGCCCCGACGCATTTGTTGGCTTTGAGTCGTCAAGGTCAGGCTGGATATGGTGGCTTTGATGTTTTCTAACCTCAGAGGGGCTCTCAGCCGCAGACGGGGAGCGTGGCAGCTCAGGGGAGTGCCGATTCCAGGCAATTTTGTACAAGGGGACTGGAAAGGGAGCAGTCTGAGAACTCGATACCACTTACCCTCACGACGCACAGGAATGCTCCTTTTAACCACCTACTTATTCATGCCGACAAAGCCGCCTTCCTGCCCACCCCCCAGGCCGTCCCTCAATGCAGCACAGATGTCAAGATGTAACCAACGGCCGTCCTAGAGCGTGCCTGCCGTGGGTGCTAAGTACACGCCGGGCGGGTGTTGGTACCTGCTATGTGGCAGCAGCGATCGTGAATTAACACCATGCTCCCAGCCAGAGTGGGAGGCCCGCCCTGGTAGCTTCAGGAAGACAGAAATCAAAAGGTTGATCCCTGTACTTCACTGATCCAGGGGAAAAGTCCAGTCAGTCATGGTTTTATCTGCTGTTCTCATTTTAAGCGACCTTGTCGTTGGCTGGCCCTGTGAACGTTGGGAATCTTCCGAGCGTAACGCACGTGGGAAGAATGGGAAGTATTTGTCTCATTCTGCAGCTGACTTCATAAATCACCGTGGGCGCCGTTCCGAATTCCATTGTCCTGGAAAAAGCTGTATTTCACGATTCCAGGAGACGGAGAGAGGCGTCTTCAGATAAGTAAGGAAAGTGAGGAGAGAATACAAGGTGAAGACGGGGGGTGGCAGTGGCGACAGTAAGAAGAGAAAGAGAAGTGGGGCACGCTTCCTACGAGGAAGGCTCCTTATTCATCTACCCGCTCTGTCTTCTCATCTACTGTCCCTCAGCCCCAACGGGAGCTCTGTCTGCCACGTGCTTCTGAATTCCAGGGGACTGAAGCCCAATAAGTCAGCTCCAGGACAGCTCCTGGGTTTCTAATTCTTCTCATCTACCACAGCAGTAACGTACAGCGCCCTTCCCTTGACCTGAACCACCACAGAGTCTCAACAAAAAAACAGAACCGAAGGTCATGTTTCTTTAATGTGCTTTTGTGTGTGTGTGTTTGAACCGCAGTAAAAGATTTAAGCTTCTATCTTATCAGATGACCGCAATGTATGGAATTCGCAATGCTGAAGCAAGGAAATATATTTGGACTCCTATACAGAGACAGATCCAAAGGTTACTAAGGCTCTGAGATGGGTTAGGTTACCGTCCGACACGTTACGTAATAGCCTTGATCCTCGAGTTTGATTGAGGCAATGCCTTGGACACGAGAATATTGCTCGCCATGGGGAAAGTTTAGCTTCAAAGTGGGTAGGACTTTCAACATTGACAGAGATAGGGGATCTTAAAATTTCCAGTAGACTGCTGGCTTCTTCCTTGTACTCTATGAACTTCTTCTACCACGGAGAAAAGAAGGCCGGGTTATAACTTTAGTACTGCCAATAACCACCTGGGTGACCACGAGCAAGTAAATTCACCTTTCCAGGCCCCGATTTCCTCATCCATCAACAGAGAGGTTTGGACCAGACGAGTGCTGAGATCTGTGATTTCTATATTTTGACTTCCCAACCCCATCTGACCCCGACCCTTAAGATACAAAGCTAGGCTCTTTCTCTAAGGTTAGGACCTGTCTCTCCTTCATATCCTAAACCTGGCCAGGCAAGCGACTTATTCTTTCACATGGGACCGTCATCATCATTCAAAATCCATTTCAAGGGGCGCCTGGGTGGCGCAGTCAGTTAAGCGTCCGACTTCAGCCAGGTCATGATCTCGCGGTCCGTGAGTTCGAGCCCCGCGTCAGGCTCTGGGCTGATAGCTCAGAGCCTGGAGCCTGTTTCCGATTCTGTGTCTCCCTCTCTCTCTGCCCCTCCCCCGTTCATGCTCTGTCTCTCTCTGTCCCAAAAATAAATAAAAGTTGGAAAAAAAAATCCATTTCAAGCATTCGAGGACGGTGAAACTTCTCAGCTGTGGCCCCTAATCTGATGGGGACAGCATTACAGGAGGAAGTAATTTCTCCTAACCAAACCAATTGAGCTGTGATTCCAGGCAAATGATTTCAAGGAGCTGCCCCGTGAAGACAGCGGGGAGATTCCTGCAGCTCTCGTTAATCACCAACACTTCACACACTCTTGCACTAATAAGTCCAGTCACACTTAATCAGGGCCGACAGCCTCATTCTCCTGGGGCCGGGAAAAAATGACAGCAGGGCAATGTCCTCTCCACAGGAGAGGTCAAGAGACCACGCAAGAGGCAAGAGGTCTTGCAAATGAATACTATCATTATACCCCCCAGGTTGGGCGGACGGGGCGGTGGGGGGGGGGGGCGCAGAATGCTGTAGTTTTGGGAAACGTCTCCCCTGGATGCTCTGGGTGAGGAAAAGACCCTTTCTCCGCCTTCCTTTCTAACAGGAGTCTGAATGATGCTGGGATGGTCACCCCATCCACAGACACATTCTAACAATCCTGGCAATCCTTCCCAGTCACACAGAACTTGTTCCTGAAGATCATATCGCTTCACACATGACAACCTGCATTCCTGAGATGCCTTTCAGCTGGCTTGATGGCCGGAGAAGCTCAGGTCCAAAGGCTCATGTTCCTTTTGTGAGTTTCATGTAACAGAGTTCAGCGGCCAAAGCTCTGGGCTGGGAGGCAGGAAGCCCAGTTCTAGTCTCAGCGGCACTGCTGAGCTGTGGGACCCATGGCAACCTACTTCCCCGGACCCTTTCCTTCCTCAATTATGCAAATGGAGTCAATAGTGACCAAAGACAGCGAGGGAAGAAGGGAAAATCTAGGTCAGAGTGACTCGGGTCATTCAGAGCGAAGGAGCTCTTCGTACCCAAGTGACAAGTGCTGTAGGTTCTCATCACAAATAGGTCCTGGGGAACAAGGCTACTCCCTATCACGTGACTTCCTGATGGAAAATAGGATGTGGGCTCCAGGGTCAGACTCTCTGGGTTCAGTTCTACTTACTGTGACTTATGTCCCTTAAGCTTCTGTTTTCCCAGAAAAAGTACCTGCCATAGGAATGAAAGGAGAGAACTCACACAAAGAGTCACAGGCGCAGGGGCCCCTGGGCAGCTCAGTCGGTGGAGCATCCAACTTCGACACAGGTCGTGATCTCGCGGTTCACACGTTCAAGCCCCACATTGGGCTCTGTGCTGACAGTTCAGAAACTGGGGCCTGCTTCGGATTCTGTGTCTTTCTCTCTCTCTCTCTTCCCCTCCCCATGCTCACACTCTCTCTCTCTCTCTCTCTGTCTCTCTCAGAAATGAATAAACATTAAAAAAAAATAAAAAAAAAAAAAAAGAGTCACAGGCACATAGCAGGTAACCAAGCTAGATGACTTCCCATAAGGCTTGCCTTCGTAGAAAGCTAGAACCTGGGTAACCCAAGACCTAGATGACTAGCAGCTGGTGGTATGTTACCTTCCTGCAATCTTTTGCTACCTAGCTCGCGAGGAAAGCCCAAGAGGGGAACCACGCTGGCTGTATGCGTGAGCGACCCGTGTGAAGAGCCACAGATACAGAACTGTGGCCGTGCCGGCGGGGAGGCACGGGGGCCTCCACCAGGAAAGCGGAGACACCAGACCCATATTCTCAAATGACAGAAGAGGTGAATCTGCTCCCCTGGGTGAACTATAAGGGAACGGCGACAAGCACACCGGGGGCCTGTCATGGGGAACGGGCCATGGGGACACACACAGGGGCCATGGGGTGATCTGAACGGCAATACCCAAAGCCCTGACAGAGCGAGGAGCTCATCTGAGGTTTCTACACTATGATTGACACGGAAGCATCCAGGCCTGCTGGCTGCCAGTCCAGAGATCTCCCTATTGACCCCCAACAATCCAGAAACATCCCTGCAACACATTTCCTCCGGGTATACGGTCTCACCCCCCTCACTTCATAAGTATTCCTATGACTCGCCAATTAAAACTCTTTCCCAAGCTAACTATGGTCTCCCTAGACCAGAAGTGTTACAAAACAGCACATCACCATCTCCAGAGGCTACCTGGGATAAATGTGCAAAACCTTGCAGGCACGGTCCCCACCCTCCTCAAGACTGCTTGCTTTCCTGCACAACTCCCTCCTCCTTACTGGCTGGGAAGCTGGCCCTTCTGCCCATAGTTCGGCAGCAGTGGGGCTCACAGGCCAGGCTGTCTGGAAACCATTCTTTCAGTGACGTGGCTGCAGGCCAGCAAAGGGCCTGAGAATCCACCCTGCCCAGAGTTACAGGCTCAGTAGGTGCGGGCAAACGGGACGTGGCATTTTCAGAATGAGCTCCGAGGGCTAGGAGACACGGAAAAAGCGGAAGAGATAGGGAGCCGGGTGACCACTCCCTGGTCTCTGGATAGTAAGAACTTAATTCCGTGCTTTACTTCAAGCTCAAAGTTCCAGTGGGCGCTGCTCTCAGACTCAGGTTTTAGCAGAAGGACGGGGCCACCCCACTGTGTTCGCATCGCTATGCTAGCTCTGACAGCAAAGCAAATATAATGACAGCCCTTGCCTAGGTCTCTGGCTCAAAATTCATGCTGTCTGCACGTCTCCCTGCCTCTAGCCGGTGCCTATTCCCGGGACCGTGGGCAAGGCATCTGATCTCTCTGAGCGTCAATTTACTCATCTGCGAAATCGAAGTACCAGTCTTAACTTCTTCGCATAGGTTTTATAAGGATCAGGTAAGCTTAGATATTAAAGCGCTTGGAAAATTATCACGTGCCATGTGTAGCTCTAATAAATTCCAAGGTCCACGCGGTCCAGTCTCTGGACAGAGCTGAAGTCAGATGCACAGTTGAACACTCAAAATGAATTACATGGGGATTCCAGTCTTTAGTTGCACCTGTCAAAGAACATTACTGTCGATCCGATTCATAAGTCCCGGGAACACATTCATTTCCCAGACGCCCTGCACCTCAAAGCTGCACAAGAGCCGCTCACCCTCCCAAGCCCTACATGCCTGTCTGCAGCCCTTCCGGCTTTTCTTTCTCTCCCTCACCCTCCTCTTCTTCCTATCAGTTCTTCAACAGGCAGCTCGCCTTAGGCCCATTTACACACTTTCGGCTCAACCGTACCATCTTCTAGAAGGGAAGCCTGGCAACTTGTGCGTTTTCTTTCCACCTTTCCAGTTCTAGCTCTTTCCATCCAAATTCCATGGTTTGCATGAAAAACCCTGGGAACAGGAGGCCAAGGGCACCGCCAATCCTTAGAGGAAGAGGCAAAATCAGCCAAGTAGAATTTTCGAGGTAGAGCCAGGGTAGGGGATGGGACACATGTTAGCAAATCTTGACCCTGCAGAAAAAATAGTTCCCAGGATATTAGACGGATCACTTGGAAGAAACATGATTCCATGGCTGAATCAGCTTGAGGAACGCTGGGTTAAACAGAGTTCAAGGGCTTCTCTCGAACTTTAGGGCTTCCCAACAAATTCAAAGAGGATATTTTTAACACGAAACGTTTTGGACGTTAAGTATTTTACAGGAGACATTTTAGGAAACTCTGATTTTGTCTCTCCTCACTTTATAGACAAGGAAGCCGAGACCCACATAACATCTCTTGGGCTTCCAGCAGAGCGGGGACTAAACCCCGGGTTTCCAACACCAGTTTCGTGTGTTAAATTCCTGAAGAAATGACAGGAAAAGCATCTCCCGAATGGCCAAAGCTGCATTTACTCAAGCATCAAGGTTACCACACCAAAATAATTGCCCAGGACAACCAGCTTCGCACAGAAAGTCTAAACTAGATTCCGCATGTCGTGATTTATAGGCCCCCGACCGACACACAGAATTATGGTGAAAAGTCACGTAAATAAACGGCCATGCCTCTTTCCCGCCGCACACTGAGGGGAGCATCACTCCTGGTGCTATCTACCTGTCCCGATCCAGAGCCCTCATCCAATGGTCGAGCTCTTCCCGGCTGTCTCCATGTCAGAGGACAAAACTCAGATAAAACGAAAGGAGAATCTCGTTACGCAGGAGTACCGACGGACTGCTTGGATGGCTCCCCTGTGCTGCGCATGCAAACAGCCACGTCAGTTCTTGCCTCTCAACAGTGGCCAATGGTGGGGGGACCCCTCTGGTTCCATCAGAGGAAAACAAAAACAATGACCGATGACTGCTCATTTACCTTCTTCTTGGATTTAAAGACGTTACACCTGAAGATATTGCTGGCACCATCTCGGGCGATATAGCTGAAGATCTTGAGGTCTTGGGAATCATGAGAGACGTAGAAGATCCTACAGAGAGAGCAACAGAAAAACGCACTGAAGGTGGCATTACGGTCAAACCCCCAACCAGGGAACCTGTGTTCAAGGACACGCTCGCTTCTTCCTACGAGAGCCACAATGCAGGTGGCACTTTCACCAGGACACTGGTGAAACAGTGACACGACGCTGGGGGACCTCCACATCTAGAAGAGCGGGCATGGGTAGGGGACGGACCCCACGCTGTCACCAGGCCGCAAATCTGTGCTGGTAACTTGTGGGCTAGAGGGACAAAAATTGTTGCCATCCTCATCAGAGCAATCAACCTGCATCTAACCCACGGAAACGGGGGCAAGTTTCCGGATACCTGTTCCCAGTTGTCTCCCAACAAGGAGACTTGGGAGCCGGCAATGTCGGCCACGCCTGCCCAGACGAAGACGCTCAGTCTCGTTACCGTTAAGTCCCTCAGTGGTAGTGACCTCACCTCCCGTCCTCTCTGGGTAGTGACCTCACCCCCACGGCCTCCGTGTGTTCACTCCGCTGTTCCTCCCCCCCCAACCAGCATGCACACTATGGGCCGGGCGCTAGCCCAGCCCAGCCCAGATACATAAAGGCGGCAGGACGCCCTAAACTCTCAGACCTCAGGTACAGATCTCCACAATGAAACAGAAACCGAGTGCTCTGAGGAAAAACAGGCAGAGTAAGGGACAGAGCGCGGTGGGGGCTGCTGTTTTAGCCAGGGAGGCCGCAGGGCCAGCACGAAGGCGCCACGGAGAGCCAGAGGCCTGGGTGTGAGGGAACCACCGGGGCAAATGTGGTGCAGGAAGTGGGAACGGCAAATACGAAAGCCCAGTGGCATTCAGAAGGTGCTAGAAGTGTTCAGGGAATGGCCAGAGGTCAGTGTGGCTCAAGTGGAGGGATGTGCTGACAGGGTCATCCAAGCAGCCAGAGGCCAGAACATGGCAGGGTGTGGGGCGGGGGGGGGGGGGTGCCCTGAAGGGTGGAGCTTGCTTTCCAGGTGAGGTGAGAAACCACTGGAGGCTTCTGAGCGGAGGACTGACTCCCCGACGCTCTGAACGGAAGGATCTCTCTGGGTGCCGGGCGCCAGAGGGGAGGCAGAGGGGAAGCTGGGGAAAGTCATAAGCAAGGCCGTGATGGCTGAGGCCACAGCGGGCCTAGACAGGGTGCCACCCGGCCCGCCAGGTCCCAGCGCTGCTGGCATGGGGCAGGGGAGGGAAGTAGACGGGGTACATCAGTGGCACCCGTCTTGGGAGATCCAAGGAGAGGATCGCTCCAGACGAACACTTCCGGGGCCGCATCATTTCCGTAAAACACCTCTTCCTCAGTAACAACTCTCATCCAAGGGTTTAACAAGTCGATCCGTTCTGGTGTATGTCAGGGCTGAGTACTTGGCAGAAAGAACGGGATTCAGAGTCGTAGCCTCAACTTCACCACTTATGAGGCAAAAGCCACGTAACCCTCAGAGGCTGTTACCCGTAAAACGGGCCTATTCGTTCTTCATACCTCACGGGCTTACCTGGAAGATGGAATAATGGGCAAAGTGCCTTTGTACTTCTTACTGATACGGTCTCTCAATGGCCTTTGTACTGAGATTCTCGCCAAGGACTCCAAGAAGCCCGGGAGGGGCGCTCAGAAGAAAAGTGGATACGGAGACGAACAATCCTGGCAAGAGCGCCAAGTTCACCTTGGGGAGCCACTCCTCTGCTCACGGTGCTAGAAGTCGAGTCAGTACATCTCGCGTGTGCACCCAGCGTGAATGGCACAGACTAGACGTGCCGATGTTTAACGCGGCTTCCGAGAAAGAGAGTGGTCAACCGACTTCTGTAACTCAGCACCTTCCGCCTGAAACCCAGGCCCACCTGGCAATCCTAGAAATCCCCTCTTTTTCTTATTGTTTAAAGTTTTAGTCACTTGAGAGAGAGAGAGTGCACACAAGCTGGAGAGAGGCAGAGAGAGAGAGAATCCCAAGCAGGCGCCTCACTGTCAGTACAGAGCCTGTCGTGGGGCACAATCCCACAAACCGTGAGATCATGACCCGAGCCAAGACCAAGAGTCAGATGCTTAACCAACTGAGCCAACCGGGTGTCCCCATAGACCTCTCTCTTGAACATCTCAAAGCTCCTCAAATTTATCGTGGCCCCCACCGAATTAATCATCATCCTCGCAATTCTCCCAGCATCGATACTTTCCTTCTCCCAGGAACCATCTTGATGAGAAACACTGGATCCACTCAAGCCAGAAGCCTGCACCACACCCTTGACCCCCTTCCTTGTTCTCTGTTATCTGTTGCTCATGACCAAGTTCTTTGTAGCCCGTCTCCTCAGTACGGCTTAGGAATGTATTTCCTTCGTCTCTACGGTACTGCCTTAGTTCACAGATCCTTCTTTCTCACCTGGGTTTTTAAAATTTTTTTTTAATGTTTATTTTTATTTTTGAGAGAGACAGAGACAGAATGTGAGTGGGTTAGGGGCAGAGAGAGAAGGAGACACAGAATCCGAAGCAGGCTCCAGGCTGTCAGCACAGAGCCCGACGCGGGGCTCAAACTCACAAGCTTTGAGATCACGGCCTGAGCCGAAGTCGAACGCTCTACCGACTGAGCCAGCCAAGTGCCCCTCACCTGGATTTTTGCAACCCATCTAGTGTCTCTCTCTGCTTCCTAGCTCACCTATGGCCAAACCATTCTCTACACAGCTAGCAAACTGGGATAATCGGAAACACATCTCATTATTTCCCTCTAAAAACCACTCAAAGGCTTCCGACTTCCCTCAGAATAAAGTCCGATCCCCTCAGCATGGAGTATCCACCTTCCTGCCCTTCTCTCTCTCCAGAGCCCTGACCTACATAGCCCTTCGGAACTAGTCATGTACACCCACCTGCCGTTGCCACTGCGGTGACACCCTTGGCATCCTTCAAGACTTGGTTCAGAGACACCTTCCTGCCCACCCCGCCCCCCAAGTATCATTGGGCTGCTGAACCTTCTTGGGCTCACCGTTACCACAGCACATCTGTTACATGATGCTATTTAGGCTCGAGCTCCTTAAAGGAAAAAGGACTACATCCTGGTGGCCCCCGTGCCAGTGTGGCAAGTGGCACATAGAAAGTTCCTAATGCCAGCTGAGAAGGGAGAGAGGCATCCATGCTGTCGTTAACGAGCACCCACGACGTAGTCTGTCTGGTTATTCGCTCCCTGTCCACTGGAAGGAAGGTCGGTCGGTTCAGCTGTGTCCTACATAAAACTCCTTCCATTTCTGAGTTTTTAATTATGACGGAATGCCCTAAGGACAGAGAAGTAGATCTAAAGCTGAGAAGGCGATAGGAGTGTGGAGAGGCATGCCAACAGGACACAGACGGGGACGGCGGCCAGGAACGGCGGGAAACACAGGTTACCTTTCCCTTGACGGACAAAGCCCCTTTCCAGAAACCGTGAGGACAGCCTGTGCGGGGAGGCAGTCTCTGCGGACTGGAGCTCTCTGGAGAGGGTTCTGTGACGTCTGAGTGCAGAAACTTGACGTACTGTCGCAAACAGAACCACCTCTGGCGAACCAAAACGTCAGCTAGCTAGAGCTCAGAAAAGCATCTGCTGACACAATTGAGGGGCACGTGCGACCTCATTCGCCACGTATCGCCGCAGGTCCAAAATTCCGGATCTAGAAACATATTCCACAAACTCTTATTTCTCTATACCTTGGCGTGTGTTGGGGGTGGGGGAGAAGTCTGGGCAGTTTTGATCCTGCTTCCAAAATGTACCTCCAAAAAAAGTACTTCCCAAAAAAGTACGCCAATTTTCTCAACTTTCCGTGTAATCGCCAAGGGCAGGATATCAGAGTAGTCTGCATACTGTAATAACGAGTGCTAAGGTTTTGTGAGGTTTTGTTTCTTCCCCCTTCGAATTTCTGTTTATTTTCAAATACGCACAGAATCAGAATGTTCACCTCCTACTGGAACTGTTATGCTATCAAGCCACAGCGATAAACTTTTCTACAGATTGTTATACCCATAAACTTATGATAAATGACCGAAACATAAAAAGTACCGTGGACAAACTGGATTTGGAGCTTATCCGGGAGCTCAGGTGGATGGAGTGATAACGAACCGCCAGACCCACCATCAATAACCCCCTTCTCTTTGACTATGAATCTAAAGTAAACTTGTTCCTCTTAAGAGCACAGGAGAAAAAAAATCAAACATAGAAAGACACCCGTGTGGTCGTCAGGCCTGGTTCCAACCCAGGGTCCTGCCACTCAGGATTTGTCGGCAACGGGCAATTCGCTCCCTGACGGAATAGTCTCTTTTTGGGAGCTTCTCATCACTTGGGAATTTTCACACAGGTTGGAAACCTACCAACAGGATGCCTGAGCAGCTGAGCGTCCGACTCTCAATATTGGCTCAGATCATGATCGAATCCTGCACTGGGCTCTGTGCTGAGTGTGGAGTCTACTTAAGATTCTCTCTCGGGGCACCCGGGTGGCTCAGTCACTTAAGTGTCTGACTTTGGCTCAGGTCATGATCTTGCAGTTCATGAGTTCGAGCCCCACGTCGGGCTCTGTGCCGACAGCTCGGAGCCTGGAGCCTGCTTCCGATTCTGTGTCTCCCTCTCTCTCTGCCCCTCCCCCGCTTGCACTCTCTCTCACTCTCTCAAAAATGAATGTTAAAAAATAAATAAATAAAGATTCTTTCCCCCCCCCCGTCCCTCTCCCCCGCTTGCGTGCTCTAAAATAAAATTTAAAAAAAGAGCGAGAGAGAGAGAGAAAGAAATCTACTACCAGGAATAGAGCGGAGGGAACTGGTTGAAAATGCTGGCCCTGGTGTGGGACGGACCCGATTTTAGGCCCAGACTCTGCCACTCGCTAGTGGGTGATATCCGGTCATGGTGTCCCCGTGGTTCTTCGCCAGCGAAGCAGGTTTGATCGCAGGGCTGCACCTCACCCCCGGGGTTTACAGAGCAAATGCCTGCAGCAAGCTAGCCTACAGCAAGCGGTTAGCAAACAGGACCTGCGACCGGCTCCCGGCTCCTGTCACTTTCACACCACTGCCCTGGCTCCCCGCCGTGGGGCCTTAGAGACCAGGCCCATCTTTCCTCCAAAGGGCAACCTTTTGAACACCCAGGAGCTACCTCTTCTCTCAACAGTGCTTGAAAGGGCGCATTTTCATCCCTCACTGCTCAGGCAGGCCTGCCCTGGGGGCCGCGGGGGCAGAAAGATCTGGGTTCAAGCCTTAGCGTTTCCAACCTCCCAGCTGTTCACCTCCGGCAAAGGGCTCAGTCGACACAACCCTTTCCTTCCTGAACAGGGAAAGTAATAATCTCTTCACGGGATGAGGGATGAGAAAAACACATCCCCACATTTAACACAACGCCCGACACATGTGCTTGCCCGGTAAGGAGGACCTCCCTCTTCCCTGTGCACCTTTGTGCCTTCCGGGACCGCTCCCCAAGCAGTTCACAGAGCTGAGTCACGTTCCTGAAGGGATGTGAACATCACCGAGCGCACTTGGAGAACTATTTTCCACGCCCCAGAATGGAATTTCTAGCAAAGCGTCTCCGAGGGTGGCTTTTTATTTGGTTACAGCCTCTCGCTGCTGCTTCTGCTTTGTGATCTCTTCTACAAGTTCACTAGTGTGTAGTCCCTGGACCCACACTTGTCCCTTTTCTACAAAGTGGGATGTTCTTACCCTGGTCATCTTCTCACATCTATGACCCACGAATGTACAGACTCATTCATTAGGACCCCGAGGTGCAGACACACTTAAAGGAGGGACGCCTTTTTTTTTCTTTTTAACATTTATTTATTATTGAAAGACAGAGTCAGAACGTGAGCAGGGGAGAGGCAGAGAGAGAGGGAGACCCAGAATCCGAAGCAGGCTCCAGGCTCTGAGCTGTCAGCACAGAGCCCGACGTGGGGCTCGAACTCACCAACCCTGAGATCATGACCTGAGCCGAAGGAGGACGCTTAACCAACTGAGCCACCCAGGCGCCCCAGGAGGGACACCTTTTTCTTCATGGTTTTTAAACATTCTATTTTTTTTAAGTTTTAGAGTTCCTAGTTTGAAGATCAGATAGTTCTCCACTGAAGGAAAAAAAAAAGAGTTAGAAAAATGGAATGGGGGTGGGGGGATGCCTGGGTGACTCAGCCCGTTAAGCATCAGACTGTTGATCTCAGCTCAGGTCTTGATCTCAGAGTCATGAGTTCAAGCCCCATGTTGGGCTTCGTGTAGAGTGAGGAGCCTCCTTAAAAACAAACAAACAAACAAACAAACAAACAAACAAACAAACGTTTACCTCTGATATTTTCACTGCAGCCATGACTTTAATATACGGGTATTTCCCCTTTCACTGTTCTCTGACCCCTGCCCCGTCCCCACTCATTCCTCCCCTCCGTGTGTTAGGATGGGACCAAATGACCTGTAAGGTTTCCCCTCTGGTGTTTCAATATGTGGAGACTTCTTCATTGTAATTGTGTTTGAAGATGAGAAGAGGAAAGGTGGGGATGTACACTGAGGCTTGGGAGCCTCCCCTCATCGTGTGCCACGGTCCCCTGAGCCTTTTCTCTCATCCTCAGCCTTTTCCAAGGGCTCGCCGCACCCAGACGTTCAGCGCTCTCAGCAATGGCCGCTCCCTGCCTACCGCACTGTGTACTTTTTAAGGAATGCTATATAAAAATCTGGGTAGCCACATGATTTTCCTTCATGGCCTTGCCTTTTTGGGACCAACTGGAATCACTTATGTCGCCCTTCTGTCTTCAAGTGCTCGTCCCTTACGGCCACTCAGTCTCTGGCTTACTGTCACCACCTTCTCTGAATATCGTGGCCTCTAAGAAATGATGTGGCCGTGCCCCCAGGTGCTAATGCTGTGCCCGCTGCCCTCATCTCCATGGGGACTGCGCCTGCTGACTTTGGAGCCTACTAGCTACAGGGAATGCGAAAAGTCAAGAGTAGGGCTTCCTGAGTCTATGTCGATGCTCCCCCTCATCTGAGACCCACAGACGCGGAGCCCCCCTCCTCCCCAAGGGCCCCCACACCTCCTCCTGCTTACAGGAGGGGAGGCCTGCCGGGTGGGTCTCACTAGCCGGCCTGGGGCCTGCCACAGAACAACAGCACGGAACCCCAGGGCAGAGGGTCTAGACCCGCCATGGAGCCCGGGGCACAATTTTTTCCTTCTCTCCTAAGCCTTGAAATGAGCACACAAATATCTTTCCGAGTGGTTGTCAAGTTGTGGGATGGGCAAATCCTGAGAGTGGGTGAGACAGGGCACGGGCAGATCTTCTGCAACCATAAGGTGCTGTACAAATACTTTTAAATTTTTTTTTCAACGTTTTTTATTTATTTTGGGGACAGAGAGACAGAGCATGAACGGAGGAGGGGCAGAGAGAGAGGGAGACACAGAATTGGAAACAGGCTCCAGGCTCCGAGCCATTAGCCCAGAGCCTGACGCGGGGCTCAAACTCACGGACCGTGAGATGGTGACCTGGCTGAAGTCGGACACTTAACCGACTGCGCCACCCAGGCGCCCCAAATACTTTTAGACCGTGAAGGTGCAAATGGGAGAGCAAAGAGAAATCGTCACCGTTCCCCAATATCATCATCTCTTGGGGTGTGTGTATGGGGGAGGGGATCTCCAGCTGGAAAGCAGCATAGGTTTTTCTCTGGAGGTCCCCCAAGTCTGGGCATTCCTAACCCCAAAGACACCCCAAAAGACAAAGGGAAATGAACTTGACTAAAAAGCTACCAAGTGACGTACAGACGGCAGAGACAGCGTCCACTGGGGTCATCCCCGTCTGCTTCTCTTTTTAAGATTTTTTTTTTTTTTAAGTAATCTCCACACCCAATATGGGGCTTGAACCTACAACCCCGAGATCAAGAGCCGCATGCTCTACTGACTGACCCAGCCAGGCGCCCCAGTGGGGTGCCCCAAGGCAAAAACCTCTGGAAAAGGACCAAGCACGACGTGAAAAGAACAGAGGACAGAAAACAGAATCGTCCCGCTGCGTCACGCCAGCCGCGTGGAGAGACGGTCCCGGGAAAAGCCAGCCTGACCCCTGCCCACGGGAGTAAGATTCCCCCAAGCAGCCCAGCCGCCCACGCCCAAACCAGTGCGCCATCCTCCGAGGGCCTGGGAGGAGATTGAGAAGAGACGGTAGTTTGGAGGGAGCCCCCCAACGCTTTGCTGACGGGACCACACGAGAATCCAGGGCAGTGAGTGCCCCCCTCCAGCCCCTGCCTCTTACCCGAGTACTGGCGTGTCCCCCTCTGCCCGCCCGGCCCCGCGGCACTCACACGCTTCCAAGCTCCCGTCCCTGGTCGCCACACTTTTTCCAGGCCTCTTCTTTCTTTCTTTTCTAAATGCTTGTTTATTTTTGAGAGAGAGAGAGAGACAGAGTGCGAGCGGAGGAGGGGCAGAGGGGGCGGGAGAGGGAGATACCGAGTCCGAAGCAGGCTCCAGGCTCCGAGCTGTCAGCACAGAGCCCGACGTGGGGCTCGAACTCATGAACCGTGAGATCATGCCCTGAGCCCAAGTCAGACGCTCAATCCATGGAGCCACCCGGGTGCCCCCGCCCAGGCCTCTCATTTCTAATGTAATCTTTAGATAAAACTGACGTTCACGGTGATCATTTCTCTCTTCTTACCGCTTTGGTCTGATTACCTTTTCCTCTCGCTGGATTTCCAGGACTCTATCCCTTCAGTTGGTTTTCTTTTATCAGAAGTTACTTCAGTTTCTGTCTTTTTCATCCCTCACGTTAGCCGTTCTTGACGTGAGGACTGCCTCCCTCAGACGTTTCCTCAGGCCGCCATCTGGCGCAAAGGGACGGTGATGAGCTCACAAAACGGTGCCACAGTTCTTCGGGGAACTGGTCTGCTTACGTCACATCCGCCCCAGGTGCTGGGACACAGCGTCCACGCTCTGAGTGTCGCCCTGCTGGGCCGTCTTCACAGACCTGAGCCCCGACAGCGCGGTCTGGAGGAAGCCGGGGGTTCCCGGGCCAGGAGAGACCTCGAGAGCCATCTAGCCCATCTACTCAACCGCAGGCAGAGATTTGCAAACATCGGAGCGGATTTCTAAGGTTTCTTCAAGGAATTAAAGTATACGAATGTCTAAGTGATTAGTATGATCTACGGTGTACCTGGGGTAAGAAATGAGCAATCCCCTGAGTTCTAAAATGCAGTGAGAGTCAGGCACATACGCATTGCTCTTTGGAAAGTCGAGTTAAGGCGCCCTTGCGGCCCGTCTCAGCAGTTAATGGATGTGTTAATTTCACAGCTGTTAAATTCTTTCTTCCAACCCGAAAATCTCCCCTGCTTTGCTCGAGTCGACCACAAACCATCACACAGCACTTTCTAAATGCCCAGCACCGCGATAAGCTCATTTCCTCTAGTTCAGTGCTTGACAGGCAGGCAAAAAACCAGGCCAGTGTCTCTCAGCCAAAACCCCTCCATACGCTTCGAGGCGAACTTCTCTCTGACGCTGGTAACTTCTCCAAAATAGCCGTCACCTGTCGTCGGCGTGCAAAAGCCAAGCTTCACACGGGTTGCCAATTCTGTCTCCTCTGTTCCCGCGTTTGTTGGCTGCGTTTACCCACGCGGTGTGTTCATGCCCTCTGGGGTCAGCTCAACCTTCCCACACTTCTGAGGATCCTCAGGCTTCCCGAAGACGTCTGCTCAGAGACACAGGTCCCCTTCCAGAGCCAGAGAGCAGAGCGGAAAGGGGGGGGGGCCTCCCCTATAAAGCTGTGTCTTCCTCTCCTTCCCCACAAACAACTGATGTCCTTGCTTTCAAAACCGTGAACACTTGTTCGAGTTGTGTGTTAAGAGATGAGTCACGCATGGGTCTTCCCAATGCGAACACCCATTACAGCCAATCGGAAGTTCACGCCCTTCCTTCCCCACTCGCCTGTGCACCTTGAGACCCCCGTGATTTCCTGGAACAACAGAACGGACAGAACAGAGCCACAAAGCCTCAGTGGAGGCCGCAGGCCCTTCTGCTACTCAGAGCCACTTACGACTCGGAGCCACAGATAGTCTCCTCAACTGCAAACTGGCATGAGAAGAGGCTCCCAGGACTGTCGTGCGAATCAAATGGAACGATTTACGCACAGCGCCTGGCACTTAGTAGGTGCTCAAAAGACTTCACTAAATTGGTCAGAGCACTTGCTAGTCTGCAGTGTGTCCCTCCTGTGCCAGGCTGTGCTCTAATCACTTTATGTGTAAAGTCTCCATTTCAGAGAGGGGGGAACACAGGGGTTCCCCGACTTCCTCAAGGTCACGCAGAGCTGGCCAGAAGGTATCTGTGTTCATTTCCCCGGGCTGTAATAAATTACCACATTGGGGTGGTTTAAAACAACCATGATTTAATCTCTTAGTTTGGGCATTCAGGAGGTAGAAATCAAGGTGTTGGCAAGGTTAGTTCCTTCCAGAGGCTCCGAGGGAGAATGCGTTCCACGCCTCTGTCCTGGCTTCCGGTGGCTGCCGGCGATCCTGGCATTCTCCGGCATTCCGCTGCCTCCTTCACAGGGCCGCCCGCCTTCTTTGTGTGTCCTCTGTGTTTCTTTCTCCAAAACCCCCCCTTCTTATGAGAGCATCAGTCACGAGATCTGGGACCCATCCTAATCTGCGATCTTAATTACATCCGCCAAGTCCCTCTTGCCAAATAAGGTCACAGTCACAGGTATCAAGGGTTACGACCTGGACCCATCTTTTTGAGGGACACAACCTGACCTGCTCCGGTCTCTGGGCCAGAACCTGAACCTCAGCAATCTTAACCAGGTTCCTAATTTCTACGTCACCTGCGCGTCTCCTTGGCTGATTACAAACTGGCAAATGTCATTTGAATACTAGATTGTCATTACTATTATCTCTCCACCCAGCTAGAAGGGGGCGGTAGGGTACATTTATGCCACCCAGGAACTCTGAATCTCCCTCTTCCGTTTAGCTTTCCACGTCCTCGATGCCTTCACACTCTCTATGGTTGCCCCAAACTCCATCCTCACGTGGGTCAGATTTCAGTGGACACTCGGGGGAGGGGTGCTCGGTTTCTCTGCTATCCCCGACTGCCCACCTTCCACCCAAGTTTCTTCAAATAGACCAACCCAGGAATGCAGATACTATAAATGTCAGAAGCTCACCCTAGTTTCTCCAAAGGCAGTCCTCAAATCACCCATCTGGAACTTCCTGGGATCCGTCCCCTAACACCCTCTGTCCCTCTAGTTCCGCATCCCCAGGCCTCTGGCTCGGCACATGGGAACTGCGTGTGCCCAACGGGAAACGAGGAGAGGGCACCCACCGCCCTTCCCGGGGCTCACGGCGCCTGGCTGGCACGACCAGGTACTTTTCTTTCCCCGACTGCTCCCACCTGCCCGCCTGCTTCTCCATCAGAGCAGACCTGACGGCACTTCCTCTCAGGACAAGGGAGGCTGCTGCTGGGGACGGGGGTGGCAACCTACCTCTCAAACACACCCCAGGACGATTTATCCTAGGACGGCTCCCTCTCAGTCATGACTCAGTGTCTTTTTTTTTTTTTTTTTTTTAACTGCAAGGGACCACATATCTTTACTTCCAGGCCACAAACAGATCTGGCGGCCGGGGCGGGGCGGGGGACTGACACAGTCTTGATCCCATTTCAATTTCCAATCCCTTTTTAACGTTCTTTTCTTTTCACTTTTTTTTTTTTTTTTTAATGTTTATTTTTGAGAGATAAAGAGACAGAGCACCAGCAGGGGGAGGGCAGAGAGAGAGGGAGACAGAATCCCAAGCAGGCTCCGGACTCCGAGCTGTCAGCACAGAGCCTGATGCAGGGCTCCAACCCATGAACTGTGAGATCATGACCTGAGTTGAAGTCGGACGCTTAAGTGACTGAGCCCCAACTTCTATTTTCACTTTGGAAGTTTGGGGAAGCGGTGGGTTGGGAGGCTTGAGGAAGCCAGGTACCAGGGTAGGGGGATGTGAGAAGGTTGTAAAGAAAGAAGGGTCCTGGCTTGAGAATTCTTTTCTTCCTGCCGCAGGCCAGAAGCTCTCTCCTGCCCTTGTCTGTCTCCCCACTACCCAAGAGCAGCTCTTGAGGGGTGAGAGGGCCTTGGAGGTGGTTTGGCCTAATTTATCATCCTAAGAAACACCTGTCTTACTCTACCCACTCCAACCGCGGCCCCACACCGCGTCGTCTTGGGAGGCAGAACGGAGCCCGGTCCAGAGCCTGTCCTTGAGGAGCTCGGGGTGCTTGCCGGACAGTGGGGCGAGCACAGGGCGTGGAGCAGGGCACCGGGCACGTGTGCGACACGGAGCCCGCCTGCTCCCGGTAAGGGTGCACGGGGGGGGGGGGGGTCTGCCATCCGAGCAGCGCCTTGAGTATGTGCAAGGTGGCGGGGATGACGGAGGGGAACGCTGCAGCCTGGGTCCTGGCAGGAAACGGATCACTGGAGCCATCCAAGGTGAGCTTAGGGAGGGACTATTTACAAAGGCGAGGGCACCGTGCAGGGAAACCTGAGGGCAGCACGGGGCCCGAGGAGCTCTCGGTGCCCCAAGGCCTGAGGAGCAGGGCAGTGGGCGGCTGCCAGGACCCAGAGAGAGAACTGTGTGCCACCCGGCAGGAGCTCTTGTGAACAGAGGTGGGGAGAGGGCAGCCCACTGATGGTCCACACAGGCCAGCCTCTGTGGGCACCTGGCCCGGCGGCGGGTCTGGAGGAGCAAAGGAAAACCGCCCATCAGACACCGAGGAAGGCAATCTGCACATAGAAAGGCACGGAGTCCTGACACAGCACGGTTTGCTTTGGCACCAGGAACAGGGGACACGCGAGGGACCAGCAGGAGACGGGAGCAGAGGGAGGTCAGGACCTGCTGCACAGAGCCCAGCTGTCACCTTGTGTGCTCATGGCACTGATGGGAACGACGTAGTTGGTAGTCATGGTGGTGGAGGGATGGAGTCTGCAGGAGGACAGGAGAAGAAGGGAGGCCAAAAAGAGGCCACTGCGATATGGAAGGTCTGGGGGAAGAGGAAGAACCTGGACCGGGGCCTTGCCAGTCAAAGGAAGTGGACTCAAATGTCTGCTTCGCTGTTTCCCATTGTGAGACACTGGGGGAGTCTTCTAACCATCGAGTTTATTTTTCGCATCCACAAACATACAAACAGTCATGAGAATTAGACCGGGTGAGTCAGGTGCCAACCATAGGGCACGGTGATCAACACAGCCTGGACTTATGCAGTGCACATCCTGTGCAACCAGGCTGGTTGGCCCCGAGTCCAGGCAAGAAAAGCTGAAGGTCTATGTAAGGCAGCAACGGTGATGATGGGTAGCAGGATGTGGATTCCAGAGCCATTTCTCTGGATGCGGGGATAAGGAGGGGGAGGGAGAAGATCCTGAGTTGTACAACTTGGCTGAAGGAGGTCAAGGAGGTCGAAGGACGCAGGAGCAGCTGAGGGCACAGGGAAAGAAGGGTGTGGTTCCGCACATGTCAACAACCCTGAGGGGCCACCAGAGCACTCAGATGGCCCTGCCTAGGAGACAAATGGGAACAAGGGATCAGGGGAGAGGCACAGACTTAGAAGCCACCAGGACACAGAGGGTGGCAGTAGCCGTGGGAAATAGGAGATTCCCCCGGAGCAAGTAGAGAAGGAAGGGACAGGGTTCACTGAGAATCCTGTTAACAGCATTGATTGAAACTAAAGGCAGAAGAGGGGGAGTCAGCAAAAAACAAAAAACAAAAACAAAAAACCAAAAAACAGGAAAAGACCAGGAAATAAGAGGAACACAGGAATCCACCATGGATGCGTGGGAGGAGAGAGTCTCCGGAGGGAGGAAAGGTCCACGGCATTCGGTGCTCTGGAGGGACCAAAGGGGACGAGGACGCGGAGTGAGCCACGGATTAGCAATGGAGACATCCCTGGTGACCGCAGCAGGGGCGATCTTGGCGCGGCGCACAGAAGCCCAAACATAAGGAGCTGAAAAGCGAGTGGGGTTTTGGAAATACGTGCGGAAAAGCGCAATCAGGCCCAAGAGTCTGTCAGTGAAAGAACAAGATAAGAAGGGAGGCTTTGGGAGTAGCTTTTCTTTTCAGATGGCAAAACCTGAGCCTATTTATAGGCTAAAAAGGAAGAAACAAAACAGAAATAGCCTCAAGATCCAGGGGGAAATACAGGGAGAATGAGGTCTGGAGATCCAGGCAAGACGGCAGGAGACAGGGTCCAGGTGCAGAGCCAGTGGGGGAAGAGTCAAGTGCACACGGGTCTCTGAGGCCGCCGGAGGTGGGCCGGTCCCGCCCCGGCTTGTCGCCCCCTCCTGTCGTAGGGTGGCTTCGCCCCCGCTCGGCAGAGGCAAGGCCGTCCTGATGTGCACGTAGGAGTCGTCTGACTGAGACAGAGGCTCAGTACGGTTTTTTTTAAGTCAAGTGTCCTGGTTAGAGCGAAGGCTGACTTAACTGCTCCCGCCTGCATTTCACCTGTTAATTCCCTCTCTTTCTGCAGGGCGAGGACGTCTCTCGGAGATGTGACGTGGATCCAGACGAGGCCAGAAAGAGCCGGCTGCGTCTTCGTAGAGCAGAGACGTGCACACATTCATCCTGGGGCGGACGGCCCGAGGGACGGGGCTCCCGGAAATTCACGGGGGCGGCGAGGGTGGGAGGCCTGGCCGGGGACACGAGAGGCTCTCCCGGGACCTGGTTTAGGAACACTTGCAGTTTCTCTCTCTCGCATTTAGCTTGTCAGATTCTTCTTTGTCAGCTGAAGCGCCCGACAAGCTTAATTGTTTCCTTAGGGCTTTGTCCTTCCCATCAGCGAACAAAGGCAATTGGGAAGGATTTGGGTTTAGCTTTTTTGATATTAAAAACAAGCAAACAAAATAACACAACAACAACAAACAGGGGCGCCTGGGTGGCTCAGTCGGTTAAGCATCTGACTTCGACTTCGGCTCAGGTCACGATCTCACGGTTCGTGAGTTCAAGCCCCGCGTCGGGCTCTGTGCTGACAGCTCGGAGCCTGGAGCCTGCTTTGGATTCTGTGTCTCCCTGTCTCTACGCCACACTTTGTCTCTCTCTCTCTCTCAAAAACAAACATTAAAAAAAATTAAAAAAAAATTCTTACCAAGATAGATGTTTGTATTTATATGTGCACCCACATGTGCACATCCATACACTCCTAGATATTTCGATCCGCGTTTGGGTGTAAATATAGGTAGAGTAGATCAGACCACTGGCCCACCGCCTGGACGGCCACTCTGACTCTGAAAGGCGATACACCAGCAATACCCCACCTCTTCCCGCAGTCGGGAGCCCCTAACGATGAATTAAGTGCCATTGGAAGACAACAAGCTGACGTGCAGATGGCACCCATCAGGGGTTACCCCCCGAGGCCCCTCTTGCTCCTCCCTTCCCAAAAAGCTTTTATTGAGGCCGGTGCTAAAACCAAGATGAGCACATTCGCCGTTCAGTATGGTTTCGTTTCTCCCATCCACCCTCTGATAGTTACGAACTTTCGGTAAAAACTGCAACAAATTGGACAAGAGGTAAAGCCAGAGACCAAGATATTGCACGGACAAAGATTATTGGTCCCGTAAGCAAAGAGCTAACGGTACAGCAGTAACAGGGGACAGGGCTGGCATCTTTGGCCAACTGGAGGAAGGAGGCAGTAGATTTTCGAAGGCGGCCTTGCCGCGTGGTTAGTCCCACAGTAGGAAGACATGTTTGGCTTGCTCCCTGAGCAGAGCTGAGCAAGGTCACGTGACCACTCACTTCTCAGGGCTCCCGACTGCACTGCTGCCTTTTTAACGGTCGTCTGTGTGCTGTGTATTATCTTCCATTAGAACATATGTTCTTGATGGTCTCTGGTTAACATTTTTTTATCACCGTCTCCAAACACCTTCACAGACGGGTAGCATTCGGTGCTCAACAAAGGTTAGGTTGGCTGGTCGACTCGACTGTCCATCCACCCATCCGATCCATCCTAGGTAAAAGTCTACAGAATAAATGTGCCCACTTCTTGGGAATTGTGCAAAGACTTAAGAAGAAATCAAGTCGATTTAACAAATATGCATCGAGCACAATTATGTGCAAGATGGCAGTCAAGGAGACAAAGACGAGTAAGATGTGGCTCCCACTAAGAAATATTAGATAAATAGCTACAAGATTGAACTTAAGGACTACAGAGCCTTGGGTACAAAGAAGAAACGGAAATGAGATCCCCACTGTGGGGGTGGGGTTGAAAGCAGGAAACAGTTCCTGGTGGATGTGGTATTTAAAAGACACCTCGGGATTCTTATTCGAGAACTTGACAGAAACGTTACTGAACCCAGAAGACTCGCTCAATCGTGGTTTGACGGTGACTGCCACCAGCCACTGGGGAAGGCTGTCAGTCCTCCACAGCTGCTTCTCAGGGTCTCCTAATAAAGGTGTGGGGACTTGCCGACAACTTAGCCTAGTTCCTGAATTCTACGCCTCACCCTCTGGGTCTCCCAGTCATGCTCATCTCTACAGTCTGAGGTCTGTGCCAGCAGAAAAGTAGCCCAGCTCACAACTGGCTATAGTCTTCCTAGTGGTGGGTCATCCTCCTCTTCCTAACTGTGCCAAGATGCGAAAAGGAACCCAGAAAGCTTCCCAGCCAGGACCGAGGGACAGGGCATGACAACACAGAGTCTAGACTGCTGTGCAGTGCGGAATGCCCAAGCAGTCACTGGGGGATGAGCTGGGACAGCGTCCTTCTACGATCCTGGAGACCATCTGGTGATAGTAAGGGCTGGTCAGACCAGAGCTATCGCTCCAGACCGAAAGCAATCTTTGCTTGCCTTTGGGGTTAAGGTTGGCCACACAGTGGTCCTTCCCCTGGCCCATCATATGGCCCTACATCCCAGTGTCAAACACAGACCCTACGCCAGGTTTCCCACATCCGCGTGAATCCAGAAACACCTAGCGTACCATAAAGGTTCTTCCTAAGCAAATCCTCTCCCTTTACGTGATCTGAAACCCACCGATCGATACGAGATTGGTTTGTTTTGAAGACGATGATTCCTTTAACAAGATGCAAGTGCTTCTTGGGCTGATAAAGTAAACTCCATCAATCATTCAAACACTACATTATTAAGCAAGCTAGAGATTGTTCTCCCTCCTCCTACAGAAGGACAGCCAATGATAAACCTTCCTGGCTTGAGAAGCAAAATATTCAAAGATAACTTACAATGATTATTGACACCAGAGGGTCTCTCCTTGGAACCAATAAACCATAGGGCTATGAGGCCCATGTATTGTCCCAAACTCAAAATTCTGCAAGCATGTACATGAATGAATTGTTACAGGGAGAGAATTCAGTTTTACCAGATTCTCAAAAGTATTTGTGTCACATAAAAGGTCAACAGCACCCTACGGATGCCCGGGCCAGTGTCTACCTGTTAGCAGGGAAAGGGGTCAAGAGCAAGATGGCTGGTTTTACTTTGCATACGCTCTCCCATGTGGGCCTCTTCAAAGCTTTGCAAATTCCAAATGGACTCCCTTTATGCATGTAAGGAGGAGAAAATGAAACAGGAATGGAATTTCAAAGTAAGAAATCACTTAGAAGTAGAACTGGGACCAGGCCTGGATTCTCGGTTCCCCTGGTTCTTCCTCCACAGGGTGATTCCCTTCCCGGTAGACAGCGTTTAATGATGTGAAGTCTTCTAAAGTTGGCCTAATTGGATGTTCCATCATAAGGGTAAAAGATGCCCGCTAAGGTCTGGCACAGAGAGACTGATCCAAAGGTTTAGCTTTGATCATTCTGGAGGCTCTTCAATTTTCTGCTGTAAATAGATCTATTCACTATCTGCCAGGTTTGTGCTTTAGGCCATGGAGAAGGGCAGAGGATGAGGCCACCAAGAAAATAAGGAAGCCTAACGGCCTTTTCGAAATGAACATTCTAGTACAAACAAGTGGATCGAGCCTGCCCTAGCTTCGTCACGTGGCATTTACGGAGCACCTACGACGTACAAAGACCCTTCCGGGCACCGGGGTTACAGTGCACAAAACATGTATGGTTCCTGCCTTCGTATTTAGAGTTACCATGGTAAAAGTTTCCATTCTTTTGCCATGAGTGAATTTGATAATCAAGGGGGATCCACCAGAGGCAGAAAGCCAGCGGAAAGAGCAGAGGTAAAATGACCAGAGAGCCAAGTTGAGGTCATGGGAGGGGCCGCTCCCAGCACCTCCCCAAAAGAGGGTGCTCCTTCATTTACTCTCTATTCAGACTGTCACTAGTCTGAATGACCCAAGCCTGACAGACTGACCCCCCGTCTGTGCCTCCAAATGCTGTCAGCTCTATTGTCCAGTCTGCCCTTTATCCTGACTCCTGGGCAATGTCTCCCATGTCCGCCTCCCTGACACAAGTCCCTCTGCGAGTGGGGTGCTTCCCTAAAACCCTACTGTCAACGGCCACCCTGGAACCCTGAGTCAAAGCCCTCATGGAAGGACTGTAAACATGGGTGCGGAAGGAAGGTCCTGATACATTACCAAGAGAAAAACAGGTTCATCGTAGAACTACTTACAGGACAACGCTGGGTTTTGGAAAAACATCTGAGGGCACATTTGCATGTGGAATGTTCCCAGAGGGAATATGAAGGAATATTTGACTCTTCCTTTTGTAAGACGTCTTCACGGGGCGCCTGGGTGGCTCAGTCGGTGAAGCGTCCAACTTTGGCTCAGGTCACGATCTCGCGGTTCGTGGGTTCGAGCCCCGCGTCGGGCTCCGTGCCGACAGCTGGGAGCCTGGAGCCTGCTTCGGATTCTGTGTCTCCCTCTCTCTCTGCCCCTCCCCTGCTCTCACTCTGTGTCTCTCTCACCCTCTCAAAAATAAATAAAGATTAAAAAAAATTTAAAAAAAAAGTCTTCACTACTCTTAGTGGCAAGCATATATTATGTGGCCATTTTAAAACTTATGCCTCAGCCGTATTCCTCTGAACACTTCCTGAAAAATGTCACAGAAAGGAGTCACCTTGGGGACCATGCAGAGCCGGGCTATGCCTTACCTGTCTCTGCATCTACAAGGGGCACACAGTGGCCTCCAGAGGAGGAGAAGAGAGAGGAGGAAGGACAGAGGAAAAGGTAGGTCTTAGATGTGTGCACCAACACGTGCACGTGACAAAGAGCCCCGAGGTGTCATAAATGACAGGCCAGTGAGTCCCCCGGGGGGACTTACGGTGCTTCTGCGTGTTTACCGAGACTTCCCGAGCTCAAGGGACTTTGCCAAGCCCACGGAGAGGTATGAGAATTGAAGCACAGAACCTGCTTTCAAGGAAAGAAAGAGGACAGAAACAGATAAAGAATGCATATAACTATGTAGGACTGCAAGCCACAGAAAGGCAGGCAGAAAACTGGAAAGAAGAGAAGAATCGATAGGTGGGGGAGGGTGCGAAGTCAGGCCACGAGGAATGGCAGGGTGGTGGGCACCGGGATTTGGGAGGGAGCCGAGGGTTGACAGATGTGCTCTCGCACAGGGCAGCAGGGGTGAGGGAGGTTATTTATTTCAGGATAGGGGAGAGCTGAGAGGACCGGCAGGGAGGGATGGAGAGGCCAGAGAAGGGCAGGCCCATGGGGAAGAGACCGGAGAAGCCGGGTCTGGAACACAGGAGGGCAGGGCACAGAGGGGCGATGACGGTAGGCAGTGACCCACGATGTGTGGAAGGGGAGGCGGATGCGGAGGAAGCTCACGGAAGATGGGGGTCACCTAGGGAGAGGGAGGGTGCACAGAGCCCACAGGTAGAAGCAGGTGAGAAGGACTTGGCACTGAGGGGAATTAACGCCGGGGTGAATGAGGGATCACAGAGCACCCCCGGGGAACTAACTGAAGCCAGAGAACACGAAGGATACTCTTTCCCCTCTTACTTCGTAAGTTTCTCCATGCGGAAAACCGGGCAATTCCTACTCATGCATATGTATGAAAAGGCACAGTCTATGAAAGGTTCTGACACCAGAGGGAATAAAAACATCAACTCTACATGAAACATTACTCGCTGCAGTGATGGATACTCGATCCCTCCACGGGCGGGTCCAGAAAAGACAGGAGGAGCCTGGGAGAGATCTACAGGTCAGGCTACCTCCAGATCCCTGGTTCCAGTCCAGCAGGGGCCCCTCAAGGCCCTCCCATGCTGGAAGGCTGGAGGAGGTTCAATCTCAGAAAAATATGGGAAGATGCAGGGGCGCCTGGGTGGCTCAGGTCATGATCTCACAGTTCGTGCGTTCGAGCCCCGGCTCAGGCTCTGTGCTGACAGCTCAGAGCCTGAAGCCTGCTTCGGATTCTGTGTCTTCCTCTCTCACTGCCCCGCCCCGATTCAGTGTTTGTCTCTCTCTCAAGAATAATAAACATTAAAAAATTAAAAAGATATATGGGAAGATGCAATCGCCCTGGCCCTTGTACAGCACAGAGCACAAATGGGACCCAGGTGTCTGAGCTCCAGATCTGCTCATTCTTCTCTGACCTTCCAGGACCCCCGGTACCCGGGCCCCCTGTCCCACTCCTGTGGCAATGGAGCAGTCTGAGGCGGGGACTTGGGCGTGTGGAGCTACGAAGGGAGGGAGGTTGGAGAGTAGAACTGTCTATCTGGGAGGTCTTGATCCGATTTTGTGGGGGGCAGCCTGGATGTTGGAGAGCCATCTCTAAGAATCCTGACAGCTTTTCTGGATCCACAAAACAACAGTGCAAGTAATTACTACGTATTCTATCTTTTCTCCTAATTACGGGATTCTACCTATATATTACAGGTTAGGATAGTATCTGATTCCATTAAAAAAATAACATATTTTTAAAACCTGTTATCTTAATCCCATGGGACCTCGACTTTCTGCCTTTCTAGGGGTATTATTATCTCCTTTTAAAAATGTCAATTTGTTTGATTCCACTGCTGATTTCCAATTTGTGGCCCCATGCTTCTCCCTTCTCTCCCTAGCAAGAGGCTGGCAGACCCTGTCCCCTCCTCTGATAAAACTTCTCCTTTATGAGTCACTATGCATTCCACCCTCCTGAACGCCAGCCCTTCTTCTGCCCTTACTCTCTCTTAGGGTGGATGCTCTCTCGTTTATTTGCAAGTCTTTAAAAATGCTGCCTAGGATTTTTTCTACCCCACTTTCATAAAAACAAAGTATGAGAGGATACTTTCTAAGCTTTGGCATTTAACCCAGCCCCCCATATTCTTAAAGATAATCCACTGTCTTCTGTCTTCCAGTTTTGCTATCAGCCGAATTGTGTTCCTTTATAAGCAATGTATTTTTTTCTGATCTGGATGATTTGAAAATCGGTGTCTTCCACATTCTGTGGTTTCATCACTAGCAGTCTAGAGTTTAAGAATCAAACTCTTTAAAAAAAAATCAAACTCTTTCGGGGTGCCTGGAGAGTTCAGTCAGTTAAACGTCCAACTCTTGATTTTAGCTCAGGTCATGATCTCACAGTTCGTGGGTTCGAGCTCCATGCCGGGCTCTGTGCTGACATTGGGCTGTGTGGAGCCTGCTTGGGATTCATTTTCTCTCTTTCTCTCTCTCCCTCTCCTGCTCACATGCACTCTCAAAATAAATAAGTAAACATTTAAAAAAAATCAAATTCTTTTTCTTTACTTTGTCATTTAATGTGATTCCTGAATCTGAGGGTACTCGCGTCGCCTTCATTGTCTCCGGTTGGATCATTGCAACTGTTGGCTGTTAACTAAGTGAAATATGCTACCACAGTCCCTTATTTTCCAAGACACTCCCAAATGTCACAGGTTTATCAATCCCCAGGAGAGAAAACAGTTCATTCACCTTAAAATCCAGGGCTTTCTGTCCTGCAAAACGTTCTGCATTTTGATGGGTAACTCTGAAGCGATAAAAACATGAAGGCAAATGAATGTGTGGGTTTATCTTAAAAGGGGGATGCCACTGAACAGAGCAGTGTGCCCACCCTAAGGACAGAAGCCCGGGGAGGACAGTCCTCCAACGATTAACTAGTTCGTGATCATGGGAGAGTCACCTACGACGTCTGAAGCTTCATTTCATCCTAAGAACGGGGATGACTGGTTCTACACATGGGGTTGCCTTTAGGATTGACGTAACCTTGGTCCGGTCTCGTCTGACTGTAGATCCTTTGAGGGCAGGGACGAGGTCTTGCTCGGCCAGATAGGGTGAATTTCTTGCTCTTTCAATAATACTCGGATAATGGACAGAATCCCTCCAAGCACGTCCTTTCCGGCAAGCAGGCCGTGCGGGTTTGTCTGTGTAGGTGAAGGATGTGTGGGAGGAAAGGGCTGGTCTTGGTGGTGGCAGGTGCTACCGAGTTAATCAACAGCGTGGGTACGAGGATATCGGGTGATGTTCTGTCCCAGCCACGGCCCCTCGGTAACCTGGCATCCCTGGTGATCACCTCCCCCCAGCCCTCCCAGAAAAGACTCTGGCTGCTCCAGGCCTCCAACCCACAGGGATGCCCCGATTCCCTCCGTGCACCTGCTGCCGCTCCGGACCCAGCCCCAAAAGGGATGCTTTCTATTTTCCCAGCCTCCGGGGACCAGCTCTGGCCTCGGCCACTCAGCAAGCTTCTCTGCTGTCCAGTGGCTCTAACACACCTCCTACAAACGAAAATGAACTCCAGCCTGGGGGAGGCCCCCCCCCCAAGTTTGTCCTTCCTCGTATGTTCTCTTTCAGCTCTAGAGGACTGTTCGGAGTGCTCCTTCCAATTTAAAGGTGCTGTTTTGTTACAGCTGAATGATTCTTTATAATTCTTCTGTGTAAATCACTGTGTGAATTCTGTCTTCCGATTGGACCCAGACTGATAAACCACTGTTTTCCTCGGTGCCTGGCACAATCAACAATACATATCGGAGCTCTCCAGGCGTCCTTTCCTCCCTTCCCCCCAGCTAGCCCTGAATAATTTATCTCTGACTTGTTCCAAATCACAGCACAGCTCAAAGTGGAGGGCCCCAAACTGGAACGTACCTCCTCTAATGTCTCCTCTCACCAACTGCTGGCATGTTAATTAATGACATTTCTGAGAACTGGCTGGACACCCTAGGGGGACCCTGCTTGGTTTGGTCATTTATACTCAAAACTGGAGACCTTCTCCCAGTCTGGCTCCTAAGGACTTCAGGTCAATTAATTTACTTCCTTTGGTTAAAAAGAAGGATTTTTGTTTGTATGTCTGGCCCCGGTATCAGAAACCTCCAGGGGACGGGTAATTCCTTCGGTTCCTAATAAGACCGAGAAATTTCAAAAGCACAGTGACTTCTGTAATGGTACCACTACTCCAGAGCTATTTTTTAACTTAAAAAAGAAAAAAAAGCATGCCATTAAACCAGAAAGGGTAAAATATGGGATGTGAAACCTGAAACAAGGGAAAATAAGACATGAAGCCTTCATTTTTGAGGCCTAATCCTGTTCTATTCGACAGCCTTACCGTATCACTGATACGGCATGAAAATGTTCTTATTCAAGTTACACTTGACTGAAAGCTCAGAGGGACAGTTCACCTGTTACCATCTGGTGTGATGGTTTTACAGTGGGTCAGTTCTGCTAAACCAGAATTTGGCACCCCTCACACCATAGAGCTGCTGTGCAGGATGGCTCATGAGAGAAACCTGTGTGGCATTTGGGCGGAGGAAATAAAGCAGGAACAGCTACGCTCTGAAGCATCATCCCCGGCTACAGTGGGAAGAAACGGACATTGAGGTATCGGCGAACCGAGGGTGGCCTCACTCGTCTGTGCTCCATAGCCGGCTCTCCTTCATAAATGTCCTCCTTCGTAACTGCCAGCCGCCCTGACATCAAGGACCCTGAACAGAAGCATCTCAGTTAACTAAAAGGCGGCAGCGAGGAAGAGTCAACAGCCTTCCGCAGAGGTCTGCACCTGTCCCCTCTGCAATGCCGCTCTCGCACGTGGCCCCCCCTGGCATCCTGTGAACTCTGACTTATAAGCCACAGCGGGGCTGGCTCATGGCTCCTTTCCGGTCTTGTGTGGACTTTTTACTTCTTGGGTCCTGCTGCAATGGTGTAGGTCCAAATCCGGTAACAACTTCCTTAGGCCCAAACACTCATAGTTGCCTGCTTCCCTACTGGATAAATCCTGATTCACATACACACACACAAATCAAACACTCTGAGTAATGGGTTCAAAAGAATTATATCTAATGTGGCAACGATCTATGTAACTTCTTGTATTTAGGTTGAAAAATAAAACAGAGAAAACTGCAGGAATAAAGAATGAGTAAAAAATCTGGATTAAAGGCCATGACATAATCCTAAGGATTCTGGACAATAAATCCATCATGACCCAGGTTCTAACAGTATGTTAAACAAGAAAAATATAGCATGATGTCATTCTTTTTTTTTTTTTTCCAACGTTTTTATTTATTTTTGGGACAGAGAGAGACAGAGCATGAACGGGGGAGGGGCAGAGAGAGAGGGAGACACAGAATCGGAAACAGGCTCCAGGCTCTGAGCCGTCAGCCCAGAGCCCGATGCGGGGCTCGAACTCATGGACCGTGAGATCGTGACCTGGCTGAAGTCGGACGCTTAACCAACTGCGCCACCCAGGCGCCCCAACAAGTTCTTTTTTTATATCCCTAAATAGATAATTCAATGAGGTTTTAGAACTGTAACTAAAAATACCAAACAATAAAGATTCCCATTTTGGAGCAGATAAGTTATTATTTTTTTTTTCAACATTTATTTATTTTTGGGACAGAGAGAGACAGAGCATGAACGGGGGAAGGGCAGAGAGAGAGGGAGGCACAGAATCGGAAACAGGCTCCAGGCTCTGAGCCGTCAGCCCAGAGCCCGACGCGGGGCTCGAACTCATGGACCGCAAGATCGTGACCTGGCTGAAGTCGGACGCTTAACCGACTGCGCCACCCAGGCGCCCCATAGCATGATGTCATTCTTTAAAAATGAATGCAAATGTCCGTATCGTGAGAGCAAAACTGTTCTCTGTATTTTACACTGGTAAGACAACATCTGGGATTCGGTATTAAATTCTAACATATTTTGGGGCGCCCGGCTGGCCCAGTCGGTGAAGCATCCAACTCCTGATTTCAGCTCAGGTCATGGTCTTACAGTTCATGAGTTCGAGCCCCACACTGAGCTCTGTGCTGACAGTCTGGATGGAGCTTGCTCTGGATTCTCTGTCTCCCTTTCTCTCTGCCCCTCTCCCGCTCACCGTCTCCCACTCTCAAAAAATAAACATTAAAAATATTCTAACATATTTTAAGAGGAAGTAATGTGCTCTGAAATCAGGAAGTCTGGAAAAGAAAAGCACAATGAAGAAAGGCTTCGGGAACGTTAGGGAAATGAGGTCTATGTATTTGTGGCTCCAGGGAAGAGAGCTAGGATCAAGGGGACAAAACTTACATAAACATAGTGAAAAGCACGGTCACAGCAAATCAGCACAGGGGACGGAGGTCTCCTGCAAGCGGGCAAAGCTGGACTACAAGTCCACCACAGCGCATTTAACCTCGTAAAATTCCATGAATTTAGAGGTCGCCTGGGGCTTGGCGAGGGGGAATAAGGGGTCCCTGCTGATGCGGACAAAGCTCCTATTTAGAACGATGGAAAAGGTCTGGAAGGTGGGGACGGCTGCGCAACACTCTAAGTGTAATCGATGCCACTAATCTGTACGCTGAAAATTGTTAAAATGGCAAATTTTATGTTCTATATATTTCATCACAATAAAAAAAAAAAACCCAGGCTTCTATTAGTCTATGTGAGAGATGCAAAAAAAAATTTAACATCTGAGTCAATAAAAGAGGACTCCGTTACCGATGTGGTAAAGGCATTTCTTTTGGCTGGGAAGAATGTATTGTACCACAAAGGGGTTTTCCGCAAGCAAATGCTGCAGGGACCCAGTGTTTCTGCAGGGGCGCCTGGGTGGCTCAGTGGGCAAGCGTCCGACTTCGGCTCGGGTCATGATCTCGCGGTTCGTGAGTTCAAGCCCCGTATCCGGCTCTGTGCTGACCGCTCAGAGCCTGGAGTCTGCTTCGGATTCTGTGTCTCCCTCTCTCTCTGCCCCTGCCCCACTCATGCTCAGTTTCTCTCTCAAAAATAAATCAACATTAAAAAAATAAATAAATAAAGACACATAAAAGCCAAAAGCAATTGTGCATTCTTTGGCAATGCCAGTCAATCAAACCAGAGGGGTTCCTGAGGGGAAGAAACAGTATACAAAGAAAGCGCATTTGTAAATGTCCCCATATTATCATGATGATAAATGTCCTTAGTGATGATGAAATGGGGCACACAGTTTAGAATAAAGTCCTCTTTCATCTACCCATAACACAGAGACATACAAATTTACAAGTACAGGGGCCAAAAACACCCAATTTAATACATAAGTGGGAAAGAAGTATCTAGAAACCTGGGACAACACTGGGGAAACTTCATGCCCTTGTTCATACATGTGGGCTGCTGAATTCTGACAGGTTAGGAAGCTATCCATGAGAGACCTACAACCAGAAAGTCTGCTGTAGGGGGTTTCTTTATGGCGGGGGGAGGCGTTGCCCAACAGATCTGAGGGTTGTGACTTCAAGCCCTATGTTGGGCATGCACCCTACCTTAAAATTAAAAAAATTTTTTACACTTGTTGGGATGAGCACTGGGTGTTATACACAGGGGATGAATCGCTGGAACCTACTCCTGAAATCATTATAGCACTATATGCTAACTAACTTGGATGTAAATTAAATAAATAAAATTAAAAGATTTAAAAAAAATTTTTAAATTATTATTATTTTAAGTGTATTTATTTATTTTGAGAGAGACAGAGACAGTGTGGATGGGGGAGGGGCAGAGAGAGAAAGAGATAGAGAAAAAACCCCAAGCACCCACAAAGCTTCAAGATCATGATCTGAGCCAAAACCAAGAGTTGGTCACTGAACCAACTGCACCACCCAGGCGCACCCCCAAAAAATACTGTTTAAAATTCACTGTAAGATTTAAGATTTCTTTGCTGTTTTCTACTCTCCCACCAAAAAGCATATATATATATTTTTAAAGATTTCATTTTTAAGTAATCTCTATACCCAACATGGGGCTTGATTGAACTCACAACTCCAAATTCAAGAGGCACAAAAAAGCATATTTCTTAAAAGTGAATGAATGAAAAAAGATGTGCCATACTAATACTAATTGAAAGTAATCTTTATAAAAAGAATAGTTATTAGAAAAACTACCCGATTTGAAAAAATTATTTTAAGCCTATTAATTCTTTGAGAGACAGAGAGAGAGAGAGAGAGAGAGAGAGAGAGAGAGAGAGAAAATCCCAAGTAGGCTCTATGCTGTCAGTACAGAGCCCGATGCAGGGTTCAAACTCATGAACCATAAGATCATGACCTGAGCTGAAATCAAGAGCTGGATGCCCACCCAACTGAGCCATCCAGGCACCCCCCCCAGGAATTTTTATTAAGCTACAAGACACTGTGGTTCCGGCATCATGACAGACACCTGGATGGATGGAACAGAAGAAAGAGTTCTGAAATAAATTACACACAGAGGGGTAATGGATTTTCAACAATGGTACTTCAGCTAAGAACAGTCTTTCCAACAAATGAGGTTGGAAGTGGACATCCGCGTACAGGAGGAAAAACAAAACCTTTGATATATCCCTCACATTAGATTAACAAATGAATCAAAGTAGATCACACACCTAAATGTAACGCTTAGAAGAAAGTCTTTGTGATCTTGAGTCAGTCAAAGGTTTCTTAGCTATGACACCAAAAATGCAATCCATGCATTAAAAAAATTGATAATTTGGACTTCATCAAAAGCAAACGTCTGCTCTTCAAAAGACATTGTTAGAGAAAAGACAAACCAGACTTGGAAAAAAAATATTTGCAAACCAGATACCTGATAAAGGATATGCATTCAAAATTTACCAAAAACTCTCAAAATTCAGTAAGAAAACAAAACACCACAATCAAAAAGGGGCTAAAGATTTCAACAGATGCTTAACAAAAGATACACCAAGGGCACAGAAGATGAAAAGATGTTCACCATCATTAGTCATTAGGAAATGCAAATGAAAACCACAGTGAGATACTAACCCATACCTACTTGAAGGGCTGAACTTTAAGAAAAAAACTGACAATATCACATGTTGGCAAAGATGTGCAGGAAGTGGAAGTCTCAAACTCCACTAGCAGAACTGTTTCATTAAAAATACATAAATAAAAATAAATACACACCCCTACTGTATAATTAGTCATTCGATTCTTGGTGTATTCTCCCAAGAAACATGAAACTGTATGCCCATACAAATACTTGCAGTGAACACAGAAGCTTTCATTGTAATAGCCCCGAACTGGAAACCACCAACAGGTGAATGGCTAAGCACAGAGTTATACTCATATAGTGGAATCCCATTTGGTACTAAAAAGGGATACGCTACTGATACATACAATGACAAGGAATGATTCCTTAAGGAAAGAAGCCAGGCCCCCCCAAAAGGATACACTGTAGGACTCTGCACAAAATTCGAGAAAAAAAACAGACTCATCTAGAACAACAGAAGAGAGATCAGTAGTTGCCTGGGGATGTAGGGGGCAGGAGGGAGGGAGGTGGGGCAGGGAGGGGTGGGAAGATTATACGTGGGCACACAAGGAAACTTTTGGGGGCAACATATACCCCTCATCTTGACCAAGGTGATGGTTTTAGGTTTTAGAAGTGTACACGTAGGTCAAAACTTACCAAATTAATCACATTTAAGCATGCTCAATTTAAAGCTCAAAATAAAGCTGTTATAAAAAATAAATAAAATTGACAGCTTTTTTGGGCAATGTCGTTAAAACTTTGGGCAAAGTCCTTTCAACCAAGCGAAGGCAAGATTCTAGTCCATGAGGAGCGTCCACGATGAGGTGCCTTTGTATGTGTATGTGCCACTGCGGGGGGTAGGGGGAACCCAAGAAACAAGAAATTCTTCCTTTTACAAAATGCAAATGGCAGGGAGGGGTTCATCCATTCACACCCTTCGAGCCCAGTCCTGATGGAATCTGTTTCTTTCCTTATCGCTCAAGTAGAAAGTGATTACTCCCCTCTGTGAATCACTCCAACACTTAAGTTAATTTTCAGATATCAGCTCAGTGCATTTCTCCAACCGCCCATCACACATTTATTAAATGACGCATCTAGGCCAGATTCACAGAGGCCTGGTGCTGGAAATACAAATGTGAGCTGGGCGTAGTTCTTTACCGGCAAAAGCCTCGTAGTTTACTGGCAGAAGACTTGGACAATAACACACTGTAACATGTCCACAAACGTTTAAAAGCACAACAGGAACCTGGAGAAAGAAATTGGTGTTGTCAGACGCGTGGTCTTGTGCTGTAGCGACTGGTTCGGGACCCCGTTTTCTTCTAGACCAACGCTCCCCAAGAACAAGGGACCGTGACTTACTCACTTGAATCATCCACTCAATCACCCAGCACAGGACCTGACACGAGAGTTTTCACACTTGTGTATTTGTTTGAACGAACGGAAATTTCACTTCATAGGCATCCGCTCTTTGACTGGAAGGCAGGGCCACCATGTTGCCAACTTGTCGGTTGAGTCCCAACCTTTATCCATTTTGTCATCCGAAGCAAGTCATTTGAGGGGAGATGAAACACTGAAATCTAGGTTCCCCCAAATCCCAAAGGAAGGGCTCATACCCATTCTGTCAGCGAAGAAAACAAGGAGGAGGTAGGGGTGGGGTGGATGGGGCTCGGTCAGCGAAGTCTGGGGCACAAGAGTCACACGGTGAATCAAGGTCCCACCGAGGGTCTAAAGCAGGCCCTGGCGGCCGTGTTGTGACCATCAGGTATTCCCCTGCCCCGAGAGCACACATCTGATCTCTAGAGGAATCCCACCAGTCTCACTGTGAAAGCAATTTCTAGGGATTATACGTGGGACTTTCCGCTTTTCCAAAAGATCACGAACCCTTTATCTGCACTCAGTTTCTGAAGGGGCAGAGAGGTGGAACAGATATGCAATTATGAAGTTTCAGTTAAGATAAAACTAGCACAAAACGGAAAAGTCTCAAACTACAACCAAAAGATTTGGCCTAAACACCAGGCAAAAATCCTTCGCCGTTTCCAGACGGCGCAATTGAGCCCGAGAAGAATTTTCCACTCAATCTTCAAGACGAGGTCGATTTGCTTCTTGTACTTACGTGTCTAGAAACCACAGGTCTCAGAAGAGACATGCAGTAGAAATTTATTTGGACTTGTCTGGACCCACCAGCCTGACAGCTCCAAGGGACAACAGGTAGGGATGGGGCTCTTACCTGTAGATGGGGTCCTGCATCACCAGCATCTTGCTTTCATCCCACGTCCACTCCTTTTTCTGCAATAAAAGAAGCTGTAAATGAATAAGTTAGGCTTGTCCTCCGCTACAGAACCAGGGCAGACATTGAGCTACTGACGCCTACGCAAACGCATGCACTTGCTCCTGGCCTGACTTCTTCTAAGAGGCCTGGCGCCCAGGGCTCCAGAGGCCAAATGGAAAACATCGTGTCTGGTCTGAGCGGTTTCCTTCCAACACTTTAAGGAGACTGTCTCTCCGGGGCACAGGAGGCAGGTGGGAGCCAAGGCCACCCCAGGGGGCCGCAAGCAGACTCTAAATCAAAATTTCATGGAGAAATCGCCAAGGGGAAAAAAAAAGATGATATATCACGCCAGAGGAGTGGGAGAAGCAGGAGGAACAAAAGGGAGAAAGAGGGGCACCCGGGGGCTCAGACGGTTAAGCCTCTGACTCTTGGTTTGGGCTCAGCTCATAATCTCATGGGACGTGACTTTGAGCCCTGCCTCTGGCTCTGCACTGACAGTGTGGAGCCTGCTTAGGATTCTCTCTCTCTCTCTCTCTCTCTCTCTCTCTCTCTCTCTCTCTCTCTCTCTCTCCCCCTCCCTCCCTCCCTCCCTCCCCTGCTCACTCACTCACTCTCTCAAAATAAATATTTTTTTAAAAAGGGAGAAGGGGGCAGAGCTGTGAATGGTGCTGTCAAAAGCAAAGGAAGTGTAATTCTCACCCTCCCTTCCTCAAAGGGGGCAAAGCTGGATACAGGCCTGGAGAGTTAACTAGCGCATTTGTAGTCACCCAAGAGGACCGTTGTGCTGGCTGGGAACCTAACTCACGGTGAACACAAAGGACACCCCTGAGCAGCTGGGGACGAGGACGCGATGGGGGCGAGGGCTAGGGCAGAGGACTCAGGGGCGGTTCCAGAGGCCCCAGATGCTTGATGAGGGGAGGAGCACCCCCACCTCCCAGGTCCCCAGGTGCAGGGACAGGGGCTCCTGCTGCACCTTCACTGGCCTCTGCCGCAGGGGCAGTGCTGCCCAGGACAACCTGGGAGTCTCACAGTCCTCTCTCCGTCGATGGGGATCAAGCAGAGTGAAAGGCAAGCAAGTGTGTGTTGGATTAATCACCGTGGAACAAGCACCGTCAGCTCTGGGGGTTTGTCGGAGAGCACAGGGCAGTGGCTCTCAAAGCGCTGGGGGTGTGAAGACAGAGGCCTCCCCCGGGGCCGGGGGGGGGGACTATATTCAGGCCCCTTCGGCCTGAAGCATTTCTCCAGCGTGAACACTCAAACACAACCCCGTACGCACCTGGCAGGTGTATGTACGTGCGCGCGCGTGCATGCACACACACGCCATTTCACCCCCAAACTCTTATTCAATACCAATCCAACCCACAGAGGTGGCTTTTCGACGGGCTTACAAGCATTAGGTATCAAACACTGTTTTACAGACAAGGAAACTCAGCTTCAAGAATTAACTGTTTTGGGGGGACACTCGGATGGCTCAACCGGTTAAATCTCTAAGCGTTGATTTGGGCTCAGGTTCTGATCTCGCGGTTCGTGGGTTCAAGCCCCGCATCGGGCTTTGCGCCGACAGTGCAGAGCCCGCTTGGGATACCCTCTCCCTCCCTCTCTCTGCTGCTCCCCAACTCTCTCCCTCAAAAATAAATAAATAAACTTTAAAAAAAGCAAAAAAAGAATTAACTATTTGTTTTCAAAAGTTACCTTCCTGTAACTGCTACTCATTGCCCTGCAAGATTTTAATACAGGAATGGCCCATTTGGAGCAAATCCAGAAAGAAGGAGAGTACATCTTTTTCTAAATAGGAACTCTCTAGATGCGTACAGACACAGCCAATGCAGACTCTCTTCTTTAAACTAAATCACCCCAGGCTTTGTCAACATTCCTCAGCAGACAAGTCTTCTGGATTTCTCACTACCCTAGCTGACCTTCTTTGTACCCCTCTTAAAAAAATTTTTTTTAAAATATTTATTCTTGAGAGAGAGACACAGAGGGCGAGCCAGGGAGGGGCAGAGAGAGAGGGAGACACAGAATCCGAAGCGGGCTCCGGGCTCCAAGCTGCCAGCACAGAGCCCGACGCGGGCCTCAAACTCACAAAATGTGAGATCACGACCTGAGTCCACGTGGGATGCTAAACCAACTGAGCCATCCAGGTGCCCCCTTCGTACCCACTGTATTTGCCAATGCCCCCCTCAACACCTGCTACTCTGGCCTGAATCCCTTCCTGATTTACATGTGGTCTAATCTGCAGACACACATTCCTATCTCTGTTCTGGCTGTGATACTGCTCTTAACCCAGCAAGGATCGGTTGATAGTATTTTTAGCCGCCTCCTACCCTTCCTGGCACATGTTAGGCCAGTTTCCAACGGACACACTGAGAGTTCTCAGAGGCAAAGTAACTCATAATTTGGATGCCTGTATTTACTTATTTATTCATTCATTCATTCATTCATTTATGAGAGAATGAGAGAGAGTGCGCGTGGGCAAGCACAAGTAGGGGTGGGGCAGAGAGAGAGGGAGACACAGAATCTGAAGCAGCCTCCAGGCTCCAAGCTGTCAGCACAGAGCCCGACTCAGGGCTCAAACTCACAAGCCGTGAGATCATGACCTGAGCTGAAGGCAGAAACTCAACCGACTGAGTCCCCTGGGTGCCCCATGGATGCCTATTTTAAACACACACTATAAACGTTCACCACAGGAATTCTTTACACAGCAAAATATAAGGTTTCAAATACGGCTTGATGTGGGGGCAAAAGCATAATAGAAATATTAAGTAATCAAATATTAAGTTAAGCCACATCTATATTTAGGACCACATGTCCTGCCGGAGGTTAATTTAATTCATGTCTGGAAAGCACCACCTCTCTGCTGCTAAGCCTGTTTATTTACATCTGATGTCGGGAGTTGCAGGCTTTAGTTCTAACATTTCCATTTGGTTCTGCTTTCTTCTACGTCTTTGCTGAGACTTTCCACTTCTTCTGTGTCAAGAGCGTAACTGCTCATGGAAGTATTTTTACCACGGCTGCCTTAACGTCTCTGTCAGATCATCTAACATCTGTCCTCTCGGTATTGGCATCTCTTGACTATCTTTTGTTTGTTCAAGTTGAGATTTTCCTCATTTGTGGTGTGGCAAGTGATTTTCAATGGAAACCTGGACATTTCAGAAAACACTTTTTTTTTAAGTTTATTTGGGGGAGGGCAGAGAGAGTGGTAGTTTTACTGTCTTCAGAAACTCACATGCCTCTCGCTTCTATCTGAAAGCATTTTTTTTTTTTAATGCTTAGAAATAAGGTCTTGGGAGTCTTGGTAGCTACATGTAGGAATTTTCAGTTTTGTTTACCCGCTGGCTGTAGTCTCCAAGATGCCCCAGAAAAGGAAGACATTTCAAGTCCAGATGGGAGTGGAGAGGAGAGAGGAGAAGAGCAGAGGAAGGGAGAGGGGTGCGTCCCTGAGGCTGTCAACACCTCTTCGAGGCAGGGTGTGCCACCATCAGCCCAGGAGGACCAGCAGGACGGAACGAGCTGGTCTTCAGCCTCCTTCAGCCTGAGGCCCAGGCTCAGGCGGGCCTCACTGGCACCATTCAGAGTCCAAGCAGGTACGGCAGGGAGGCCCATAAGCGAGGCCCAGGGAGGCAAAGATCAGCCCCTCACCAGCTCCATAAATATAAAGGGATGGGGGGGAGGGGGAATGTTAGCGGAGAGGGAGCACCCTAGGGGCAGCTGTCTGGCCGTCTGCCAGCCCCCCACCCTGTACCTGTACACACGTAACTCCTTTCTCTTGCTGGTTGTCCCCTCTGCACCTGCCAAGGACACTCACAGCACGGTCGAGACCTTCAGGAGGCCCCTGAACTAGGGTTCGCTAACCCATGTCTCTCTATGCCTTCCCTCTGCCATCAGTCTCCCCTCCCCCTTCTCTTCTTCTTATCAATTCCTTACTCCAAGGGAATTAAAAAGTCAACAGGATAGATCAACTTAACGTGAGGGAAGGCTCTGCGTCATATTATTGGCTAGTCAGAATTTTCTGGAGTTAAGAAGTTGTCGTTGCAAGGATGTGCCCTACCGATCTTCCATTACAGGGAGTTTAACCAAGATCCCAGGGGTGGCATTCTGAAGCCCGTCCTCTTGCTTCTTTGAGGGGCCCTGCTTCCGGGATGCTCCCGGCCCATCAGGGGTGCTCAGGGGTGCACAGGGCAGGCCCGTTTCTGGGAGACACAGGAGTCCTCCCACATGGGACTTTGCCTTCACAATCTCCTGACAGTCTTGCCAAACCTTCCTCAGAGCACACCGCCATCTACGAGACTTTCATCCACCCTTCCTTCCTTCCTTGCTCTCTCCTCCCCTTGGAATCAGACCCACTCAGAAATGGGATAGCTACCAGCCTCTCCCAGGGCCTCCCCCATTTTCTCTCACAGGAATTCAATCCTGTCTTGGCATGTGCTTTTTGGAGGACCTAGAATAACACAAAGTGAGAAAAATACAGGAAAGTCATTTTATGACCGCTTCATTTTCTATCCTCGCAAGAAATTCTCCAGTTGATACGGGAGAGAAGTCTTCCTTTCATTTAACGATGTTTATATAATGCTTCCTTTGCGTTATCAAAATTGATCTCAACCTTAAAAGATAAACACTAAGCCTCGGAGATGGTAACTTACTTCCATCTGAGTTCACCTAGTCCAGTGGTAATTGAACCCAACTCGTATACCCTCCACGACCCATGTTCTCCTTGCTACTCCAAGTGATGGAATCAAAGAACGTCCCTCTCTGTCACCTACAAATGGTAAAGGGCTTACAGGGTATGTTCCTATAAGACCACTGAATGGGGTAAGCACGTCCTGTATCTAGTGGGTGCAAATGGCCAGTCCTCTACGGAAAGTTACAGCCATTTTGACGTTCCAAAATCTCCCGGCAAGGAATATTACCTGGGAACTAGGTCAGACGTAGGTCTGCCTTGAAGGGCCAAAACCACAAAAGAGAGTTAGGGATAATCATCATAGCTGTTCTGTCTCCCTTTGGAGCCCAGAAATGCATATGGCATCTCTGAAGCTCTTCCCCAAAAGTGGAGGAAGGATTTGTATCGAGATTTATTTCCTACCCTTACTGGAAATTACCAGTAGGCACATTGCAAAGTCTGTAAGCTTTACCATTATTCATGTTCCTGGCAGCAATGGGGATTTCTCAAAAAACAAAAACAAAAACAAAACAAAAAAATCAAAGAGCCCAAAGCATAACCTTGCAAAAGTCTCATTAACTCAGCTTGACAAGTTCTCCGTGCTTCCAGAGGGAACAGGATTAGTCTGAAAATATAGCTATCACTCATCTTCTGGCATAACCTATGGATATTGGATATAGAAAACACATTTCAAAACTGAAGTGCTTGCTAGTAAATTCTCACACAATGTACGCAATTCCTAATGTGCATGTTTTAAAGTTAGCAGAAAATAAAGAAGGCCTGGAAACATAACAGGGTAGAAAGAAGACCAGACCAAGCTTAGTCCTGGCTCCATCAGTAACTATGTACCCTAGTTATCTCTGGGTAACCCTAGGACAGTCACTGTGCCTCTCTTGTTGATTTGCTTACTCATCCACCAGGGGATCAGATCAGACCATTTCTGAAGTTCTTTCTCCTAAATCCTGCTTCTATAATTCTAAGCGCCTCCTTTTCTCACTCAATTAGATTTGAGTTCTGTGTTTCCATGACAGCGAATGCTTCTCTTCGGACAGGGAACCAGTTTTCCCGCAATGTAATAGGCCAGTTGACAGAGTACAGGCTAGAAGTTAAAGACCCTGGATTAATTAGTGATGCATTTTCTATGGAGTGGCTTTTCTCCAAGAAGCCTGAAGAGGTAAGTGCACACACGGGAACATGATACTGGGAACAATCTACTTATCTGAGCAAGACCTGGTTCAAATCTTGACTTCACCTCTGATGGGATGTGAGGTCTTGGGTAAGTTGCTACACCTTCTTTCACAAAGAACGGTATGTACCTCAGAGGACGATGGTGACCATTTCCTAAGTAATACAGTGCATCAAACAGCCCTGGCAAATGGCAGGTGCTCAGTATCAGTGTTAGCCATTACTGTTAGCTCGTCTCATTACCATCTTAGAGTGTCATTACTTTCACGAATTTGCTCCCTCTCGTCTGCTACCTTCCCAAACAGATGAAACGGGATTAGAGAGAAGACAGGGTCCCTGCCCCTAAAGGCTCACAGCCCATGGGGGAAAGATATAAATCACCATCATGCAATTGTGTAGGAGCTATAGACCTACGTATACAGATAGTGCCATTAAAAATAATTTTGCTGGAAAGGGTCTGTGTCTAGTACCCTTACAGATCCTATTCAGTTCCTTGAATATGGTAGACATACAATGAACATTTGTTAATGAGAACGATGGAGCCTTTCTAGGATGTTGCCTTAGGAGATCCCAACTAAGTTATTGGTTTAGAAGAGAAACCACATGAAACTGAGGCCCTTCAGGTCCTTTTGTAGAAAAATCCTTTGGACGAAGTTCAAGACTAATTCTTCTTATTGAGAAGTCCACTCCCTAGCAAAGAGTGCTATAGTGGGATTCCGGGATTGTAATGAGTAATCATTATTATATACACAGCAAAACCAATTACTTGGGTTTGGCTGGGAGTTGAGGAAAATGTACTGATTGGAAGATGACAAAGCCACTTAATAGTGGGGTTCACACCACAAATATAAACCAAGAGTCACAGCAATTTGAGATTCATTATCTGCCGGCATCGGTTCAAGACGGCAGCCTTTTTTAGACACTTGCGAATATAACCAAAAAGATACATATTTTTTTTATGTCCCAGGGAGAGATAATCGCAAAATATTTGGCTACCGCCTACACTAGAATCAAGCACCACAGACCAGAGTCACTGAGCAAGTCCGACTCATAATACCACCGACGTTAGTGACTTCCACGGAGGCCTTTCTGAGCTTGGGGAAGGCTCTTGTCTCTGCTTCTTCAAACGGGCAAATTGAGAGGAGGAGGAAGAGGGAGGGGAAGGTGATGGCCCAAAGTAACAAACGAGGCTTCATTTGATCCAACTGCTAAGTGTTTAGCTCCTCCTGATTTGAGGATATCACCACACACAAATCCTGTTCCCTCATCCAGCAAGCCGACAGCCATAATAACTGAAAACACACCACATGCACCAGGCCCCCAAGTAAGTGCTGAGCTTACAACAGTGGCCCCTGCCCTTGGAAAGTTCCTGGGAGAACAGAGAATCCCTGTAAACACACTCCTCTCCCCGCCGCCCCCCTGCCAGGATGCATTGCACTGTTCCCCAGGCCCAGACAGGCGGTGGGGCGGGGAAGGGCGGCTGCCTTGGGAAGTGTTTGACCTCAGAGGATCAGGAAGCAACAACACGTAAGCCCGCTTGGCCTCTAGGGTCTACTTCATCCACAGCTCAGTAGGCTTCAAGGACCTAAGTACAGGTGACCCCCACAGACATACGGGAGCGGCCAACAGCACGGTTCCAGAGCTGGTGCAGAATATTCCAGCTGGCGAAGTGAAAGCGGTCACCTAATCGGACTCTCGAGAGTTGAAGCTCAAGACGGCGAAACAACCTGCCCACGGCCACGCAGCGAGGGAGGGAAGAGCCAGGGCTCGGAGCCAGGTCTTCCTTCCTCGGCCAAGGGCTCCTTCCGGCACGCACACGAACCCACGGAAGGTCAGCGTGTTTGCAGGAAGCGGGGGCTATTCGGCATTTGGACGGACCGCTGCAGCGCAGACACGGACTCATCAGTGGAGCACGTCAGGCTGTCCCGACGCGGGTGCCCACGGCTGCACATCGGCCGTGACTTTTTCTGCACATCCGGCTGCCCGGCAAGAGCTCTCGTTCTTAACCCGATGAGGACGGCCATCACCCAAACCTGCAGACCGTCCCATGTCCGGGGAGGCAGGTGTGGCAGGTCTCTACCCAGTCCCTCTCCATTCTAGACACAGACAGGCACACAGACATCGGGGCGGTAGACGGTCCCGGGGGAACGAGACGCCGCAAAGGCTGATGGCTGTTAGCGTGCACACAGTCTGTCCGAGGCGGCACGCGCAGTCACTGTGCTTACAGGCAGCATCTGACTCACAACCACCGCCTGGAACAGACACCAGGCAGGGGCGGAGGAAACAGGTCGGGAGGCTTCCCTTCCTTCCCGAGCCTGGCATCAGAAGAATCGGATCGAGGGAAGGCCTGTTAGATCACCTCTTCCCTAGGCCAGCTGCAGGGGGGACCTGCACTAGCAATTACCAGGGATGGAGTTCCGAAATGAGTCGCAAGGCCCCACGGGCTCCCCAGGGGAGACGCTTCCCCGGCTCAGCTTGCATCACCCAGTGGAAGGGGGCCGGCGTCTCTGCCAGGTGACATTCCGCACACAGGTGTCCTTGTGTGTGGCGTGATCTCGGGCCAAATATCTAAGGCTCTTTGACATCACTTTTTCCCCAGGTAGAGTGGGGGTGATGCTGCATGTGGTACAGGACACGGAAGGGGCACAGCGAGATGACAGTAAGACCGTCCCCGAAGGGCAAAACCGCAAAGTGCCATCATAATGGATCAAATCAGAGGTGTTTGAAGTTACCCGAAAGGGACAGACAGAAGAGGCCCCAGGACAGCAGGCCTTGAAGCAGAACCTAACGGAAAGTAAAGGTGATGTCAGCCAGAAGTGTGCGTGCATGGCAGGGGGCGGGGGGGGGGGTGCCAGGAAGGTACCAAAGTCAGTGATGAGCCTGTGGAACAGACCCTCGGACAGCATGCGCCCGAAAAGGCCCCTCCCAACATCCTGGGGACCTGGGGACCACGGAGCCAGGGACCAGGAAACGTCCCCGCCACACAGTTAGCGGACTCCCTCCGCGTCACGCTTGCCGGACCACCTCGGGCAATCTGCCTTCTCACATCACTTGCCCCCCCATGGAGAAAAACCGAGATTTGCAGGCTCGTCGGGCTAACGTGAGTGTAGCTGGTCCGGGAAACCGCTCGACGTCTCAGAGCGAATAAAGGAAGCGGTGGGCTGGTCCACCCATCAGCCTCTTTTGACCTCTGTCAAGTACAAGTCAGCGTCCGGTCAGGCTCCTAACCTCGAAAAGTGAGGAGAGTCTCGGACTTGGAAAGGCCGACCGCCTGGCGCCCGGCCGGATGGCGGTTCGGGGAGGACACGGCGCGCGTGGCTGCCTTCCCCAGGCGACCGGGTGCCGTGGATGGTGATCACGTGTCCACGAGACCTTCCCAGCGGGCCTGACGAAGGGATGGATGGAACGGGCGGGAAGGCATCTTGTGATGTGGAAAGTGCCCTCAATCACAACCGTCGCCTCGTCAGGTAGGACCTGAGGGCGCTGAGCCATAGGTTCCTGCCCCCCCCCAACACCCCCCCTCCCCCCACACACACGAAGGGCCGAGCAAAGCTCTAGGACACTCGTGACAAAAGCCAAGCTGGGACTCAGCCCGGCTGCCTGAATCATGAGCTCAGGTGGCACCGACCCACGTTTCTTCCTGAGGGTATCTCTCGCTTTTAAATCCACATGGTTGTCATCCGTGATTTATTTAACTGGGGCCCAGGGACACCACCACCTGATGGGCCTCAGCTTGCTTCAGCCACTCTCCTGCTCAGGGACTCCTAAGAGGACGATATTCTCAAGGCCGTCCCACGGTTAACCACCGTGCACATGTATGTGTGGTGGGGGAAGGGCGGAAAAGAGACCCTTGGAATAAGAACAAGACAAGGACTGTGGCCCCGCTGTGAGGGTTTATAAGGTCAAAAACATCTAAGACGCCATTACAAATTCCCTACCACTTGTGAATTTTTAAGGTGTTCTTTACAAACAGTACCATGTGCTATTTTTTCCTATATACTTCCAACCTCATAGCCATAACACTTTCTTGAACCACCCTTAAAGATATTTAGGGAGCATAAGACAGCAAGTTTTAGTACATGGGAGACCTTTGTAAACTCCAGCTGTCCAGAGAAAAAATGGGCTACCTAAGGAAGCAGTCAAGTCCCCACCACTGTGTGGCATCTGGTCACACGCTGGGTAATGTCTTTGGTGGAGGACACAGAGCAGATTTAAATCCTTGGATTGCCAACACCCTTCCACACCCCTCTCAACCACTCGATTCTCTGAGCTTATGTCACCTACAACCAGGCCCTTGTCTTTACTTCCATATCCCCCAGACTCAAGGCCTGCCTTGATTCCCGTTCGAATTAACAGCATCTTAGGTTTGGAACGAAAGGCAGCTTGAGAGCTCAGGTCATGATCTCACAGCTCGTGAGTTCAAGCCCCCCATCAGGCTCTGTGCTGACAGCTCAGAGCCTGGAGCCTGCTTCCGATTCTGTGTCTCCCTCTCTCTCTCTGCCCCTAACCCACTTGCATTCTGTCTGTCTGTCTCAAAAATAAACAAACATTAAAAAAAATATACGTATAAAACAAAGCTATCATAAATTTAAAAAGTATCAGCAGAGCTCAGAAACAAAGAAACAAGAAGATTCCTCATCTATCCTCAATCAACCAAGCCCCTTTCCGTTTCTTTCTGGAAACATACACTCTACCCTCTGCCAATATGGACACCTAGCTCTTCCCAGGGGTTAGTAACATCATTCTCCCACGGCACGTACAACTAACACAAAAACAGCCACGTGTTGAGGCAACATACACCCACTTGCTTGTCTCAGCCCAGCTCAGAGGAATGCCCCTCGAACGGCTCAGTGCCTCCTCCCTTTCCTCCCGCCTTGGAGACCCTTGGCCCAGCCCCCCGCACACTGAACAGCCGCAGTGGACGGGTCTCGAAGGACTGTTCAAATAGATGGGCTGTAACAGCAGCAACAGAACACACAATGGGGCTGGACGTCACCTCAGGTGGGACTGAGGGTCATTCCTGGGACAGAAGGCGACAGCTGCTAATGGAGCTTCCTCATCCGCTCCCGCCAAACCCTCTTACCCGTCATCACTTGAATTTAAAGTATCTCCTGAGATCAAGACTGCAAGGTACAGTAACAAAAGACAAGGGTGACAGGAGGTGGGCCCTGTCACCCAAGGGACACAGGACTCATGGAGCCAATCGGCTGCCCGGGCCATGGGCCTCAGCCTCACTTCTCTCGACACCATGGCTGGTCCAGGCAGACTGCTCCCCAGATGAGGAAGGATTCTGTCCAGAGAGCGGCCTAGAAGGAAAAGGCGCCCCACGCCTACATTCCCTGCTCCCCTCCTTCCTGCTTTCTGGTTCAGAGTCACTTACCTTTTTCTTCTTCTTCAGAATCACTTTCACGCCATCCACTGAAACCATAATGCTCACCTTCTTCTTCTTGATGTTTTTGGCTTTAAACTCGTACTGCAAGAGAGGAGACAAAGAAGCACGATCCGGTTAGGTCAGGGTATCTGACTCCGGCTAGCCCGTGACCCAGAAAAGAGGGCCACGGATGGGCACAGGGAGACCCGGAGCTTCTTGGGGGCGTAAAAGCAGGTGGGGGAGGGGGGTCTCGGTGTCGGGGCCCAGCCATCAGCAACAACCGAGGGATGGAGGTAATCCATCCTGACGAGATGAAGACAGAGCCCGCTTTCAAAATCTCATCAGAAACCAGAACCTTCCCTCAAAACCTCATTCTGATGTTTCATGACGTTCACTGCCAGGTTTTTCCTGCATCCACCCAAACTCTGGAAACTTGATTCCATCTCCGGTGAAGATGAAGAAGAATTGGCACCTGTCTTCAAATCGGGATTTTTTACATACTAAAAATGTGGAATTCCAAGTTGTTCTAAGTTCAAGTCCCAAATTCCTTTATCTGTAGGTCAGTTTCCAAGTCTACCTATAGCCTTATTGGCCTGAAATAGTCCAGAGCATTCCCCTATGGCTGCTTCAACCACAGCCCCACACCACTGAGGGACGCTGGCCTCACCCTCAACCCCAGACATTTTTCTGTTACATTTGCCCATTCTTCGCCATTTCTTCTGTTTCTGCAGGCATTTGTAATGGCTGGTACAGTTCTGTTTTCCTCACTGAACTTCATTCTGAGCACTTATCCGATTTATTAATACCATTTTCATTTGCTCCCTATCTTGGTAGCACCAACTGGCAAATTCACCTGCCAAGCGAATGAAACATCTGGGCTACAGGTTAATAATAACACGAGACCCAAGGCCAAGACCTGTATTCCAACCCACAGCCCCTCTCCTCTGGGACTTCTTATACTCAGCACCCTCCCCTATCATGCCACCAGCCAAGTTCGGTGAGGCATTCGGCTACCCGCCTGTACATCTAGAGCCTAATTAATTCTAATTAGTGTGGGGATAGAAATTAACCTAACCCATCCTAACACGATGAAAACATAACCTACTTTGAAAATCTCATCAGAAATCCGGAACCTGGGCCATCTGGGTGGCTCGATCTGTTAAGCATCCAACTCAGGTCATTATCTCACAGTTCGTGAGTTTGAGCCCCGCATCGAGCTCTGCATTGACAATGTGGAGCATGCTTGGTGTTCCCCCTCTGTCTGTCTGTCTCTCTCAAAATGAATCAAAAAACTTAAAAAAAAGAAAACAGAAAAAGAAATCCAGAACCTTCCACTCCATTAGCGATGCCTTTAAATACTCTGATTTTAGGGGTGCCTGGATGGCTCAGTCAAACATCTGACTTAGGCTCAGGTCATGATTTCATGGTCCGTGGGTTCGAGCCCTGCGTCGGACTCTGTGCCGACAGCTCGTAATCTGTCTCCCTCTCTCTCTCAAACATAAATAAACATTAAAAAAATTTTTTTTACATACTCTGATTTTAAGGACTCCACTTAGAGCTTCCAACCCTGTGTGCATCCCGTCCCTTCCACTGACATCTGAGCTGACCTCACTCTGTTGCAGTTAGTGCTGATGCCCTCTGGCTGTCTGCTTCTTATAGACAGGGACACGACCTAACCGAAGCACGATATTTTTCTTTACGTTGTCAGCAAAGGTTCTGGCTTATGGCTGATTTGAGTTTCCAGGTGACAGCAACATACATCACCCCCCACTCCGGAGGTCACTCTTCCTACCCTGTCGACAGCTGTCCTTTTTACCAAGGGGGCTCGAAAGAAAAAGCAAACCAGATCAGCGGACGCACAGGAGACAGCAAACATCAGGCTCAGACTCTGCTTCCGAGCAAGCATGTCCGATGGCAGGGAGAAGCGTGTTAAACCGGCGTGTGGCTCAGGACAGGACCTCAGCTGCACGACCCACCTGCTCTGGGGCAGAGGCTGCAAGCTGGCGAAGGCTGGAGCGCGTCTGGCGTGCGCCTCGGGGCGTGGCTGCGACGCGCAGTGGGTCCCCCGACTGCATTCTGCTCAGGGGCCGTGCTCAGCAGGGGGCAGGAACCACCCGGGTGGGAAAGCCAGCATGGGTGTGGGCAGGTCAGCCGGCTTTGGCCCTGTGCCTCCCGGGTGAAGTGAAGCGGCTTCGTTTCCCGACCACACCTGCATTTACCTCCACTCCCCTGGGCTTCCAGTAAACACAGCCTTCCACTGTGCCTCCCATGGGACCAGGTCGTTAGGTCAGGCCTGTTCCTGCCAGTCAAAGGTGTGCAGAGGGGTGTGTTTCAAAGAACTCAGGCGGGGGGGTAAGAGCCAAAGAGTCCCAGAAGCACCAGATGTGGACGAACCCTGCCCCATATCGGTCAATCCCTGCCGGCTTCACCATCTTTGGTTTCTTCCAAGAGATTACTCACAAGCTCCACATGCTTTCTAATTCTGCTTTTCGGCCATAATATCAAACCAGGAAATATTAAGTGTCCACGTCTGCAAGGCACCACGTCACTCTCCCAGCCCTAGTTTTATTAAAAAATTTTTGTTTACTGTTTATTTTTGAGAGAGAGAGAGAGAGAGAGAGAGAGAAACAGAAACAGAGAGCAAGCAGGGGAAGGGCAGAGAGAGAGAGAGGGAGACACAGAATCTGAAACAGGCTCCAGGCTCCGAGCTGTCAGCATAGAGCCCGACGTGGGGCCCGAACCCACGAACCACAAGATCATGACCCGAGTCAAAGCTGGACACCCAACCGACTGGGCCACCCAGGCACTGTAACGTTTATTTAAATTTGTTTTCAATGTTTGTTTATTTTTGAGAGAGCATGAGCAGGGGAGGGGCAGAGCGAGAGGAAGACACAGAATCGAAAGCAGGCTCCAGGCTCCAAGCTGTCAGCACCAAAGCCCGACGTGGGGCTCGCACTCACAAACCATGAGATCATGACCTGAGCTGAAGTCGGTTGCTTAACTGACTGAGCCACCTAGGTGCCCCTCCCAGTCCTCGTTTTAGAAAGCACGCTGCCTGCTGAACCACCTTAGCGGTCCTCTATTTCCAGAAGAATCTGGTAGCTGCTCATGTCTTTCTTGTTGGGTCGGCCTCCCTATGGACTCCACGGTCTCTGGGAGGTCTTTAAAAATCAAGAATCCCCCCTGCCCATTGCACACCCAAGGCTGGCCAGAGGCACCTGGCCGGCACCTTGCCTGTGCATCTGAAATATTATTTCTATAGTTCGTGATTTTGATGAGCCAGGCCTTTTAATACCCTGATCTTCAGAGTTGAAGATGCAAGTAAAAGTTCTCTTCAGAACAGGACAACAGCCTCGAATCCCATGGCTGCGCAGGACCTCCCAGGCGGCTCTTACAGGGTCTGCGGGCTCAGGGGCTACACGGAAAAGCATGACCAAATGGCTGCAGCGGAATCTCAGTGACACAGGGGTGCGTGGGCGGTTCCATCAGCGAAGCGTCCGACTTTGGCTCAGGTCATGATCTCGCGGTCCGTGGGTTCGAGCTCCACATCCGGTTCTGTGCTGACAGCTCAGAGCCTGGACCCTGCTTCAGATTCGGTGTCTCCCTCTCTCTCTGCCCCTCTCTTGCTTGCGCTCTGTCTCTCTCTCTCAAAAATAAACATTAAATTTAAAAAAAAAAAAAAAGGAATTTCAGTGACAGTGGCAATGCAGGTGTCCCTCCGTACAACAGCTGGTGGAACGGTCTGGAGCGCTTCCAAACAAAGGGGGGCAAGACGGGCATGAAATAGCCCTGGTTACAGCTGCCAGTGCTGCCCGAGGCCCGTCTATCAGGGCTCTTGGGTCGGACACATTCCCCATCGACTCCACCTGCCCGGTGGTCCGAGGTTCCGAGTCCTTTCCAACCGAAGAGGAAGGACTCAGACTGCAGTCCCGTCAGAAACTGCGGACACCAAAGGAAACAGAGTATCTGAAAAGGCTTAAACATTTATTATCGTGAAACCGTTTGTTTATACGGCAACTGCACTTCGCTTGGACAACCATGTTTTATCGTGCTCACTGGAGGAGAGAAAACGGAGCTGGAGGCGGGAGAGATCATGGGAGTGACCAAGGGAACAGAGAGAAGGGGCTCACAGGGGACAAACACTCCTCCCCCCCTCCCCCCGGCTGTGCTCCTCTGAGGGGCAGACAGGCTCAGGAGGAAGCATCTGTGTTCCGCAGGATAGGAATCCAGTCCACTCAGGCTTTGCCAGGGGCTGAGGAACAAATAGGACTGTCAGGGCCACCGTCTGTGACTCTGGCCAGCCTCCCTCAAAGCCCATGCCAGCTCTGGCTCTCCCCACATGTGGCCAGGCTGACCTGATAGATTTGCTTAGCCAGCCAGGGCTCCCCCAGCAAGGACAGATTAAGCTCTCTAGGACCTGACCTTTCAGGAAACGAAACAATACAAGTCCTGGAACACTAACCGCTGACTAAAAAAGGCCATGGTGATGTGCCAGGGGTTCATAAACAGAGCCTTGGGACCCCGTGTGGGAACAGTGGCCCCAGAGCTCAGTGTGCTGTGCCAACCGGCGAGGCCCATGAAGGGGAAGCTGGGAAGAGGGAGGGGTTCAGGTCCGGCAGGAACCAGGAGGAAGCCCTCAGCAAGTGAAGGAGTCACAGTGGCTGGAAGGCTGAGGGCGACTGACAGAACAGAGCATGTCCTGAGTCCCCGATGCTTCCCTGTCCCCCCCAGCTCCTAGAACTGCTTCCTGACCCCGTGTGTCTCAGTCCCCGCCACTGGGGGTCCACAAAGAGGAAGGAGGAGGTCTGTGGCAACTGAGCATGCTCAGTGAAGGGACGAGCCCTGCCCTGGGCTTGAGGACGTATTGCAGAAACAGAAGTAACAGAAGGACTTTCTCAGGAGTCAGGGGAAGGGTTGGGGCCACACCCCTCCCCCAGCAACACACACAATAGTCTGCGCCCACGACAACGTCTAGCTCCCTGAAGAGCCCCAGGATTTTCCACAGGATCCTTGGTTCCTTGTCTACCCACAGTTTGCCTAGCGATGTGCTCTCTCACCGGCGACATCAGAGGCTGGCCCCACATGTCACCAGAAAATCCATTTTGTCCTTCTCTCTACCCTCACTTACCCCACCATGCCTACAGTCGCGAGTCAAGGTGCCCAGGGGCAACTCCACCAGGAAGAGAGATTCCGTTTGCAAAAGCGGATGGTGATGCTCTTGTCAGGCAAGTCCTTGGCTTACACTGGGCTGTGGTCACTGCCTTTCTAGAATGAGTCTGCTCTGCTTCCTGCGAACGATCGCGGGGAATTGAAGAGTGAGCTCTGGTAGCGCCATTGGATCGGGCATCGTAAGCATATTCCGCCGGTCTTGGTTTCATGAGTGAGAACCCATCTCTACAAGACTGTAAGCACCTCGACCAAAGGGGGGTTTGTAGGAAGCCCCTTTGCGCTTACCCACCAATTACTACTGAGGTGGTAAGATACAGAATTGAAGGACACCCATACCCATAGGCAGCATGACGGACGACAGCCAAGAGGTGGAAGTTAACCCAAGTGTCCATCGACGGACGAACAGATAAAACACGCTACAACATGAAGCTTGAAGACGTTACGCTCAATGACGTAAGCTGGCACAAAGGAACAAGTATCGTACGGTCCCACTTGTACACGAGGGACCTAAGGGCGGTCAAATGTTTGTCGGGGATGGGGGGCCGGGGAGGAGGAGGAGGAAGAGGAGGAGGAGTTTCACAGGGACAGAGTTCCCATTCTGGAAGCTGAAGAAAATCTGGAGGTGCCAGTGATGGTTACACAACAATGTGAGTGTTGTCTGTGAACGTCCTCGAGCTGTTTTAAGAACAGTGGAAATGGAAGAGGTTCTATTTTACCACAATAAAAAGAGAAAGATCTGTAAACACTGTACAAAAATACATGGCAAGTCCACTTTACTTCTGCCTGCACGTTATTTCCGGCCCTCTCCCACAGGCAGGTTAAACATGCCCTAATCTCCCACAGTTCCGTGCAGTTGTGTTTGCTACTGCCTGTGCCTGGGATGCCCTCCCCCCACCATCTGCTTGGGGAGCTCCTGCTTATCCTTGAATTATTTTCTCCACAGTGAAGGCTCGTAGGCCCACGTCCCGTGTGCTCCCACCGAGCAGGGCCATCGGTGTGGTCATTACAGCCTCTATAATCACCGGCCGCCGACTGGCTGTGCGCTTCCCCGCTAGGCCATGCCCTCCCCGGGAGCAAGAAATAGGATATATTTGTGTCCCGGGAAACAGCACCGGGACACAAGAGGGTGATCGATGAGTGTCAAATACATTAACGAACTCAGCGGACAGTATTTATTCACAGACCCTGGGAAAACAGGACACTGGCCGCCAGGGTAAAATAAATATTCCAGAAGTTAATTAATCAACAACGGAAGTGATTAAAACCACAGATTCCATTCTAGGAGCAGAAGGACTTTAAGATCTGACTTCTGTAATTCTTCCGTACCCCACAGCACACGAGGCATCTTAATTTTTTGTTTGATCCATACGTGGTTTAATAAAATAATTTAGCTTCCATTACTGGTCAGGGCTGTTCCCAGTCATCTGATGGCACAGAGGTCACACATGGGGGAAGGATCTCGCAGATGAAGCTGTCTTCTGGGCTCCCCTGCTGCTTCCCTAAGTAAGAGCTCCTGTGCCTGTGGGGCCAGAATCCGGGGGACCGGATGCCCAAGAGCCATGACCGCCCCCGACACTGCTGTGTAACTCGGCGATTTGTAGTGCTCGTTCATATGAAATCACAGAAACGTGAGCAAGATAAAGACCAAAGTCTGTACCGAATCCAAATTCTGGAGTATCTGTGCGGTTTCTGGCAAACACTAGGTGGAGACATTTAGTTCCTAATTATCAACCTCAAGCCCAGCGTAACAGACCTATCACTGAAAGTTGGGGTGCAAATAAAATCTCTATAACTTGCAAAATACCAAAAAGAAACCAGAGGAGCTACTATTTAAGAAAGGAATATTCATTGCCGTTTTATCATAAATGCAGAATTTAAGTATTTACCCACCTCTGTAGATCAGGCAATCAAAAACTCAAGTTTTAAATCCCATCTGGCACACCTGTTTTTTTTGGTTTTTTGTTTTGTTTTGTTTTTGTTTTTTAAAGGCAAAATTCCAGACCCAGCCCTCAGAGATGTTCAGACTGGTTGGGCCAGAAGTTGGCATTACTTGGATCTAGGCGGTAATACAAATTGCATTGCTCAGAAACACCACTCTGGGTCCCCAAACCGTATTACAATTAACTCCTTCATATTTTCATTTGCATCTAGAATTGCCTTAGATGAAATCAGTGTGTCTTCATCATCTGTGTACTGTTTTTTTAAAGTGTGGATACTACTTTTTTTTTTTTTTAAATGTTTGTTTATTTTTGAGAGAGATCAAGTGTGAGCAGGGGAGGGTCAGAGAGAGGGGGTGGGCAGAGGATTCAAAGCAGGCTCCATGCTGCCAGCAGAGAGCCTGACGTGGGACTTGAACTCACAAACCATGAGATCATGACCTGAGCCAAAGTCGGACGCTTAACCGACTGAGCCACTCTGGCGCCCTTAAAGTGTGGATACTGTCATTCGCAATTAAAATACAGATTCTTATAACAGCACCACGACTGCTTACAGTCACCCGTTTTCTAAATCAAAGGCACCTAAAATTACCACCATTATGTTGGGAGAGAATACTGATGCGTGGTAGATATCAGATGTTCATACACTGTGTTTTATGCATTTTGTAGCTCTGAAATACGTCATTAACAAAATTTTAGGCGAATACTTGTGTTCGAAATGGTTGGGACCACAACTGTTGACCAAACCATCTCATGAAAAAGCTACCGCCCGGGGCGCCTGGGTGGCTCAGTCGGTTAAGCGGCCGACTTCGGCTCAGGTCATGATCTCACAGTCCGTGAGTTCGAGCCCCGCGTCAGGCTCTGTGCTGACCGCTCAGAGCCTGGAGCCTGTTTCCGATTCTGTGTCTCCCTCTCTCTGACCCTCCCCCGTTCATGCTCTGTCTCTCTCTGTTTCAAAAATAAATAAACGTTAAAAAAAAAAAAATTAAAAAAAAAAATAGAAAAAGAAAAAGCTACCGCCCAAAGATGGAGGAAAAAAAAAAAAGGAAAGAAAAAAGAAAAAGTTCTTTAGGTTCATGAGCAGAAAACCCGAGTCCGGTAGCCACATCTCTGACTCCTGCCCTGTGCTCCTGATGTTGCCAACATCTGTTCTTTTCGCTGGCCTGGCATCCTGGCTCTAGGAAATGAAGTTATTCGTTTATTCCCCCATTTATTCAATATTCCCTGTAACAAGTTCTTTGACGTACAGGTAACCCATCTTATAACAGACAGAAAAAGAAATTAACTTCACAGGGGCGCCTGGGTGGCTCAGTGGGTTAAGCGTCTGACTCTTGGTTTCAGCTCAGGTCATGATCTCCCAGTTCGATGAGTTCAAGCCCCACGCTGGGCTCTGTGCTGACGGTGCAGAGCCTGCTTGGGATTCTCACTCTGCCTCTCTCAAAATAAACGTAAAAAAAAAAAAAAAAAGAAAAGAAAGGAAATTGACTTCACAGAATCTGGAATATTCTCAGGCTGCTCAATGGAAAGCCTGCAATGCCCCGCTCCCCCAATTCTTTCCCACGCCATTCGCACCGGCGGCTGTCATTTCCTTTGTTTCTTCCTCTACCCTGTTCCACACCCAGGGACACAGTGACCTGGGAAGGTCACGGAATGCCAGTGAGGTCACAAAAACATGGCAGAGGGGCCCTCTGAACGTAGGGAGGGCTCTGGGGCAGGAAATATCCAAGTTCTTGCTGTTTGCAACATTGAGGAAGGGGAGGGAGGTTCATCCAAACCCAGATGTTCTGGGGGAGGGAGGCATTTTCAGTGTCAAGACACTGTCACGATAGCAGCGGGCAAATCAAATGGGCCCTTGGATGGCAGACAGAGGCGGCCTCGAGTGTGGGCAATTGCGGGCCGTGTGCACAGGGGAGCCTCTGAATGGCGGCTGGTCCCCGCAGAGAGGAGACAGACAGGCCCTGGAATACAGCCATCACTTTTTCCTACTGGGAGCACGCTGACAGGTCACGGGGAGCTGAACAACAACCCAAATGATTAAGGGGCCCGAAGGGGTGATTTATGGAGCAAGATAAATACCACGACTAATAATAATCTACGGCATTCGGGTTGCTTTTCCCTCTGCTAGCTCTCCCAGCACGTTGCAAATACGTATCAGAACCTTTGTAAGTAAACACGGAGGCAGAGATGGGCGAAGAGGCACAAATAAATATAGAGCAAGCCCTACTATGGCTGATGATGACCAGTTCTGTCTTGCCCGCGAATATCTAACCCGGAGGCTCCTCTAAATGTTTGTGTCCCGTGTAAGCAGGAAGACAGGAACGTTAACACAGCCTTTCAGAGGAAGAAAAAAATAATGCTCCAACAGTATAATCCATACCTACACACACACACACACACACACACACACACACAGAAGGAATAAAAGTCTGCTGGTATTTAGTAGAGCCATGAATCGAGGATTTAGGGTCTTCTTCCTCAGACCACAACTGGTTATGAGACAAGAATGAATCCTTCTAGGTTTCTAAGATACCTTTCAAAGAAGGCAATTGATGATGTGTCGTGACCTCCGTGGGCCCCCCGCCTTCCATCATGCACATCCCACACCCACCTTGTAAAATTAAATGAAACCGTTCACATCGAGGGTTATCAGGTCTCCTGCAGAAGCCACACGTGCACTCTGAGCTGTGGGCAAAACCACGTAACTGGGGCACCACCTGCCTGGACTTTGGGCAAAATACTTACACGCTCTGGGAAGCACCCTTCCCTTCTGTGAAATGAGAGTATTGGGTTAGATGATGTCTACGAACCTGCCCAGTTCTCAGCGCGAACGCTATGCAGTCAAGCCTTCACAGCCCGTGTAGCAGGCGTTCATGGATGGGCCCAGGCCCAGCCCAGAAGCAAGGGAAGAGAATGGAAAGGAGAAAGCATGCGACAGACAGGGAGGGTTCTCAACTGGAGAGCAAATTATTAGAATTTGGCACAGAAAGTCGGGGGGGGGGTGTTACATTCTTTAGGGTTTTGAACAGTGAAAAGCAGAGGGGCAGAGGCTGGACACGACCTTAGCACCAGCACTGAGGATTCCAAAAGGACACAGAGTAGAAATGAGAACCCCGAGGAAGGCCAGGAGCATGTATCTAGCCCTGGGTTGTAAGAATGAAGAAAATACGCAGATGAAATCCCTGCACACACTGAGAAGCAAGATGAATACGTGGTCAATCCCCTGCCCAGAAAAAAGAGCAATGCTTTCAACGATGACAGCACAGGTGGGCACAAAAGATGTTTTAGGTGTTCAAGGAGGTACCTTGTACTGGAGAACCAGGGCACAGGAACCAGCAGGGAATTTGCAGGTCGTGGAGCCATTCATGTGGCGCTCCCCTTCTTGGCTCTACAAAGCCTTTATTCCGGAACTCTCCTTCCTAAGCTTAGACCTATCAGCACAATGTGGCGGCAAGGAGATGTGAGAGACCCGCGTTTGCGCTCGTCCACCAGGGTCGTGAGTTGCCAGGTACAAGGGGGGAAACAATGGAAAAGCCACAGGAAGCAGAACACATGATTGCAATGAATGTTCACAATATAATGAAAGGTATGAACGAAAGGGTCATTCTTGGGAAAACTGAAGACACTACTTGAGGAGGAGGAGTTGGGGAGGGTTCTTGGAGTCATCGCCTTGCCTCTGTCGAGTGATCATCCAGCTAAGAGGCTATCTGGCCGTTGTGTTTAAAAAGCAGGTCCTCACAATGAGTCTGAAATCTACTCTCAGAAGCTTCCACTTATATGCTTCTCTAAAGCAGTGCTTCTCAGACCTGAGCGTCCATATGATTCACGCGGGGATCTTCCTAAGTTACAGCCTGGGGAGGTGGGGGTGGGACGTGGCCGCGTTTCTAACCAGATTCCAGGTGATGTTGACACTACTGGTCCCGGGACCACACTTGGAGGAGCAAGAGTCCTGGTATTAGAACCGGAGCACGTGAATCCGAAAGGTATTTGGAAACGTTAACTGTCTCAACCAATGATCTCCAAGGTTATGTGTATGTGTTTAATGCCAATAGTCTAGGATTCCTACCAATGGTAATGTCAATTATTCCGGGCTGAATGGAAGTTGAGACAGGACATTTCTCATAAACAGCCACCTTTGATGGCCAAAACTCAAACTCCAATATGATAAAAATGATAAAAACAGTATCCAGAGCACAAGTTCCCAGAAGGGGACCCTCTGAAGAGTTATTGACTGGTTTCCAAGCATAATAATTTCCCACTGTCAGCTGGTGGCAATAATTCCTCGGGGTCCAAGGGACTGCAAAGGGCAAGAAAGGTTCTCAACCTTGCCTGTGCAATGGGACCACTCAGGACTCTGAAAAAATACTGATATCTGGATCCCACCCCCAGAAATTCTGACTTCATTGGCCTGGTGTGTAGCCTGAATATTGGGACTTTTTAAAAGCTCCCCAGGTGATTCTAAGGTACTGGAGTAAGATGTAGCAGACCCAGAGCAACCAAGAGGAAAGGAAGGCTAAGAGGTAAATGCCGGCCATCCCATCACCAGAGCGGGACTCACATGCATCACACCATCCCCATTTCGTTGCTCCTTCCAGCCCATTACCAACAGGTTACTATTCCAAGGCTATGCCAGATTTTACTTCCTCCAAATTCCTATGACAAGATGACGGTGAGTTGAAAGATGGCAAGATGGTTTATGGTTTATGCTATCCTTTGTTTTCTACAGGACTCCATGATAACCACAGCAAAGTGACCCCAAGACTCACTCCCACCACCAGCCTTAACTCCAGAGGTTGGCAAAATGTTCCTATAAAGGGAGAGACAGAGCACGAGCAGGGGAGGGGCAGAGAGAGAGAGGGAGACACAGAAGCCAAAACAGGCTCCAGGCTCTGAGCTGTCAGCACAGAGCCCCGGACACAGGGCTCGAACTCACGAACTGTGAGATCATGACCTGAGCCAAAGTCAGCCGCTTAACCGAATGAGCCACCCAGGTGCCCCTGGGCCACAGGTTTAAATAAATGTAAAACTAGAAAACTCTCAGGGGAAAATCATAGGAGAAAAATCTTCACAACTTGGGGTTATACAGAATTCTCAGGGATGACACCAAAAACATGATCCAGCAAAGAAAAAAGTTTGAGAACCTGGACTTCATCAAAATTTAAAACTTTTGTTCTATGGAAGCCAGCCTGAAGTGAATAAAAAGAAAGCTACGGACTGGGAGAAAATATTTGGGAATTACACATCTCACAAGAGACACATCCAGAATATATAAAGAACACTCAAAACGCATTATTAAAAGGTGTGCCTGTGGGGCGCCTGGGTGGCGCAGTCGGTTAAGCGTCCAACTTCAGCCAGGTCACGATCTCGCGGTCCGTGAGTTCGAGCCCCGCGTCGGGCTCTGGGCTGATGGCTCGGAGCCTGGAGCCTGTTTCCGATTCTGTGTCTCCCTCTCTCTCTGCCCCTCCCCCGTTCATGCTCTGTTTCTCTCTGTCCCAAAAATAAATAAAAACGTTGAAAAAAAAAATTAAAAAAAAAAAAAGGTGTGCCTGAGTGGCTCAGTCAGTTAAGCAACCGACTCTTGGTTTCGGCTCAGGTCATGATCTCACGGTTTCATGGGTTCAAGCCCCTGCATTGGGCTCTGTACTCCCAGGACAGAGCCTGCTTGCAATTCTCTCTCTGTCCCCCCCCGATTCTGTCTCTGTCTCTCTCAAAATAAATGAATAAATTTAAAAAATTGTTTTTAAACACCTCATTTTAAAAAATTCCAAGTCGAAATTGGGCAAAAACAAACGGAACTTCATCAGAGGACATAAGGAAGGAAAAGAAGCAGATGAAAAGAAGTCAAGGTTTAGAGGTTGGTTCAGTGTTGCTGACCCATAACTGCGGTGACTCCCGCCTCAGAAACTAGGATACAAATTATTTGTGCCCACTAGAACTTCTGAGGTCTGCATCTGGAGTCTCAGGGGGTAGTAAGACATGTCCATACCTCATTACGGCTCCCTAAGACAATAGCATATTCCCCCAAGGCAGGAATAATGGCTTCCCCATGATACGATGTTCAACATCATTAGCTGTTAGGGAAAAGCATATGAAAACCACGAGGAGATCCCACTACATGCTAATTAGACTAGATCAAGTAAAAAAAAAAAATACTACCATCGAGCACTAGCAAGGATGGGACACAGCTGGGCCTCTTGTATGCTCTTGATGGAAATGTGAACTAACACCCCCGTTCTGGAAAATGGTTCTGCAGTTTCTCGTAAAGTTAAACATACACTTACCCTCCGGCCGGAAATACCTCAACTAGGTATTTACCCTAGAGAAATCAAAACTTATGTTCCCACAAAAACTTGTGTGTAAAATGTTAGCAGCTCTATTTATAATCACCAAAATTAGAAACAACCCAAATATCCTTCCAAGAGGTAAATAAATGGCGGTACATCTGTAGAATGGAATACCACTCAAAAAACCGTAAGGAAGATATATGGTTCAAGTGTGACGGGTATCGTTATAAAAAAAAAACCAAAACCACACGCAAACTGGTGCAGCCGCTCAGGAAAACAGTGTGGAGGTTCCTCCAAAAGTTAGAAATAGAGCTACCCTCTGACCCAGCAACTCACTACTAGGTATTTACCCAAAGGATACAAAACTACTAATTCAAAGGGATACGTGCACCTCCATGTTTCTAGCAGCATTATATACAACAGCCAAATTATGGAAACAGCCCCAGTGTCCACAGATGAATGGATAAAGAAGATGCGGTACATATACACAGTGGAACATTACTCAGCCATGAAAAAGAACGCAGTCTTGCCATTTGCAACAACATGGATAGACCTAGATAGTATTATGCTAAGTGAAGTAAGTCAGAGACAAACACCACATGACTTCATATGTGGAATTTAAGAAACAAATGAGCAAAGGTGGGGGTGGAGAAGGAGGGAGGCAAACCAAGAAACAGACTCTGTCTGATAACTGGGCCCCTTCGGGAGGCCACTACTTCTGCCGAGGCAAGGGGGATAGGGCGGGGGGGATAACCATTCCCTTCGTGAACCGTAGTCAAGACCGGACGTGTCTCGGCAGGCCCTGGCACTCAGGGCCCAGTTCCAATGGGCAGAAACCGTTTTTTCAGCCTCATTTCCCGGGCATGAGTCTGCCACAGGGCGACACAAACCTTGCTGGTTCCTGGACATCCCCTGGTCACCGAACCCACACCAAGCAAAGGTTGGCACACGTGGGATCAGACAAAAGGGTAAGCTAACCAACGAAGGCACGAGAGACAGCCAGAGGAGGGAAGGCTCACAGGGGAGCACTGGGGAAGTCGTGTGGCCATCAGCAGGTGGAGAGGAGGGGGGAAACCCAGCCTATGGGGCTTTCCTGGCACCCTCCCTCCCTAAGGCCTCTGTTCCCCAGGCCACCTCCCTGAGTCTGTCTCTCCTCCTCGGGCCATCCTCTGTCTGTGCCTCTCCCTGCACAGAGCCCTCCGGGGACACAGGAGATCTACGAGGGCGGCAGCGTCCCCAGCTTCAGACAGCCATGTGTCTTCCTGCTCTCCACGCCGGCCGCAAGCGGGTTCTTAGAGGGAACCAAGGAGGTCCTCGGTGTGGGAGGAAAGTAGCGAGCGGCCTGCTTGTCCTTGTCACTGATCTGAATGCTAAGCTCGTGCCCCTGGAACCGGCGGGCACGCAAGGCTGAACCACTCTCCAATTCAGAGGCCGCCTCCCCTCCCCGACTCCGCCGCAGCATCATTACTGCTGAGAGATGATTCGTCCTAACTCGCGTGCTGGCGTCTTTCATAACAGCTCGGAGTCAAAGAGTACTTTCCTACGTGTTAGACCATTTAACCTTGACCAGCGCTCACCAGCTTGGCCTCCTCTCTCTTCTCGGTCTCTCCCCTTATTTCAGGAATAACAGGACGATTCTCTGTTTCTCCCCTTATTTCAGGGGAGAGGGGGGCCACAGAATCTGCACCCTGCCACCGTCCTAATCCTCCCGAAACGCTATGTGTAAATAGGTTCTTTCTAACCAAAACCTTTCCATAACGACCCACTGCCTAAATAAATGCAAAACCCGATATTCAACCCTTTCCACCGACTGCCCCAAAGCGGCCGGTTTCCCTTCTCCCACCAAACCACCCCGACACATGTGTTGTCTCAGTTCGATTCTTCACAGCCTTGTGTTCGGCACAGGGCCTCAAAGATCCCTCTCTCGGCCCGAGAAACCACACAGGCAGAGACGTGCAGCCCTCTCCACCTGCAGCCTACGGTGGTCGTGTTTAACATGCGGGGTTCCATGTAATATTGTTCGACAAACGAGGTCTTGACTTCTTAAAAGAAAAATCTGAAAGTCGCGGACCTACGTTAAGTCCTATGTTGCAACACTTCCAATACACTGTGGTCTGTTCACTGTCTGTTCTGAAGATACTCGGATTTTCTCGTGTCTGCACCATTATGTACACAATTACCACCTTACAACTCCTTCGGTCCCTTTGTCCGTCCAAAGTGTTCTCTTAGGTTCTCCTTCCAATAGCACTTCATAAAAGCCTGCCCCGACTACCGTAACCTGAAGGAACATCTTCCACACTGCTGTGGCAATTAGCACACAGGGGGCTGGTTTTATAACAATGCTATATATAAAATGCATCTAACACTCTAATTTGAACAGGTTCTTTCTCGTCTTCTCAACCAGACTAAGTTCTTTGAAGGCAGGTGCTATATAGGTTCAGCCTTATATCCGTGTAGTATCTATTATAGAATATTCCAGCAAATACACGGACCGGATCTGACACATGTAGAAAGATCACTGTGGCTGCAGCACTGAGAATATGAGGGCAGGGGAGGAAGTAAGAAGAGGTCCAATGAGGCTACCTGTCCTAGCAAGGTGAGAAAGTGTACAAGTAAGTACCCCACCAGGCTTGTAAATACTACCCACACCTACAGGCAGACAGATCCCGGGCGGGAGGAATGCTCCAGGGGGCAGGCTCTTGGCTGGCTGCCATTTATAATTCTGGAGGAAGACAGTCTTCCAGATGCAGCCAAGTTCTCCTTCCGTTTATTTTTCCTTTTTAAATATTTGGTTACTCTAATGGCTATCAAGAGGAGAGTCACAGCATGATCAAATCTCAGAACCGTAGGTTTATGACCCTTGGACTCTGAGCCCAACTTACACTTGGAAAAGTTACTTCAGTTTAAGAAGCACAGACTTGGCCCCTTGACCTACTTCTCTCTGCCTACGAGCTTAACAACTTTTAGGACATCAGGCTACTGGCTGGACCGCAGGTAAATTGCGCTCCTTCCTACTCTTTCAAAAGAAAATTGAAAAAGAAAAAAGAACAGTAGCCACGGATCCCCTTAGAAAATTACCTCTAATGGCCACCTTCCTTCATAGCAATCACTACATTCTGAGTCCAAATCAAAGGCTCTTCTAGGACTAAGTTCCAAAATAATATGTCGTCTTCACAATTTTTTGGCTTCGAATAATTGTGCCAAAAAAGAGAACTATTTTTCTCCAGGCTAAAACGAGGCGAGCTCCTTTTATGTTCCCCCTATCCCTTTTCCGATCAGGATGATACTCAGTTGTAACCAACTGCATTCGGATGGATCACTGCTCAAAAATGAACACTGATTTTTTTTTTTTTTAAAGCTTGAATGTGTTTATCCATCCCCGTTCCCAAAATATCAGCCATTGTCTCTTTCTTAAAATGTTTCAAATGACTTCTCAAAAAGGTGTAAAAAAAAGGTCCCTCATTTCATATCTCTGTATCTTTCCATCCCCCCTCCGGCCACTACAAAGATAAAAGGAAATCCGATTTTAAAACAAGGACATTATATTTGATACTGAATAATTAAGAGAACCAAGGAACTGTAAAGGGGTATTTTACCCTCAGAAACTGGCCGCAAAGTAACTGGCTAGTCCCAGACTCAATGGGCTTAAATGACAGAGCAGGAGTCCTCCCTGGTGACAGACTGTGGTCCCTTCCAAGGTCAAAAGAGACAGCCAATGGGCAGCCCTGTCTAGTAGCTACATTTGGGCCCAGGATGGATCCCGGAGGTGCCCTGGTCTACCTAGGTCTGTCTGGCGTACTCGGTTTCAATCTGGAAACTGAAATCTATCAGTTGGCAAATTTTTGTGCTGGTTCCTCGCCAATCTCCTATTTTTTCTGTTTCAGAACTCATCAGATGTCGACCTTCCTAGAGTAGCAAATCAGAAAATTCATCTTTTCTCTATTTCTATTCTAATGTTTGGCTGTCTTTTTGTTTGTTTGTTTTGGAAACTTTCCAACTTTCTACTTTTCCTTTGTCAGTTTTGATTCTGGAGCATTCTCCGATTAGGATGCAGTGTCTTAATTCTAGGGGTGAGTGTGGTTATTTTTCGGGTTTCCTTCTCGTCTCCACCATCTCTGTTTTCTTCAGCTTCCTCCTTCCCTTTATTTTGGTCTCCAGTATACTGGACAGTTTCTTCCAACGTCTCATGATTTGGAGCTGCCCACCCCTATTTAAGGAGGAGGAAGTCAAAAGCTGGCAGGAAGTGCTCTGTGTGGGGGTGGGGCTAATTGCCAGGAAGGCCTCACAGACCAGCGAGCTTCGAGCTTCGCTGCACACTGACCAGGACGCAAAGTGACCTTCTAGCTGCTGAAACCAAATGTCAAGGCCTAAAGATCTCTTCTCTGGGACCTTTCAGTTTCTCTAGAGAAAAACCTTACCATCAATATTCCAGAAACAGGAGGGGGAGCTCTAGAGCCCCACCAGTTAAATATGAAGACTTCTACTTACAAACTTAAAAAAAAATTTTTTTTTAATGTGTATTTATTTTTGAGAGAGACACAGACAGAGTATGAACAGGGGAGGGACAGAGAGAGAGGGAGACAGAGAATCCCAAGCAGGTTCCAGGCTCTGAGCTGTCAAGCACAGAGGCCGACATGGGGCTTGAACTCACAAACCGTGCGATCGTGACCTGAGCCGAAGTTGGATGCTTAACCGACTGAGCCATCCACGTGCCCCTCTACTTACAAACTTCTAAAACTTGGGGTACTTTACTAGGCTTTTGCAACAAATGGTACCTCCACATCTTGAGCCTGTCCGGAGTTTTCCCACATCAGTGAACTTACCTGTCACCTGAAGCTGCCTCTGTTCAATCAATGCCATCAACACACCCACGAATTCCATCTTTTTTTTTTTAAGTTTATTTATTTATTTTTGAGAGACAGAGAGAGCCACGGAGGGGCAGAGAGAGAGGGTGAGAGAGAGAATCCCAAGCAGGCTCCGCACTGTCAGCGGAGAGCCTGACGTAGGGCTGGAACTCACAAACTGTGAGATCATGACCTGAGCTGAAGTCAGATGCTTAACCGACTGAGTCACCCAGGCGCCCTATGAATTCCATCTTTTAAAAAGTCATTGAAATCTTTTTATTAAGAAGACCAAGAACAGGTCATTTTAGTAAGGCTTCAGAGAGAAGGGAGATAAATACATACAATCAATCTACCAGATTTCACTGGCTATTCCTTAAGCCCGAGAAAATTCTATAGGATTCTCTGCACCAATTTTAGTGATGCTAAAACTCTAACAGAAGCAGCCTCTCCTCTCTTCAAATATTAGTCTGGAAGGACTGTTACCTTAACGGGGCAGATACAGCTTTTTTAAAAAAATTTTTTCTGTTTATTTTTGAGAGAGAGCGTGCACGCACACAGACACACAGACACACAGGCACACAGACACACACACACACACACACACACACACACACACACACACAAACACGTGGGGGAGGGGCAGAGAGAGAGGGAGACACAGAATCCAAAGCAGGCTCCAGGCTCCAAGCTGTCAGCACAGAGCCCAATGCAGGGCTCGAACCCACGAACCATGAGATCATGACCTGAGCCGAAGTCGGACGCTTAACCGACTGAGCCACCCAGGCGCCCCCAGATACAGCTTTTGGACCCGTCTGCTAGGCCTACCACACATAGTTCTTTCTTTGTGCCAAAAATCCCAGTAATTACTCACTCCATGTCATTATGACCTGCCTGTATTTTTCTGATCACTGCCACAAAAGTCAGACGAGAACCAGATGGACCCCCTCCACCATATTACACCACAGAAGAGAGACACTCTCATGCACAGGACCTGGTATTATGATGTATCAACAGCACTCTCTTCAGAAATTATAAAAAGGGTTTGAGTCCCCCACGTGCCTTTCTAACAAGCCACTTCGCCACCAACTTAACAACTACAGAAGGGCGCGTGTCACATCGTGGCCTAACATTCCACGGCTTACTACTTAAATACGTGTCCTCTAGGAAGAAAAGGACAAAGATCAGAATTCAAAGCCTCCTGGTCAAATGCTTTAACAGTTAATAGGTTCTTCTGTCAGGATTAGTTAGAAACCCAGCATTCAAGAGTGGCAATGCAGAATTATTCCAGAACATGAAGACAGCCATTTAGTCAAGGACTTTAACAAAAGGAACCATATGTTTAAGACTCAGTAGTGAGGAAATGCCAAGAATCAGAAGGCAAACAAAGTCCTCACTGACAACAACGAGATTCAAAAGCAGGAGCGCCTGGGTGGCTAAGTCGGTTGGGCATCCAACTCTTGATTCGGGCTCAGGTCATGACCCCAGGGTCGTGGGACTGAGCGCCACATTGGACTTTGCCATAAGTGTGGAGCCTGCTTGAGATTCCCTCTCTCCCTCCACCCCTTTCCTCCATGAACTTCCTCTCTCTCATAAAATAAATTTTAGAAGTAATTTTCCTATAATCAGTGTTAGAGTGCTGGTAAAGATCAGTTACTAACAAATGTCGATATCATCAGAAAGATTAAAAAGGAATTTACAAGGGAGTAATTTTCTTACCAGGCAATGCATGGTTATGGACTGCCAAGCCCACAGAACACCCGAAACCTTCCTGGGTGCCACCAAAACTCATGTGGTATTTCTGTGCCCATCCCACATGTTTGTTGACATTCTATTACTGGTATTCTTTCACCGGTATTCCTCTTTTGCTGTTAACTCTTCCCTTGTTTAGTATTTTGCTTCCCAAATAAAAATGGAGATCCTCGAGGCCAGGCACTTACAGCCAAGGGATCAAGAATCTGGGTTTCAGAGTCTATACTGAGACTGCTTCTCCATCTACAGTAAGAAACTCCAAGTTTTAGCTACCACAGCAATGACTTTATTTCCCAGCCTCCCTTGCAGTGAGCCAATGGGACATAAACACGAGTGCCCTGTGGCAGCTACAGGAATCCTTCCTGAAGTAACCGTTGGCATTTGTCTTCTTTGCCCCCGCCCTGGACTCAAAGTCACGTTGGACCACAAGGTCAAGGTCATACTAGGTAGAGCAACACTCAACAGGAGCCAAGGTCTCTAACACCATGACATATACCAACCTACCTTGGGACATTATTTATATAAGGAAGAAAAACTTCTACCTTACATAGACTTAAGTTATTTTAGGTTTTTCTGTTCTTCAGAGCTGAACCTAACATTAATAAATATGGAGTCACAGAGATCTGGGGCCAACTCCCGGCTCGGTCACCTGCTAGCTGCATGATCTCAGGCAAATCACCTGCCCCAGTTTCTTCATCTGTAATATGGGATCAGTATTACTCAGCTCAGAGTTATGAGGAGGTACAGAGCAAAGCGTCATGCAAATCTACACAAATTTGTAACTGAAGATTTTCACAAAGCAAATGAGCTTACAACAGGGAGATGTGACCTCGTCATAAAAGACAAGGAAGGCTTCTCTGAGGAGTAACATTTAAAATGTAAAACATAAATAGAAGCTAAGTAGGGCAAGAAGGGAGGAAAAGTTTCAGGCAAAGGTCACTGTCATAGCCAAAGGCCCTGGACTAGGGGGAATATGGAGGCCACGAGCAACAGAAGAAAAGCGTGACCCCAGGAAAGACGAGGCAGGCAGCAATGAAGGGTGAAGAGGTAGATAAGGGGCCACCTTGCAAGCCTTATGGGCCAGGTCAAGAAGTATGACCTTTAGGGGCACCTGGGTGGCTCAGCTGGTGACTGTCCAACTCTTGATTTCAGCCCAGGTCATGACCACAGGGTCGCGGGATCGAGCCCCGTGTCGGGCTCCTAGTTGACGTGGAGCTTGCTTAAGAGTCTTGCTCTCTCTCCCTCTGCCCCTCTCCCCTGCATACTCTCTAAAATAATAAAAATTAAAATTAAAAGTATGGCCTTTAGTCTGAGAAAAAGGAAGCGGTAGACACGTTCAGGTTGGGAGGATGAGGTGGGCCATGGCTAAAGACTCTGATCTCAAAGGTTCACTCTGGCAATAGTTTAAAGAACAGATCAAGGGTGGGGGACAAGGCAGGCATAGATGATCTAGACCTTTCAGGTGCTAGATCAACAGTCCACTAGAACTAGGAGGGCAGTGGAGCGGGAGAGAAGTCGTTGGACTCAAGACCTCGTTTAGAAGTAAAAGGGACAGGGCCTAGAGCTGGACCGGATATCGGCCAGGAGAACGAGTAAGGAACCAAGAGCGAGGTTTCAAATGTTTGTGCAACTGTATACGTGGGGCTGCAGTCACTGGATCAGGATGACTAGAAGAGAAACAGATTTACGAGGAAGAGCTGGATTTTGGACGTGACGACTTTGAGGGGTCTTCGAGAAACCCAAGAGGAGAGGTCCAGTAGGCCAGGGGGAAAATAATCAAACTTTGTAGTCAGAGAAGAGGTCTACGCCAGAAATAGAAATTCTGGATTGTCTGCGTAGAGCTGTAAATGTACAAGAGACTACCTCAAGGGAGACTAAAGAGAGACAGAACTCCACTACTCACAGACTATACTAGGAAGGTCCACCTCTCTGCGAAACCATAGGAAAATGCCGTTTGGTAGACCGAAATGGTTGACTGCCAGCACTTTCTGTACGGTTCAATCCCACAGAAAGAACCACAAGAGGGGGTTAGGTCAGGTAGGGGGGGTGAGGCCAAGAAAAAATGGAAAAGAGGTGATGATGGTCAATGGTGACACATGTTCCTGAGAAATCAAGAGGGATGACTGAAAACATCCAACAGGTTTGGAGAGAATGATCACCAGTTGCTTTAACAAGACTTAGTCTGGCAGAAAGATTGGGGTGGAAGTCAGTTTCAGAGGAGAGAGAGCCGAAAAACTGGGGTATGGGCAGTAAGTGAGCACTCTTCCAAAGATCAAACAAGATAATATATCTAAAGAGATTAGAAGGGTTCCTGGCTCATTTAAAGGGCTTGATAAATGGGTTTAAATAATTAAGTGTTTTGTTTTTTTTTTAAATGCTACTAGTAAGATTACCGGTAGCTTTAAACCTCCCACAGCACTTTAAACAAAGCTTTGTACTTAGCTGGTACTCAATAAATATTTTGGTTGTGATAACTGTTAAGTAGGAACACAGGGATGCTAAATCATTCCACATGATTTGCAATTAAAAGTGGCTATAAATTCTTGGTGAACCAGATGCCCTTTTTTCCCTTTGTAAAAATATAAGCTAATCTAAATACGATTCTGTAGTCTTTATTCCCTCATGCTATGAATTAAGGAAATCTTAGAATGTCACTATATTACCACCGTGATGAAGCTCCTCCCCCCCAACCCCCTCCCCCCCAAATTTAGCTTAAAAGAGAAAATGGTTACCGTTTGCAACACTATTCATTGTGGTGAGATTTAATGAGGGTACCACTGAGCGCCTCCAGCGGCTGAAAACAAAGCTGACCTTAGAACCAGGAGCTGCTCCTGGCTGTGGTCAACGCAAGAATGAGATCTTCTGGAATAGTCCAGAAAAGACACTGGCCACAGGTTAAGTGTTCCTTTGGTTTATATTCATAGCAGTTAATGCTTCTCCTACCCATAGGTGCAATTTTGCAGCTCGAAGGACCCAATATCCAGCCCCGACATAGGGTGAAGGGGCAAGAGGACCCCAGAAACCCAAAGCAGGGGTGGGTCCCTGCGGGGGTCTTCATTTACTTCCCTTTAGGGCAAATGCAGGGTGATTTCTGCTTTTTGCATTACCTGGAATGGTCTTTGCCCACCTACTACTTTCTCTAGCAGGCAAGCCCCCTCTTTCACACACCCTCTCTCTGCCAAACACACGTACACTCATTCTACAAGGTCCAAACATTCCGGATCCCACTAAGTAAGCATCACCCCTTCGTCTGAATTCCTAGCACCCTTTGTGCATAGTTCAATGTGAGCATCTCATACACTAATTCCAATTATGTGTTTAGCTAGCGTTCCCCAGTTCTAGCTTCCCCACTGGACCACGTGCATGGAGGAACCGAGGTCTGAACACACACGTCTTACCTCACTCTGAACGCCTGACACATAACTGATAACAAATGGTTGTTGGAGAGATGGTATTTTTCTGACAAATTTAGTAACCTGCTTTAATGCATCAAATTAGGAGGGAGATGACTAGCGCAGTGGATTTGTTTCCTACAGCTGCCGTAACAGATTACCACACGCGGAGCAGTCCAAAATAACACAGATTTAATCTTACATAATTCCGGAGACCAGGAGTCTAAAATGACTTCTGGAAAATCTGTTTCCTCCACTTGTTCAGCTTCTAGAGGCTGCCTGCATTCCTTGGCTTGAGACCTCTGCCTTCAGCAAAGCATCTTCAAACTTCTGACCCTCCTCCTGGCTCTCATAAGGACCTCTGTGATCAAACGGGGCCCACCTGGATAGTCTTGGATGAGGTCCCCTCTGGCGATCCCTAACTTAATCCCACCTGCAAAACTCTTTTCGCCCTATAAGGTAACATCAGGATATGGCATCTTTGAGGGGCTGTTACTCAGCTGAGCACAGCCAGCCACATGGACAGCTGCAAAAACCAAGGGCCAGCGGCCTACAAGCAAGGGATTAAACAGAAAAAGATGGAAAGTGAAGGAACGCTAAAACAACAAAAAAAATGGGGCAACCTGTGTCACAGAAAGTGGGAATAAATTAGCACGCATTCCCTCAAGGACCGCTGAGGGGGGGCATTTCTTTGTCTTGGTCCAATATTACAAATAGAATTCAAAAGAATGACTGAGTCATGAAAGAAAAGTTAATGTCATTCTGTAAAGCTCATTTTAAAAGAAGCATGAGAGATCATGAAATATTTCAACTAAACGACCATTAATTTTGAAAGGTAAGACTCAGAGCTGGAAGCTTGAGACACTTGGAAATTTTATTTCCACGGAAAACCTTATTCTCTGATGCCAAAAGGGATTTACTCTGTTATGGATTTCATGTTTGGGTCCCTCCAAAATTCAGATGTTGAAATCCTACCTCCCCATGTGATGGGAGGCTTTGGGGAGATGATTAGGTCAGAAGGGTGGTCTCAAGAATAGGACTGGTGTCCTTATTTAAAAAAAAAAAAAAAAAAAAAGACCCAGGGGCACCTGGCTGGCTCAGTCAGTTAAGCATTGACTCTTGGTTTCCACTCAGGTCATGATCTCACAGTTCGTGAGTTTGAGCCCCGCTTTGTGCTCTGTGCTGACAGCATGGAGCCTGCTTGGGATTCTCTCTCTCCCCCTCTCTCTGCCCTTCTGCCAGTCGTGCTCTTTCTCAAAATAAATAAACTTAAAAAAAAAAAAAGACCTAGAGAGCTCTCCTGCCCTCTGTCAGGAAAGGATACAGTGAGAAAGTGGCTGTTTGCAACCCAGGGAAGGGCTTTCACTAAACCTGACCATGCGGTGCCTTGACCTTAGACTTCCAGCATCCACAACCATGAGCAACAGCTTCTGGTGTTCAAAAGCCACCTAATCTATGGTATTCTGTTACAGCAGCTCAAATAGATTCAGACGATGATTACCAAGAGGTATGGATTTCTGTCAAGTATATCCAAATAAATGTTGACCCTCCAAGCAGTCGCCTTGGGAACATAATAAATTTCTATAAATAATTACTGCCTGAAACTCTGAGGAAATCTCTCCTTAAGATGTGTAGAACCCAGGGGCGCCTGGATGTCTCAGTCAGTGAAGTGTCCGACTCTTGGTTTCGGCTCAGGTCATGATCCCACGGTTCATGGGTTCGAGCCCTGGTGTCAGGCTCCGTGGCTGGCAGCTCGGAGCTTGCTTGGGATTCTCTCTCTCTCTCTGCTCTTCCCCCACTAGCGCTGTCTCTCTCTCAAAATAAACAAACAAAATTTAAAAAGTGTATTAAAAAGAAGTTCAGAACCCCAATATATAAACCACATCATTGCCAGTCTCATTGCTTTGTAACCACACCTCATTTTTTTCTAAATTTTTTAAATGTTTTATTTATTTTTAAGACAGAGAGAGACAGAGCATGAGTGGGGATGGGGCAGAGAATCCGAAGAATCCGAAGCAGGCTCCAGGCTCTGAGCCGTCAGCACAGAGCCCGACTCAGGGCTCGAACTCAGACCGCGAGATCATGACCCGAGTCTAAGTCGGACGCTCAACCGACTGAGCCACCCAGGCGTCCCACACACCTCATTTTTTAATTGGCATTAGCAATAAGGTACGTTACCAAGGTAGGCAATCATTAGACTTGGCTCCACATGACTTCTAGCCATTAAAAAATATACCATCTATCCTTTTGATAGTCAAAAGAATGAGCCGCAAGATCCAGACGTAGTTCTAAAATAGTAGAGCCTAAATAAATAAGTAAATAAAAGTGGGAGTTATCAATGAATTAAGGGTTAAACCTTTCCAGACCACCTCTTTGGGCAGGACCACATTCTTTGGGTGTGTAAGTTATAGTATGGCGGCTTAACTTAAGGACTCTGGCTCTGATCAATTAGTCACAACATGTATGTAGTATTTACCACATCACACTTAAAGAACATTTAAATGCACACCACCTAAACTAGACTCTAGGTCTACATACTACACGCATTACAAACTCCTGTTTGTATTAAAGTTGACATTGCAGGTTTTCCGTATCTGGATTCCAAACTCTGGAGACATATTTTTTTTTTCCCCTCATTCCTTCCATGGACTGGAGGGACTTGATTTCATAGGTTTCAAGTTCCCACCCTACAGACCTGGGAATCCAGATGATCTACGGTCAAACCGTGAAGGATTTATTTCACAATCAAATACACATGGCTTCACACACACACACTCACTCCATATGGGCTGCCCAGAACTGCTACACAAATGTACTTTCCTCCCAGCCATATATATTTCAAGTTGCTGACAACAGAGCCCCATTAGCAACTTCATAGGTAAAGCTGGGCTCTATCACTGGCCTTGATATATGGCACTCTGGGTGGTCACTAAGCCCCCATTCATACCCATGACATCACTGTTTCCATAGAAACAACATCGCTACATTTTCAAAGGGGGAGAAACTACAAGAGATTGTGAAAGAAGAAAAAACCCAAACAATGCAAGTGGAATAGGCAAGCTATTAGCTAACATGCTTTCGAAAAGATGCCTTAGTTTCTCTGCGAAGAACACAACCACAAAGTGCGGATTTTAAAAATTGCGAATACAGGGGGAATAAGTGCGGCTAGAAAATGCGATTGCTGCATTTCTTTTGGAAATACAACCCACTTGACTTTGGCCAAGTTAGTTTTAAGGAATTTAACTCCTCTTAAAATAAGTCCTGCAACCCTACTAATGGCGGACATGTCAATGTTTGAATGCCTTTAAAAACATTTTAAAGTTTTTAAATGCTTTTTGACTCAATGCGGTATCAACTTAACATAATTGAAAGTAAATTTTAGTGATTTTTTTTTTCTGGCGGTTCAACTAAGAGAAATAATTTCATATGTGGCCAAATTCCACACGCCAAAAAAAAAAAAATGTGAGAACCAAGCCACAATCGTGGGAATGCTGAACAATGGAATTTTATTTATGAAACTGGACACAAAGGCAAAGTCGCAGATAATATTTGAACAGGATCTTTTCACGAACGATCGCAAAAATGAAAAATTCACGGAGACGAAAATCAGGCACCAATACCATTCTCTAATTCTTTCCATAAACATAAGAGACTACACTGGTATTGTTAGAAATAGCCCACTGTGCTTATGGAGAGAAACCAGCATTCCTTCAAGTGTTTATAATTAATAGTCTGATTTACAACTCCAGAAACATCTTAGGAATGCCTTTCTCGATGTGGGATAGTCTTTTCAAAGACGGAAAATGTTGCCCAAATCAGTCACCCAAAAGCAATCTAACTCAGAAAAGACGAACAAAGTGCACAGGGGAGCATTCTCAGGGAGAGACCGCGTGTGTGCAAATATGGGAGCTCTCTGCCCCCCCAGGAGGAGAATCCCAACCAAACGGCCGCATCCGAGGTCACGGGTTGCGTCTGGTCTCCCTGAGCAGCGAAGGAAGGTGACAGCTGAGCAGTGGCCGGTACGGAAACCGCGGCTTCCGAGCTGAGGGAAAGGGTCCTCGTAGAATCAACCAAGCACCATCCTACGCACACCACCGTGAACCCCCACGGCACACCCTCCCAACCCCATGACCGTTCCTTTGTTACTGACCTATGTCAAACCCACTAGGGCTTATTAAGCACGTTTAAGTGTAGTGTAAGTGTTTAAGCACGTTTAAGCGTAGTATTTAATGGTGAGAAACCCGACAAAGGCTCATTTACTTATCCTAGTGGCCTTGTCTGGGGGCACCCTTCCCCCTCCCTGAAACTCACGCGCAGGAAGCAGCGAAAGAGCAATACTGATGGATACAGGGTGGCCGGAAACACCTCCCAGAACATCACCTGCCGTAGGTCAGACAGGCGTGACGGTCAGGACTGCCGCCGTAGACCTTAAGGGCTGGGCCCAGGAGGAGACACAAACATCTAGAGCCAAGAATTGAGCCACGGGACAGAAGACACAAGGAAGTGCCAGAGACCACTTTGTGTCAACCTAGGAAATCAACCAGGGTAGGGGAGAAGGGCACAGAGGTAGATTCTGGAGGAGGACAGGGCGGAGGCTGCGTCTATACCACCTACCCAGGTAGGCTGTTCTTGAATCGGTTGTCCCCACCCACCCCATCACCACCTCTCGCTCAGAGCCCTGCAGGAGACACAGCGGTAAGGAGTGACGGTTCCACAAGACAGAAACTTAAAAGACGTGGTTCTGCTCTCACCGGGCTCACAGAGGAGAAAAGCTAGGTGTCTGATCATTCGAATTCAGTGTTACAAACGCCGTGTGATAAAGTGGAAGGGTGATAAGGGGTGCCCAGGGGGACAAGAAGAGGAGGGCTGGAGGAGACTGGGGGACAAGAGCACGTGCGGAAGCCCCCAGATACCAACTCAGTGTTCGGGAAATGCGACTGGCCCTGCGCATCTGGAGGAAGTGAGCACAGGGGTGTGGTCAGAAATAAGGCTCAACATTTAGCCAGGGGACAGTTCGCGATCAATTTTTTTAATAGTCAAAACAAAGCGGGGTGCCTGGCTGCCTCAGTCAGTAGAGCAGGAGACTCGTAATCTTGGGGTGGGGAGTTTGAGCCCCATGTTGGGTGTGGAGCTTACTTCAAAAAAAAAATAAATAAATAAATAACCAGGGCCCCTGCGTGGCTCAGTTGGTTAAGCATCCAACTTCAGCTCAGGTCACGATCTCACGGTTCGCGAGTTCGAGCCCCACGTCAGGCTCTGTGCTGACGGCTCAGAGCCTGGAGCCTGCTTCAGATTCTGCGTCTCCCTCTCTCTGCCCCTACCCCACTTACTCTCTCTCTCAAAAACAAAAAATAAAAAAAATTTTAAAAAAAGCAATAAATCTGGTACATTTGATCAATGGCGTTGCTTAAAGGCAGAGACGGCCTCTCTGAAATTTAGATAAAAAACAGAAACATCTACGGCCAGTGGAGAAAACCTGAAGAGACAAATGGTCACGTCAGGCCCAGAAATCGGGGGTCGCGATCATGGCGATCCAAGGCACTAAAATGGCGTCTAGGCCTCAAGATCCTACACAAGCCAATGGCCACCTCCCCTCTGCTACGGCCTCCACACCACATCACTACAGACGACGTGGCCTTTGACAGTTTTTACGTGTGTGCCAGACGTGAACCTGGCTTTCTTACTGCCCAGGAGCTGTCTCCGGTGGCACTTAAACAATCACACACACATGTGAACAGAGACCCACCGGCTTCCCCTGTCCTCCCAACATGTCAATGCCCTGGCTTCCATCAAGTTCCAGCCAGAGCTCCCTCTCTAAATACTCCTCCAACCAGAAGCTTCTGTGGCATCTGTCACAGATCCAAGGCCTAAATAGGGGAAGCTGTACCATAAGCCAAGAGTTTATCATCTTTGATGTTTCCCCTGCCCTTTCAGGGCCCCTATCTCCCATCCACAGAGGCCCATTCCCCTCCAACACCCAAACTTTCTGACCCGCCCTTGGGAAAGGCCCGAGCCAAAGTCAGTTTCACCACGGAATCATCTGAAGCAAGAGGAGAACACCCTCGAAGTAGAAGATGCTTAGAAAGTATTATATCACCAGCAGGCCTGGAATCATTAAGAGATCATCTAAAACAAGCCGTTTCCTGAATGAGGGACTCATGGACAAGCTGCTGTAAGCACCTGGCTCTCGCTGCTGGGGTAAAACAGCCAAAATCCCCAATCCAGACCAAATGCATGCGGGATCCTAAGATTCCATGAGAGATGACTTTTACATCATCAACCACTCTATTCTTAAGAGACACTGGTACTCCATATAGCAAGCCACACATTGTGTGTGTGTGTGTGTGTGTGTGTGTATGTGTGTGTGTGTATGTGTGTGTGTGTGTGTGTGTGTGTTGTGTGTAAGAGGAGGAAGGAAAGCAGAGAGGTGAAGGAGGAAGAGTGGCCCAGTAAGACATGCAAAGCTGGTGTTCAGAGACGGTTATTTACGTAGTCAGGTCAGAGAGGCAACAGTCCATTAAACGGTGTCCACATCAATGTAGTTGTTTGGCCAACAAACAAAAATCCCAAAGACTCACAGGTGATAGAATATAATAAAGACCTTTTTGAAGGGAACGAGATCCATTGGGAGGTTAAGTTCAGCCCCGAAGCCAAAGTAAGGACAACGACAGAGGAACCACCAGCCCGATGCTCTGCCACCATGCCAGACGCGGTCTGTCCACGCTGGACTGCTATGGCCAATGCTATTTCCTCAGTCTCACCTCTATTCCGACGTATTCGAGCCTCATTCACCGTATTCCTACCATGAGCGTCTGGGCTAGCTTGCTCACACAGAAAATAATCAAGTGGTACAGGCTGGTTTTCAGGGTTTCTCTTGCGTGTGACACAGGTCACGCATTGAGTTTACGATGCCACCGAGGTCCTTCCCCAAAGAATCTATCTGACCTTGTTCATTCTGCAGCCAGGACTGCAGCTCGCGTATCGGCGGGACGGCTGTCCTGATCAGCACCTTACACACAGCAACAGAAGGTCAGGGAAAGAGGAAATCAGAAACTGTGGGTAGCGCTGAGAAATTCGTGATCTATCCTGTAAAGAAAAACCAAAGTCCTCTTCAGCAAATGACTCACACCTGAAATCCCTCTCTGAGGCCGGCCACTGAGGTTTCTCAGACCTCAGTGGGGCCAAGGGCAGCACAGAAAAGACGCAGATCCCAGCTTCCAGAGTTCGAGCCACTGTCCTTAAAAGCTCCCGGAGAGGCTGGGGCCGGGGGGAGGGAAGTGACCAATCTAGGGGCGCCTGGGTGGCTCAGTCACTTAAGCATCCGACTCTGGCTCAGGTCATGATCTCGCGGCTCGTGGGTTCGAACCCCATGTTGGGCTCTGTGCTGACGGCTTGGAGCCTGGAGCATGCTTCGGATTCTGTGTCTCCCTCTGTCTCTCTCAAAAATTAAAAAGAAAAAGAAGTGACCAATCTATAACATAAACTCTGGAAGCCACCACAAAAACGGCTCCTCAAGGTGATCTTGAGCCCTTCCCACTGCTTGAGAACAGCCTGACAGACGCTAATTAACCCTCCTGATTCCACACCCCAAGGGAGATGTAAATGTGTTCAACTGATGAGCACATTCAATCTGTACTATTCCTGGCGCTCTAACAGCTTTTTAAAGGGCCTTTTGAAGAAAGGCATTCTGACAGCATCATTGACTGTCCCAACTGAAATGGCCACAAAGAGCCTCTTTGGAGCGGAAGCAGGGATAGTGCAGAGAATATGGGCTTGGAGGAAGATCCGGATCCAAATCCCGGACTTCAGTCCCTTTATCTGCAAAATGGAGGAGGAGGGGCGCCTGGGTGGCTCAGTTGGTTAAGCACTGACTTCGGCTCAGGTCATGATCTTGCGGTTCGTGAGTTCAAATCCCGCATCGGGCTCTGTGCTGACAGCTCAGAGCCTGGAGCCTGCTTCCGATCCTGGGTCTCCCCCCTCGCCTGCTCACGCCGTCTCTCTCCCTCTCAAAAATAAAAGAAACATTAAACATATTAAAAGAGAGAGAGAGAGAGAGAGAGAGAGAGAGAGAGAGAGAGAGAGGAGGGCACTACCCACACCACAGATCTTGTTGGCAAAATGCCTTGCCTATCCCCACTTTACAGTGGGCTCTAGTTTATAGCCTGCGGTGTATGGTCAACTGCAGTATGCTAGAAAGTACTATAGCAGTTTGTAATTTAGAACATACTATCCTCATGGTCCCTTCTCCTTTGTAACCACACATCAATCCCAGCCTCTTGGGACATGCCAGCCACTGCAGAAAACACGTTCATGAAGATTCTCTGTCCCTGACTGTGAGATGACCAACACGTTTGCCTCGTCCTAGCCAGCAAGGCGGGGTGGAGCCTCCCAGGTCCCAGCTTCCCATGCTCCGAGTCACCCGCCAGGAGCCCTGCTGGGCCCCTGTCGGCTCCCTTCCCTAGAGCCTACTTCAAAGCCAGTGCCTTCGACTGCAATTCTCCCGTGTGCATCTCAGCAACAAGGTGGTTTCCTCTTTCAAGGTCCAAAAAAAAAAAAAAAAGCAAGGGGGCCCAGAGTGGTTTCTCTACACTGTGAAATCTTAAGGAGAGGACTCCATCGGCTTGAACATGCAGGTGATTTTCAAATTATCAACACTTGTTAGGGGCAGCATGGAGGGGGGTAGCTTTCGTGTTTGTCCATTCATACCCATGAGGACATGTCGTTCCCAGCCAGTGGCACCCTGCTAAGCTGCTGTGGGTCACCAGAAATCCGAACCCTATGAGGTGCTAACTTCAAAATATTTAGAGACAATGACACAAACATTTCGTGAGAAGAAAGTGGCTCTCAATATACATTTTATAGGGGCACCTGGGTGGCTCAGTTGGTTAAGCTTTTGACTCTCGATTTTGGCTCAGGTAATGATCCCACGGTTGGTGGGAGGGAGCGCTGCTTGGGATTCTCTCTCTCCCTCTCTCTCCCTGCCCCTCCCCCCGACGTGCACACACTCTCTCTTTCAAAATAAACTTAAAAGATGGGGCGCCTGGGTGGCGCAGTCGGTTAAGTGTCCGACTTCAGCCAGGTCACGATCTCGCGGTATGTGAGTTCGAGCCCCGCGTCGGGCTCTGGGCTGATGGCTCAGAGCCTGGAGCCTGTTTCCGATTCTGTGTCTCCCTCTCTCTCTGCCCCTTCCCCGTTCATGCTCTGTCTCTCTCTGTCCCAAAAATAAATAAACGTTGAAAAAAAATTTTTTTTCAAAATAAACTTAAAAGAAATACACACACACACACACTCACATTTTATGAATAGAAAGCCAAGTTGCCCCAAATCACACAGTTCCAGAATCCTGGAATCTTACCACCTTCCCCTTTCCGTCCTCAACCTTGAAGGGGCCTCTGTAGGAATGGACATGGTCTCCCCAAGACAGGAATTATTTCCTTGAAACAGGAGATGCCTGCTTATTTTCTGGATTTGTGCATTAAAAAAAAAAAGATAAATCTTCAACTACTTATCTGTGTCAGCAAAAATGTTTATTAAACATTTGGCTTGGAAAATAAAAATCAATGTCTCTATTAAAAAAAATAAGATCAGTTTGTTCATGGTAGAAAAAAACCGTCTCAAAATTACATCCACAAAGATGGTGACATTTCCTCAGATCTCAGCATCAAAAAAGACAAGGATAACACCATTTTAGCTAGGGAAACCAGGATTAAGGAAATGCTAAGCTCTGTTCTGACAATTCTTAATGGTGACAGGGCAAAATACCAGGTTTCCCCCATAACTGTAACTGCCATCAGCTTCACCCATGAGAAATAGCCTTTCTTAATCCTTGTTATTTCCTCCACAGGAAATATTTGTTGGGGGCAATCAGGTGTTGATATGTGCCAGGTGTTATGGAACAGAACTGTCTGATAGAACTTTCTAGAATAATGAAAATGTTCTAGATCTGTGTTGTCCAACACACCAGCTCCTGGCCACATATGACTACTAAGCTTTTGAAATGTGGGTAGTCCAACCAAAGAACATTTTATTCTGTGTTAATTTTTTTAATGTGTATATTTTTCATTTTTGAGAGTGAGCGCAAGCAGGGAAGGTGCAAAGAGAAGGAGACAGAGGATCCAAAGCAGGATCCAGGATGACAGCAGAGAGACTGACGCGGGGCTCGAACCCACCAACTGTGAGATCACAACCTAAGCCGAAGTCAGATCCCCAACTGACTGAGCCACCCAGGTGCACCTCTATGGTAAACTTCCACTGCCTCGTGTGGCCAGCAGCTACCGGCTTAAGTAGCATGGCTACAGGAGATGCCAACATATGAGAAAACAGTCGCTGCAGGACATAGAATCATGTTTCTAGAAGAACAAGATAAGGACATATGAACAACTAATTCAATCACAGTACCTTCTGTAGGAAAAGATGCCGAGTGACTGGCATGGGGAGCAAGGGCGATGGGAATTTGAGGAAGTGAGGGACAACGTTAGAGACACAGCAGAACATGAGCTGAGAGGGCCTACTGGAGCGAATGGTCTTGGTCACAGACAACGTGGCGCCATATTGCTTTCCCCAGAATATCTATATTCACACAGGTCCTCAGCCAAGTGTATTAGGCTGATCTAATGCTAATGAACTTACAGGGTACTGGGACACCACCGAATCACTTCCCCTTGGCAGGACAGGCAGGGCAGCCCCCTGGGGCCTTCAAAGAATTTGCCGGAAGCAGAAAGAGGCCCTGAGATGAAGGGAGTCTGGCAGGGCTCTGAGGGGTTTGGGAAGCGGAGGCAGGAAAGCAGAAGGAAGCTCAGATCGGAGTTATGAGCACTCAAGACAGAGATCTCTGGCTGACGGTGGTGTCCACAGAAAAGGAGGAAGGACACCATGATAGGCAGAAGGAGGGGGGCAGGACTACCCTGACTCGCTTTACACACCCAGCAACCAGAGCAGGGGGACAGCATTAACCACATTTACATTCTCGGGTTTTAAAAAACGTAACAAGCAGGCAGAAGTCTAAATCTGGACATTCTGCACAGCCATCAGGGCCCTGGGGGTGGTGCCCTTTCACGTCCCTCGCCCCCTCCTTTCCAGAGACAGTGGAGGCCGCTCCACTCCTCCAAGGACAGGGCACACTCCTCCCCACCCTTCCACAACGGAAGGATGGAGGGAACCCTAGGGAAGGCGGAAGAGCCCGGGGATAAATGAGACAGAGCTGCTCGGTACAGATGCTTTGCTCCTAGATGTTGGTACGAACCGTCCTAAGGCCCATCACCCTCCACCAGCGGATGTTCTCACCTCTATCCCTTCCTAAGGGGGCTGGGAGAAAACAAAACTTTGAGCCTCGGAGTCCTGTGGTTCGAGGTCCACAGGGCCAGGCAAGCTGCCTTCATCAGTTATCACCTTGGAGGAGAATGTCCACGTAAAGAGAAAATTCCTACAATCGTCCCCCCGAGCAAATGGGCAACAGGCCCAGGCCTGAGACGGTGGGCAGAACTCGGGGAGGAAATGGGAGAACACCTCCTTGGCTATCAGGCCCAAGACTGACCCTAGGCTGTGCTCGGAGAGTCAGCAGGAGGGGACAGACAGAGCCTGGGATCGGACCCCTGGACTGTCAGTCAGCAGTTGGTGTGAACGGGGTTGGGGGGTGGGGGAGTCACTTCCCCCTGCAGGTCTTCACTTCCTCGTCTGCAAGGGGCACTGCTGATCGGGTGTCAGCGTGACCATCACCTCTTCCAGGAAGAGGTCTCCAACTGGTCAAAATCCTCTCTCCCAAGACTCAGCCCACGGACCTGCTCCTTTGGCGGAATGCGGTTGAATGTTCACACGTGTGCGATGATCTGATTAGCCCTTGATTCTCTTACCTGTACACTTCATCGGGGCAGGGACTGTGTATTTTTTTTTTTTCCTCATGATCGTGCCCCAAGCTCCTAACACAATTATGCGACACATAGTAAGTTTCAAATTAACATGTATTGACAATTGAATAAATGATTAATTGAGCTCCTGCGTGTGAAAATGATCTATAAAATAAGCACAATGAAAGCGTTTGTGATGGTTACTTGGTGCGGATGATGACAAGAGAATTAATCCTCTTAGCTGCTGGAAACCATTCTGCTTTCACTTGAGGAACAAAACTGCTCCATTTGAAGGACACCATAAGGAAAGGGACTCTTACAAGCTATCCCATGGTGCCCTATTTCAGGATTCTCTTCAAGACCATGTCAAAATACCCAGCTCATCTGTGTTCAGATGCGTTATTGCTTTATTCTGATTCATTGCTGGCCACTGTGGGAGACTTGGTTGAGTCATCTGAGCATTTCAAAACGTAAGAGGTTTACTGGCTCAGTCTGCTGGGTATCTGGTGTTGGACCAAAGACAATGCGGCCCGGACACGGGCTGGGCTGAGAAAAGCACCCCAGGACCCACCAACCCCCACGTTTGGTTGAATCCAACTCTATACCCAAACTGCCATGGGCATCAGGAGCCAAAGGAAACTGCAGTGGCCAGAGCCCGGGAGAGTTTGCTCCCCCATGCTGATACATTCATGGGAACAAAGGCCTTCCAAGTTGCACTGAGCTGGTCTGGAGATGGAAAGTCTTTATGCCGGTTTCCAAGGAGATGACTCAGATGCTGTTACCATAGAAACCGTTGCTACCATCTATTGTCCATCACCCCTTGACAGAAAGGCAAGGGGGGTGCGGTTTGATGGAGAAGGAAACAAGAGGAGTTGGATTTAAGTCAAGATGAAAACACACACTGAGATGGGTCTGCCTGAAGACTTCTTTGGTGTGAGTAACAAAGCCTCCGGTCTCCAAAGGAGATGAATTTGGGACATGAGTGTTTACGGTGTGATGTTATTTGTGTTGGGGTCGGGGTGAGTACTGTAACACAGGAGAAGGACCTCCACCCATCTGTTGGGCCCTCCAAAGGAAACACTTGAGTCTAAGGGTCATCAGCATGGTCCAGGCCATGACCCCTGAAATGGCAGGGCCAGAAGGAAACTGAGGGGAGCGCTCTGTCCCCTCCCCTCTTCCCTTCTGAAATGTTTTTTCAGGTAGAAGGGGGACATAGAAGTCCCTCAGATTTGTGCTATCATTTCATAAGACCTACCACCAATAAAGTGCTAATTTCTTTTTAATCTGACAAGAGAAGCTCACAGGTAAATGAGAAAAGTTCCATTCACAGCAAACACATAGAAATGCATACGGGTCACGGAAGACATACCAGACTTGGCATGAAGTCTGAAGATCAGAATTTGAAGTTCAGTCTCATCCCTTATTATAGGCATGACCTTGGGCACTTTACTTGCCGAGTCTCAATTACCTGTTTTATTCCACAGAGACAGTAACTGCCGGGCTACTTCATACGGTATAAAGCCTTATCAAGGAATTGTCCCTCTCGTGCAAAAAACACCATGGTGTTGGTGACCTAAGATGTCACACCCATATTCACAAAAGGCTTTTTGTTTTTACTACAATTACTCCAGGCAGGCCTGTTATAACTCTTTGTGTTAGCCAACTTTTTGTTTGGAAAATAACCGGTAACTAGCCAATTACGATGACATGAAAATTAGGGGTGACCCAACAGAGTATGTCCCCACACAGCTTTCGGATTATTCTCTCATCTAGCCTTCCGATTACTTTCTGGTCAAACCATGCACAGGCATCAAGTCTGACAATTAGATGTCTTTTCCCCTGAAGGGGTCTTGGGAAGTCAAATTTCAATCGGGAAGAAGATGTGGAAGTGAGAGGAGGAATTCTTTGGAGTAACGGGGATGACAAGTAGACACCGTGTGGGGGAAAACAAGGAATAATCCGGCAAGCACGCTGTTAAACCCAGTACATGGAATTTAGGGTAGCAAATGGGAGTGGGGAAAGATCTGGAGTCCAGATAGAGAAAGGACAGAGGCGCCTGGGTGGCTCAATGGGTTAAGCGTCCGACTTCGGCTCAGGTCATGATCTCGGGGTCCGTGAGTTCGAGCCCTGCATCGGGCTCTGTGTTGAGAGCTCAGAGCCTGGAGCCTGCTTCGGTTTCTGTGTCTCCCTCTCTCTCTGCCCCTCCCCTGCCCACTCTCCGTCTCTCAAAAATGAACAAACATTAAAAAAAAAAAAAAAAACAAAGGACAGCAGAAGGGCGCCTGGGTGGCTCAGTTAAGCGTCTGACTCTTGATTTTGGCTCAGGTCACGATCTCACATTTGTGAGTTCGAGCCCCACATCGGGCTCTGTGCTGACTGTGCCTGCTTGGGATTCATTCTCTCTCTCTCTCTCTCTTTCTCTCTCTCTCTCTCTCTCTCTCTCTCTCTCTCTCTCAAAATAAATAAATAAACATTAAAAAAAAAATGAGAGCAGAAACAATACACTGCTGCTACCCCAGTCTGGAAAGTCTTCCCACCCCTCACACGCTTTATAAAGACAACGCCGAGTTTGAAACCCATCTGACAAAACACGCACTTGCAAAACGCTGCCCGGTGGGCCTGCAGTCACCCAGGTCCTGCTCCAGGAAAGGAGCCCCACACATCAAAGGAGGCATTCAGGTAGTACCGGATGGGGCAGAGAAAAGGACGTGCATTCGATTCCTCCAATTCTGCACAAGTTCCTTATTTATGTTTTTCTTTCCAAGAACACTGCCGTGCATTGTTGGGACACTCTTAGATCAGGAGCACATGTCTTGATGTATCAGGAGGAATTAAGAAAGAAAGAGGCGAGAAGAGAAAAGGCCTTCCCAATCATGGGATCGGTGGCACTGGCTACTCCTACGTGCCAGGAGAGAAGGCGCCAGGACAAGACAAAACATGCCAGCTGCTCTAGATCCGGGGCACAGGTCCCCTCTTGATAACGATCAGGAACCCAGCACCAGTCCAAGACCACATCATCAAAAAGGAGTTGCTGAAGGACAGAGGCCGGAGGGACTAATGCCCTTGGTTCCAGCAGTAAGACTCACACTTTGCTTCAGCTTTAAATAGGATTCCCACAAAGTGACTTCCGGAACTTTAAAAATCCCTGATTCCCACAGTTTGCCCAACCTAATAACGGACCGCGCCTCTTCTCGTCAACAGCTTCACTGCCAGCAGATCTTTCCAGTGAGAATAAAATGGTCAAGATCTCCCCAGATCTCCCCTTGATACAATCACAGCACAGAGAGGGCTGGAATGGACCAGACATATCCTACCCTGTTATCCAGGCTTCTCTTTTCAGAATTGAGAAGACTGAGGCCAAGAGACCCAAGTAAGTGACTTATCTGGGGTCAAGAGCCACCTAGGAGCAGATCCCAGGCTGGAATCAGTTTCTCTTGACATTCACGGCAGTATTGTTTCCAACACATTATATCACTACCAACACACGGCCATCTTAATCCTATGCGTACTGACTTTATTTCAGCTAGACGGAAATCTCTGACAGCAAGAACTAGACCTTTTCCTAGTCGCCTTTGTCCTTCATGCCAGAACACTGAGCACCGAGCTAAGATATCTAGGAGGAATGCTGAGGAGTCTCCTGACCAACCCTCACTTCCCTCTTCATTAAGGATCTGGTCTGCGTGCTATGCTCACAGCACCAGAAGCCCACCCTCCACTATGGTGTGCCTCATTCTGGACTGTCCTTGTGCACTGATCGATCTTTCTCTTCTCTAGACCATTAACATCTCTAAAGACAAGACTGGACCATGTCTTACCTCCTGTGTGAATCTCAATGCCCAACACCTATAAGGAGCTCAAAAGAAGATTAAATTAAAAAATGGATTCTAGGGGCGCCTGGGTGGCGCAGTCGGTTAAGCGTCCGACTTCAGCCAGGTCACGATCTCGCGGTATGTGAGTTCGAGCCCCGCGTCGGGCTCTGGGCTGATGGCTCAGAGCCTGGAGCCTGTTTCCGATTCTGTGTCTCCCCCTCTCTCTGCCTCTCGCCCGTTCATGCTCTGTCTCTCTCTGTCCCAAAAATAAATAAACGTTGAAAAAAAAAATTTAAAAAAAAAATGGATTCTAGACCAAGTCTCAACCCACCCACACACATCACAGGACTCTTGGCTACTTCGGGGGCAGGAATTGATCGCTCCGCCCTCCCTTGAAACGATTTCTTTCCTTGGCTCCCACTCGTGACTCGTAGGGAAGAATTCTAGCCACAAGGGCATCTGGCCTCCCATCTTTCAGAGAGATCACAGTGACCAAGTACATCTTTACTCCCTAAATGTTTTAATGTTGGCATAAATAGAATGCTTTAATGGAGCCAGTCTTTGAAGCTAGGTGTCATCTTTTAAACCTTGAAGTTTAAAGAACTCATCATCACCAAGCACCACATTAAAACTGCCCAGAGGGGACCTAAAGAAGAAAGATTACCAACCCCACTGCCAAACTCCATGGCCCAAAAGAACACAAGTGCCACCTGACTTACTCTAGTGATACTGTGACACACTCAGAAGGCAACTCAGTATCTGGACCCAATCAGATGCTCTCAGTCTGACTCCCTTCTCTAACTAAACCTGATTCGCTGGCAGGTTTGGAAAACTTCTCATTCACAAAACAATGTCCAAAAAGCAGTGGCTGTTGGAGATCCAGGCCGTTTCCAGTTGGGGCTACGACAGTTAAAGCTGCCGCGGACACACGCTTTCATCTGTCTTGGGTAAATACCTACGGGTGGAAAGGCTGACCCACACGGCAGGTGTATGTTTCACATTTCAAGGCACTGCCCAACCATTTTCGGAAGTGGCCGGACCATTCTTCACTCCTGTCAGCTGCGTGCCAGAGCTCTGGGACTTCCGCATCCTCACCAACGCCTGGCACGGTCCGTCTTTTCCACCTGAGCCGTTCTTACAGCGGAGAGGTGGTATCTCACTTCGTGTCCACCTGCATTGTCCTACGACTAATGACGTTGAGCATCTTTTCATGGTCTTGTCATCTGTAGATCTTCTTTGGTTTAGTGTCTCTCCAAATCTCTTGCCCACCTTCTAAAATGGTTGTTTGTTTTGTTATTAGTGAATTTTGAGTCCTTTATGGATTTTGGATACAAGGCCTTTATACAAGAATGTCTATAGCAAGTGGTTCCCATACCGACCAAATATCCTACCGCCTTCCTCTAACCGTTCCTTCACCCCACCAGCCTCTCCTCCCCTCCCCGTGAGGCCACGGTCTCTCAAATACAAATAAACATTAAAAAAAAAATACACTAACTCTAACCTGGAAACATCTCAGCCCCACACGGAACATTTGGCAAAGCCTAGAGACGTTTTTGCTTCTCACATCTGGGTGGGGAAAGAGTCGTTCCTGACACCTGATGGGTAGAGGACCGAGAGGCTGCTAAGCACCCACAAAGCCCAGGTCAGCCCCCGCCACGAAGAATTACGTGGAAACCCTGCGTTAAACCCACTTGCAGGCACTGTTTTCAGATAAAGCAAGAGAGTGCCAAAGAAATACCGATTTAAGAGCAGGAAACCTGGAGGGGAGGCGGTGGGTCCTCCAAGCTCTGTACCGACCAGTTGTGTATCCTCAGGCAAAGCAAGTAACCTCTCAAAGCCCCGGAGTCCTCATCTGGGAAATGCACGGGCTGACCCAAAGTATCTTTAAGGTCTAAGAAATACGATCTTCAGGCTGTTGAGAACCTGGAGCGGTGACGAAGTTGTCCGTGGGTTTTTTATGCTTACAGAGCTTAACAAGATGGTGACAAAGGTTGGTTTGAGGCCACGGTCTCTTAGAATGTGTCTGATAAAGGAGGATGGGGAGGTTGCCAGAGCGGAGGGGTGGAGGATGAGCTAAAGGGGTGAAGGGGAGAGGGAGGTACAGGTTTCCAGTCGTGAAATGAAGAATCAAGGGACGAAAGGCACCGCACAGGGAAGGCGGTCAATGGTACCGTAATAGCGTTGTATAGGGACAGACGGTGGCTTCACAGGTGAGCACAGCACCACACCCCATTGTCAAATCGCCCTGTTGTACACCTGAAACTAACTTAACATCGTGTGTCAACTAAACTTAAAAAAAGTAATAAAAACGTGGACCAACTACTGGCCTCAGCAGGGACCTTGCGTCAACAGGGCATGGCAGATGACACAGGGATGCCAGGACCTCCCCAGCAGGAGCTTCCTAAACAGAACCTGCCCCGCTGAGCTGGGCCCTGGGCCGCCCTCCACTTCACCCCCCCCACACACACACACACCCCCACTCAGCTTCAACAATAAACACGAGCTCCGCTAAGTGCACGTGGGACTCCACAGCAGAGCAGGCGAGAACCTTCCGGGGCCGACGTGCCTCGCAGAGCCAGCCTCCAGCTCAGGGGAGAGATGGCACCAATGACGGGGTGTCTTTGAAAATCCAGACAGAGCTCCGGCAGGAGGAGAGTCGCCTCACGAAGGGTCCTGGGACTCCCCTCCGCGCGACACCGGGCTTCCCTGGGGGCCCGGGCAGAGTATCAACTCGGAACGTGCATCAAGTCTCTGTCACTCGGGCCCTGTGGGGGAAGAAGATCCTGCACCAGTTCTTACGACAGCTGTTCCGTGGGTTAAATGGGGTTGAAAATTGCTCCTGTGGGTCTCTGCAAGAATGCACGGACAGCTAACATCTTGGACAGCCCAGGGGTGAAGTGCTTTCGTTGCAAACTGACTAAAAATGAGAAACGTTAATTCAGAGAGGAGACTCACCGGGAGCACCTTGCCTCTCGGAGGTAATCCCGAGAGCGGCCAGGAGGGCTTTCTGGCGAAGGCATCCTGTCTGCTGCCAGGAGTGACGGGCGAAGGGGAGGGGCAAGGCCGGTGCTGGCGGGGAGGAGATTCTGCCCTTCCTGCAACAATTAGCAGACTGCGCCCTCCCTGCTCCTGTCCTGCGGGGTGAGGGTGACAGTGGGGACGCGCTATCCACCACCCCCACTCCGTCTTCCGTGACGACAAAGGAAGGCTTCCCCCGGCCTAGCCGCGGGAAGGGCTGAGCAAAGGGGAGCCCCCCGCACGTAGGAAGGCAATGTCTCTGATAGGAAACGCTCCCAGGCCGGGGCCCACACCCACCGCGCTCACCATCACCTTCCCTGCTGGCCTCCAACTACCCCAGCGCGTGGCGGGGGCTCTGAGCGGCATGCTTTGGCTCATCTCGGTCCCCCCCCCCCCCCGCCCATCTGCCACCGCAGCTACTACACGGCCGAGCCTTCGGCAAGGCCACCGCAGACACTTCCGTGCGCTTCATCAGGGCGCCGGACCCAAATAGAGCGGGGAGCGCCATTCATTACCAGCTTAAGGACGGAGAACAGGAGGCTCCGTTAGCGACGCCTGTAACTCCCGGTTAATCAGGCCCCTGCACGGCCTCTGGGTGTGTGTGTACAGGTGCGTGTGGAGCGGCGGACGTCAGCTCCAACCCAGGCCTCTTTATTAAGCTGCCCATTTCACGTCTCCGGCTGGTGCCTGCCCCCTCCTTCCCAAGGACCGATTAGCGATACAAGCGGAGACGCAGCTGGAATTCTGACTGTCGCTCTCCAACCAGTTTCCTCTCTCAGGGCTCGAGCCCTGTCTCCACTGGGCGCTGCTCCCCTCGGTGCCGGGGACGACGTCTACCCGATGAATCACACCGTCTCCGATGTCATCACCACCTTCTTCCGCTCACACCTCTGTGGGCTGGGAACGTGGGAGAGGCCGGGCTGGCAGCCCTCGCTGGGGGGTCCTCGCGACGTTGCCGTGGGATGTTGGCTGGGGCTGCGGTCCTCGAAAGGCCAGACTGGGACTGGGCGTGCAAACGATGGCTCACTCACCAGGCTGGCAGATGTCGCTGGCTGCTGACCGGGAGATCGGCCGGATCGGCCGACCGGAGTGCCCACGCGTGGCCGGAGCTGGCTAGCCAGACTCCTTGGCAGCTGGCTTCTCTCAGAGTGAAGGATAGCCGTCCAGCCTTTTTCTGGAGCTGGCTTCAGAAGCCCAGTGCTTCCACCGCATTCTTCGGGCTACCAGGGAGTCACTAAGCTGAGCCCAGAATCCAGGAGGAGGTAGTCACAGACCCCATCTCTCTCAACCATGTGAATGTCAAAAGATTTTGCAGACATGGTTTTAAATCCCCACGCTGGTTTAATTTTTTAAATTTTTTAAAATGCTTAGATTTGAGAGAGAGAAAGAGAGAGAGAGCAAGAGTAGGGGAGGGGCAGAGAGAGGGGGAGACACAGAATCCAAAGCAGGCTCCAGGCTGTGAGCTGTCAGCACAGAGCCCGACGCGGGGCTCGAACTCACAGACTGCAAGATCATGACCTGAGCTGAAGTCGGACGCTCAACCGACTGAGCCACCCAAGCACCCCTCTTCTTATTATTATTTTATTTGTATTTACTTTTGAGACAGAGACAGAGCGTGAGCATGGGAGGGGCAGAGAGAGGGGGAGACACAGAATCCAAAGCACGTTCCAGGCTCTGAGCTGTCAGCACAGAGCCCACTGGCAGGGTTTGAACGCACAAACCTTGAGATCATGACCTGAGCTGAAGTCGGACGCTTAACCAACTGAGCCACCCAGGCACCCCTGACCGCTTTAACTTTTAAAGTCCTCGTCCACTTGGGGTCAGGGAATGTGCCTCGTGTGTTACCCATCATGCCTAGCAGAATGTCGATGCTCGATAAATAGCTGTTGAATGAATGAACAAAGGAGTTTCCAGAATGAGGATCTGTTCTCTTAAAGTAAAGTTACCTTCCTTGAGACTCATTTCCTCCTCCACTGCTCCAGTGGAAATACTACATTCAGCGGTCATGGGATTGTGGATAAGAATAAGCGAGGTAACTTATTCATTTTCCCTTGGCTGTTGGAAAAGACTCGAACCGGCACCACGTGGCCTGTCCGTGTCCACAGAGCTACAGTGCTTCCCCACCCCCACCCCGCCCTTGCGGAGATCTGTCATCCTGTCTGGCGCCTGGCTCTCCCTCCTCTCTGCTGCCCGGTCAACTCTTGACGGACGGCCTGTCTCTATCTCGAGCTCCTCCTGGACAGGCAGGGTGGGGATCGGAACCTAGCGCCTTTGTGCGAATCTGTCTCTCCCATTCTACAGAGGAGCCTGGGGCCGGTCACTCGAATCTCCTTGGTCTCATCTGCATCTGCAGGAGGAGGGTAAAATAATATTTGCCTCGTATAGTTGCCGTGAAGGTTAAAAAGGAGTCGCTGTGCACTCCGCGTTCAGGTTACCTAGCATGTAGCAAGTGCAGTGCAAGTGTAATTAGCTGCAATCATCAGCCATCAGCCTCCCCTTCACGGAACTCCTTTCCCTCTGAACTCCAAGCTCTACCCACAATGAACATCTTTCAGAGTCCGAAAAACACCGTGTTTTCTTGCATGCAAATTCCTCTTACGAGGATTAACTCAAAGCACTCAGCCCAGCTCCCGGCACACGGTAATAAGCACCATCCCAGTGCTGGCAATTAGGACTCTGCACAAAATGTTCCTGCCCACCTCTCCTCTGCTCCCCTTGGCTAAGCCTTAGTCATCTTTCAAGTCTCAGTTCCGATGTTTCCTTCCAAGCTCTCCCTTGCCCCACAAATCCAGGTCAGGGGTCTTTCCAATCAAGGTCCCTGCTGGTTCCCAGGGGCCTTTCTGTAGAGAAAGGCTCCCCTTCTCTAAGGCAGCGTGTGTCTGGTGTGGAGTGTGGACTGGATTGCAGCCTCTACTCACCCTTCAGTCAAGAGTCCGTGAGCAACCCCACCCTAAAAGACCACGTGGGCTGCCATGCTTCTGGGGTGCACCCACTGCATTTCCCACACCCCCTCAGTGAGATCAGCCCTTGTCCGCGTCCCTCCAGTCAGAGGACTCCACGAGGGCATGGCCACAACTGCCCCAAATGAAATCTCCAATACCTAGGACACCACTCTGCACCCCACAGGTGCTCAGTAAATACTTGCCGAATAAACGGAAGGACCACAAAGGATAGACCATGGCCTTCTATTCTTCCCTCGTGTTGCCTTACATCTTCCGGTGGCCAGTGTAAACACAAAGCACCCCAAGTAACACATGCTGACTGTTTATCATCACCCACATGCTTGTGGGTTTTGTTCCGAGCAGGTGGAACAGGGAGGGAAGCTTCCAGATCCTTTGATCACACAGGATAGTTCATCAGGCTCCAGCTGGATAGAGTGGTCTGCTGTAAGGGCCTTCCTTCCAGGGGTCCTATCATACCCCTGCAAATGCAACCCTCCCTATGAAACAGCAAAGAGCTATCGAGGGCCCAGCTGAGTCTGCCCAGGAGGGGCAGAATGGGGAACCTACGGTTTCCTTGAATGGCTCAGAAGGCCCTGGACAAGGGCACTGCCCCCGCCGCCGTCCACAGGACCAGGAGACAGGAATCCTGAGCCATGTGCCCAACGAGCAACTGTGCCCCACCCCCATACACACCCTGCGTGCCATTCGGTGCGACGGGAGCTCCTGGGCCGACCTGAAGGTCAGCGGGGCCCTACATTCACAAAGTTGGTAGTAGTTGTGGCTTATTAAAAAGGAGAGACAGGAGCGCCTGGGTGGCGCAGTCGGTTAAGCGTCCGACTTCAGCCAGGTCACGATCTCGCGGTCCGTGGGTTCGAGCCCCGCGTCAGGCTCTGGGTTGACGGCTCAGAGCCTGGAGCCTGCTTCTGATTCTGTGTCTCCCTCTCTCTCTGCCCCTCCCCCGTTCATGCTCTGTCTCTCTCTGTCCCAAAAATAAATAAAAAACGTTGAAAAAAAAATTTTTTTTTAAAAAAAAAGGAGAGACAGGGGGCGCCTGGGTGTCTCAATCAGTTAAGTGTTCAACCCTTGGTTTTGGCTCAGGTCATGATCTCACAGTTCATGAGATCAAGCCCCACATCCAGCTTCATGCTGACAGGGCAGAGCCTGCTTGGGATTCTCTCTCTCCACCTCTCTTCCTCTTGTGTGTGTGTTCTCTCTCTCTCTCTCTCTCTCTCTCTCTCTCTCTCTCTCTCTCTCTGAAAAAATAAATAGGGGTGCTTGGGTGGCTCAGTCAGTTGAGTGTCTGACTTTGGCTCAGATCATGATCTCATGGTTCGTGCATTCAAGCCCTGCATTGGCTCTGTGCTGACAGCTCAGAGCCTGGAGCCTGCTTCTGCTTCTGTGTCTCCCTTCTAAACATTAAAAAAAAATTTAAATAAACATATACATTATGTACAGATATGTATATATATATACACACATGTATGCATATATGTGTACATATATACATATATATACACATGTATATACATATATATGTAGTAAATTGTACATACATATATAAAGGAGAGCCAGTAAGGCAATAAGACCATTGAATCTGGGCAGTTAAGGTGCTGGTTTCGAAGTGTCTCTAGGGTGGCAGAGAGGGGAGTGAATGTGGCAGGAAGGTGCCTGGCGGTGGGGTAGAACCAACGGAAACACCAGGGAGCTCTGGCTCCCGCTACCGAGACAAGCTGCCTTCCCTCTGTATCCGTGCACTCAAGTGTCAGTTACCAATACAGCAGCCTTTCTACTCCCTGAAATTCTTCTGAGAAAAAAAAATCAGATAAACATAAAAGCAATCTCAAAGTCAGTAATTCCGGAAGTTGCCGTGAGTTGTACAATTCCTCTGTTTTGTCACCCCACTTCTCCACTGCCTTTCCCATTGGGATCCTCTCGTGCTGTCTTCATCCTTCGTAATGGCTTCTAAGACCCCACCTGTCTTAGCCAGTCATGTGTGACTCCTCTAGACATATCTCCAGGCGTCTTCAGGGAAATGGTCACATCAGGTATTTTCTTGGGGCCTTAAGGCTCACAGCCCAGCACCTGGCACATGGGCTCACTGAGTTATTTGCTTAACTGAATATAAGCCTGTGTGCATATACACGCAGGTGCATACGTGTTTCTCCTTCTAATCCTCAGAGGAACTGACCATTGGAACAGCCAACAAACCTCTTCAGTGACAGACCGCAAAGGGCAGTGTTATCTCATGTCACATTTCATTATCCCCAAAATGGAGCTCCAAAAGCTTGGCTGACTCAGTGCACGGAGTCACAGGTTAAAATCCAATCCAACCCAGTAATGAAGAAAAAAAGAAACTTGCCATAAGAGAACAGATCTGGAGACCCCAACGGTGACTTCAAAGAGCCGCAGCAGGTCACCTGTAGGCACCCGCACGCGGACAGGAGCCACGCGGGGCTCATATCTGATTGGCTTCAGTAACTTTTATAGCAAAAGACTGCTTATCCAGACTACTACGGTCCATTAATTACAACGGACGTTAAAGCAAAGAATCACAGAAAACGAAATGTGCGTACCTTGGGCCTTTTGACAGAAGCCTATAAATGTAGGTCTACTCGCTGACATTTTTGACGCGGGTGGGCGATCTCTCCTCTAGGTATGGGTCCACGGATTAACTGCCCCAAGTCTTTCTTGCATAAGTGCCACTGACCCTGATCTCTAGTTGGCTTTCTTCCAAGTAGATGCAGAACTCGAAGACATCGCCTCAGCAGACACCAAGACTTTGGATGCTTCCTGCCCTGTGACTGTGTTACTGTTACCTTCCCCGCTTAACATTGGCAGCTTCTTTTGTAGCAGCTCGCTTTCGCCAGTTTTGTTCAAGATGACTTAAGTTTTATAAACACAGAAATTATGGGAGACTAGATGTTAAGCGCTCGGAAGAAGAGTGCCTAGCACACGGCAGCGCTCGATGTAAGTCAGCCGTCTATCCTCCGGCTCGTTGGTCACGATTAAGTTACTCGGTTACAGTAGCAAAGTGGCCTGGCGGCAGACGGGTTTAGGAACTCACGCCACTGGCTCTAGCTATGCATTCAGCCTAAATGGAGGAAGGATGAGCGTGGCCTACAAAAGTAACAAGAGCATAGAGGGACAGAAGCCATTGATCTTTCACGAAAGTACGTACTAAGTTGAATGGAAGTCACTTAAGAGAGTAGCTTCTCCGATGAGGTCCCGCAAACCCCTACCTTCCTCCCAGCTGTGGACACCATCACCAGCCAGACGCAACGTGTAAAGTAACACAGGCTGTGACCTGCACAAAGGCTCCCGGCTGAGGGGTTAAGTGAGGGTTAAACGCACCCATGTTCCCCTCTCCAAGCCGTACAGCCGTGCATGGGGCTGCAGGTGCCCAAACGGAGAGGTGCCTTCCCAGACTCGGACACCCACTGTCTCTCCTTCTCCCCCAGTCCCACCTTCTGCCCTGTGTTCTCATTCGTGCCCAGAAACCAGGCGGGATTATTAGATTGAGGCGCTCCCTGCACGTACGGAAATGATGCCTTCATTGGAAACGACGGCACAAATAAAGAAATGCTTGCATATGGAATGTGATGAATTCTCTCAGGCCTGGTTCACACACACTGGGGCTGCACGGCACCCGGCCACGCGTGCCTGGCCACGCACCAAATGCTTCACACTCTTCTCATTGTGCCCTCAGAGGTGGACTAAGAGCAAAAGTCACAGCGACAATAACAGTTTTTATTTGCAGAGTAGACTTCGATGTTTTCAAAGCACTTCCCTGCAGAGTCTCCTTTTAAGTGCAGTGGCAGATGACGTGTGAGAACAGGTGACCTGTGTCCGCTTGGGTCGCACATTCGTTTAATGAACAACTTGGTTATGCTTTAATTCTTTAGACCTCATTTTCATTCCTGTCAGTCAACTCTCAATTGCCTGCTTAATTTCAGGCAGGGGTAATCCAAAATCCTATGCGCCTTAAAATCCCATTTGAGGGGTGCCTGGGTGGCTCAGTCGGTTAAGCATCCGACTTCAACTCGGGTCACGATCTCGCGGTCCGTGAGTTCGAGCCCCGCGTCGGGCTCTAGGCTGATGGCTCAGAGCCTGGAGCCTGTTTCCGATTCTGTGTCTCCCTCTCTCTCTGCCCCTCCCCCGTTCATGCTCTGTTTCTCTCTGTCTCAAAAATAAACGTTAAAAAAAAAATTTTTTTTTTAAATCCCATTTGACCAGCAACCACACCAAACCAGGCACCGCACTGAAAAAGGGATTGGTCCCCAGTGGGCCTTAATGCTCACATAAGTCCCGGTGCAAAACGGGGGAACAGGGACAGGACGTGAGTGGCCCAAGGCCTCGGGTGAGGGTATGGTTAACGGAATGCTGGAAATCAAATCCCGATCTCCTGACCTCTGGTCCCAGTGGCCACACTGCCTTCCCAGGGCCAAGTGTTAAACGGCATACCAGGGGCTTTACTAGGGGGAAGTCAACATTATAAAAACGGTTCCTACTGGCAGAATCCATGGTCCTCCATCTCTAATAAGAATTTGCCCCATTGGGCACCTGGGTGGTGCAGTCGGTTAAGCATCTGACTTTGGCTCAGGTCATGATCTCATGAATTCGTGAGTTTGAGCCCCGCGTTGGGGTCTGTGCTGATGGCTCAGAGCCTGAAGCCTGCTTGGGAATCTGTGTCTCCCTCTCTCTCTGCCCCTCCCCTGCTCGCGCTCTGTCTCTCTCAAAAATAAACATTAAAAAAAAAATAATCATTTGCCCCATTAAATAAAAAAATAGGGCTTACTGCTCAGAGGCCTTAACTTTCAGCCGTAAGTTTTTGAAAAGATTGACTCAGGAGTTCCTACCACAGCGGAAGAGTCAAGAATCCTCTCTAGCAAAGGTGAGCCGGCCTCAGCAGTAAGTGGGAAATAAACCGGTTTAAATCACCACCCTCTCACCAGGCACCAAGATGAATTTAATAGCACGTACACGGATCACGTTTCCTTGAGGGCCAGAGGTAACCAAGGCTCTGATAAACACGTTACCGTCAAGAAGACACCACTTCGCTCCCAAATAACTAGTGGTTTAGCTACAGGAGGCTGCTCTCATGGCTGTGGTGAGGGGGCCACGCCAGGGGACCCATGAGAGCTGCACGCAGAGCAAGCCCTGAACCAGCCAGCCTCTCTGCAAGGTGTGGGCCAGGCCGTGGGCTGCGGGTTTAGATTTCGAGAGACTCCATCTCGGAACAATGAGAACAAGAAACAAGAAGAATGGAGGGAGTCCCACCCACCCCACAAAAAAGAGAAGGCTCGAATACTGTTTCTAGAAGGAGAAGGGTGGAGAGGAGCCAGAGAACCAGACAGACAGACGTAGACAGACAGACCTGCCCCACTGCCTCAGGGTTTAGCAGGGCCGCATACGGAAAAAAGATGTGCTTTAATGCCAGGCAGGTAGAAAGAGTAAGTCAAGAAGCTTCTCCCAGGGTATCCTCGGGCACACTGCTCAAGCTTGCAGTCCTTCAGCTGCTGCTATGAACGGCCTGTTGTGAGGGATGAGTCAGCTAAAAATACTTCCCTGGGGACGAAGGGAGAGAGCATCTGCAAAATATCGAACACAGATTCAGGCATTCCTAAGGGCTCAACAGAATGGTAGCTTGTGTTGCTGGTAACTCAGGAAACGTTAGCACAGCGCCTAATACGGTGGGTACTCAAATCTGCCGGTCGGTGTCGAAGCTGGGGAGATCTGCCAGCACGGGGAACGTGGGGTGGAACAGTCCTGCAGCACTTAAGACGGAAAGGAGCCCGATGAGCAGGTCACAACGAAATCCGAAATAATAAAGACCTTGGCTCATAGCCGGCGATGGACGAACATCTTTGGAATGAAGGAGAACCCATACAGCTAACATATCTGTCCTTTACAACATGACATTAAGCTGGGACTAGGCGGGGGGCACCTGGGCGGCTCAGTCCGTTAAGCACCCGACTCTTGATCTCGACTCAGGTCATGATCTCATGGTATAGGAGCTCGAGTCCCGCGTCAGCCTCTGTGCAGAGCCTGCTTAGGATTCTCTCTCTCCCTCTCTCTCTGCCCCTCCCCCTTGCCCGTGTGCACGCTCTCTCTCTCTCAAAACAAAAACTTTTAAAAGCATTTTAAAAACTAGAGAAGGGACGTGAAAGATAGGCTCTGTTCCCCACCAACTCTGAGAATCCCTCTGGCCTCAGTTTCACATTTCTGTGGGACGGCACCAAATGACCTCCACGTCCTTTCCAGCGCTCCGATCATTTCTAGGATCCGTCCGACTGATGAGCGAGAGGTACCGGTAGACGACGTGACCTCACGTACGCGTGTGCACGCGCTGTCCTGGGAATGGGTGAGGTAGGCTAGCCTTCCTCCCACACCAGCCCCACCCCCGTGGGCCAAGAGACAGAATGCCGGGGATTAACCACCATCACCTTTTTTGCAACTGCCTCTTTGCTTTTAATCACACTGCCGCGCACACAGGCCTGGTTTTAATTAAGCAGAGCAGCATCTGCATCGTCTGGCCACTGAAGCTTTGATCCCCCACGGGGCACGCTTCTGCACTGCTGATCGTGCTCCAGGAGCCTGAAACATAAACCAGCGGGAGCCTTTGACAGTTCAGCCATTGACGGAGCTCCCGGCGGCCCCCGTACAGGTGTGCGCGAGGGCGAGGGCCCACCGAGGCACAGGGGCAGAGCAGAGGGAGGCAGGAAAGGGCAGTGACAGCCGGGGCGGGATTCTCTGGCTCAGGGATGCCCCTGAGCAAATGCCTGGTGCTCCGTGAGCCCGCAAATCGAGACAGGGAGAAAAACGTTCTGTTGCGGGGAGACAATGCCAAGAGTCCGCACAAATTCAGGTGAGCCGTGGGAACCTCTCTGCGAAGGGAAAGTTCTCAGAGTCAAGTCCCCGGCGTCTAACCTCAGGACCGCTGACACGTTTTTATAAAGTTGAAAACTGCGGGGCACCTGGGTGGCTCAGTCGGTTAAGCGTCCGGCTTCGGCTCAAGTCATGATCTCGCGGCTCGTGGGTTCGAGCCCCACGTCGGGCTCTGCGCTGACAGCTCGAAGGCTGGAGCCCGCTTCCGATTCTGGGTCTCCCTCTCTCTGCCCCTCCTCCCCTCGTGCTCTTTCTCTGTCTCTCAAAAATAAATGTTAAAACATGAAACATGAAACGTTGAAACATGAAAGGTCCACATACCCTGCGCAGCACCTCTTCCCCGTGTATTAAGGACTCGCCGAAGGAATTCTCTGATTTACCATTAAAAGCCGCCACCCAAATCTACGTGAACAGGTAGGCTGAGACGGTTATGGGTGGACACGGGCCGGGACCTGCCAGGACAGCGCTTGGACACAGCAAAGAGGGGCTAGAATCAGGGTACAGCTGCGGGACCCCAGGAGGGCTGGCCTCTTCTCCTGCATGAACACTCCTCCACCCCATCTGGCTAAGAACAAGGGGCAGTGGGTGTGGGGAGGGGGTGCTCGTCTCACAGAACACCGTGAACCCATGCCCGCACTTTCTGGAATGGCCTCAAGAGTTAGAGCAGCACCCACTCCTCCCATGATGAAGATCTCTTCAAACAGACTGGGATCGTGGAGGGAAGGGCGGCACCATTTTAAAGGAGGGAGTAAGCGGGAAGGATGGGGACGGAACATGACACAGGGTAGAGAGAGAGAGGAACAGACAGGCTCTGCTTGGGCGAGGGGGCGGTTAGAAGAAGGTGGGGCCCTTGGAAGCTTGGGGAGAACAGATGCCAAAATGATCCCGCAGACTTGACAAGAAAAACGCCTCCCAGTAGACACATCCTAGAGCACAGCTCCCACACGGACACTCTCCTGTCCAAAAACCAGAGACCTTCCACCATCTATGGAATAAGATCCACACTCCTCAGTGCGACATTCCATGCCTTCTATGGCAGAAGCCCCATGGAGCTTCCCAACCTCATTCTACTGAACCCACTCTGTTCCAGGGACGCCCTACCACCTCCCTTAAGTCAATTCCAAGGCATGGTCAAGTTTAAGAACCACGGTACTGGCTTAGTTCTTAAGGGCACAGACTCTGAAGCGAGACTGTGTGAATCTGAATTTCTATGAGGTCAAAAGCAAGTTACCCAACCTCCAGGCATAGGTTTCCCTCCTAGAAAATGGGAGAAGCAGCCACGTCCACATATTATAGGGTATTATGAGGATTACAAGAACCTCTCCACGACAAATATCTCACGACAGTATCTGGTTCATAACAAAGTCAAAAAGCATTTGCTTCTTCAAAATGCATATAGTCAAGGACGCCTGGGTGGCTCAGTCAGTTGGCGGTCCAACCCTCGGTTTCAGCTCAGGTCACGATCTCAGGGTTGGTGGGATCGAGCTCCACGTCGGGATCCGTGTTGCAGAGCCTGCTTGGGATTCTCTCTCCCTGTCCCTCTCCCCCGCTGGAGTGCTCCCTCTCAAGATAAATTAACTAACATTTTTAAAAAGGTGGTCTCGTGGACTTGGCCTTTCTAGACCAAACCAGCATAAAGCCGAGGGTCAGAACCCAAGAGAATCCCACAAAATGAGCAAGTCCCAGAGACGGTCTTGCAGCCGTGTCAAGCCCCCTGCCCCACGCAGCACAAAAGATTCCCCATTTCAGCTTCCCTGAGGAGAAAACAGAACCTCTACTTTTGCTGACAGAGCAGAGGGGGTAAAACGCGCTCTTACAGAAGAGGCAAAATAAATCACCTCCAGTAACTAACGGCCTTTTAATTCCCTGGTCCCCACGAGGAAGAAAAGAAATGAACAAAGACCAACATTCTGAGCAGCTTTTAATGGCAATGGCGTAAAGCACCTTCTTTTATCCAGAAATTCAGAGATTGAGGTTTCTGCCACCGGAGGGACTCCTGGTCGTGAGTCTTCAAACTCAGCGTGACAGAAGTGTCGTACCTTTACGACGCTAGGTTCGCGCGCTTGTTGGAGACGACGTCATCTGTCTCTGAAATTGTGACCAACTGCGACTCAAGGGCCTGGGCCCCCACAAGCCTCTGTGCTGTGAGAGCATGGGTATTAGGTAAACGAACTGTGTGCTCGTTGAAGACGATCTGAAAACACGGAAGTGTATGAAGAAGAAAGCCAACAGCCCAGTACTACTTCCCACGGTAACCGCTGGGTTTTTTTGCTTTTCTTTTTTAACGTTTATCCATCTTTGAGACACAGAGGGAGACAGAGCATGAGCGGGGAAGGGGCAGAGAGAGAGGGAGACACAGAATCCGAAGCAGGCTCCAGGCTCCGAGCTGTCGGTGCAGAGCCCGACGCGGGGCTCGAACCCACAAACCGTGAGATCATGACCTGAGCCGAAGCCGGACACTCAACCGACTGAGCCACCCAGGCACCCCCCCCCCCCCCCGCCAAGGATAACCACGGTTAATGTTTTAGTGCATTTCCCTATCCTTCCTAACACACCGGTTTCTGTTTTGAGTTTTCTTGCTATTACAAAATGGCCATTCTATTCAGGTGAATTCTACATGCTACTTGACCTACATCATAAAAGCTCCCCCCGCCCCAATTCTTGCAACTTAGGAGAACATCAATCTTCCCTTATGTGGCCACATAATTATTATAATTATGTGCTAGTTATCCATTTATAGCATCGAAGTGCCAAATCCACGATGCTACCACAGGCTTTCTCTCTGATCCTGGAGCTGGACCCTGAAAATTGTGCAAATTGTCCACCATGGTAGCCGGCAGCCAAACACAGGTGAGCATTCGGCACATGGCTGGTGTGAACAGAGATGTGCTCTAAAGTACAAAACGCACACCAGATTTTGCAGAATTAGTACCAAACCATAAAGTATCTCGATAATTTTATACTGATCACATGTGGAAATGCTATTTTAGATATACTGGGTTAAATAGAATGCATTATCAAAATTAATGCGACCTGGTTCTTTTCGCTTTTTTATTTTATTTTATTTTTTGATTTGTAGGAGAGAGAGAATGAATCCCAAGCAGGCTCCCCGCTCAGCACTCAGCCTGACACAGGGCTCGATCCCACGACTCTGGGATCCTGACCTGAGTTGAAATCAAGAATCCAAAGCTCAATCAATTGAGCTACCCAGGCGCCCCTGGTTTTGTTTTTTCAAATGTGGCTGCTAGAAACATTTAAATCACATATGTGACTTGCATTCTATTTCTACTGGACTCAGCTGCTGGGAACCCTCCTTTGCCAGCTGGCACAACGTTGGTCTCGTCAGTAGAGGGTGCTGGAAGGACACCGTGGTAAGAAGGGTTTCTCTTTGAGGTTCTAGTGCTTTTGTTCTTGCTTCCCTGACACAGCAGGCGACTTCCTGGCTCATGGAAGGTGGGAGGCTCTGTGGCATATACCCTCCCCTCACCAGTCCTGCTGGTGCCCCAGTGACTTCCCTACCACTCGGTGGCTCCCCCCCTCCCCACACAGACACACACACACTCTCTCTCAAGAAGTCTAAATCTCAACTTTGGGGGACTCTCCTTCCTAGCTGATCCTTCCTTGAACATTCTCCCTTAGCCCTACAGCTAGAAGCTGCTCTTGTATTCTGCAAAATTCTCTTTACCCCTCTTGTACTTAGTTCTCATATACTACTTAAATTTTTTTTTAAGCTTGCTTATTTTGAGAGAGAGCACGCGAGGGAGCGCAGGGGTGGGGGGGGGGGGAGGTGGGAGGAGAGAATCCCAAGCAGGCCCTGCTCTCCGAGTGAGGAGTTAGATGTGGGGCTGGAACTCACTGTGAGGTTATGATCTGAGCCACCCAGGCGCCCTTAGTTAATAATTCTTTATATTAAATTTTCCCTGGTCAAATTAATCGTATGGTTTCTGTCTCCTGACTGGAGCCTACACAGATAAAGTAGAAGTCACTGTCAGACTGCCGGCGGGGCTCCCAACACTTGCTCCGTGCCTTCCACTCACCTCCGTCCGGTCTTTTCTCCAGTACGATCTTCCCTCTCCCCCACTGTCCATTCCCTAAAGGCAGAAATGCTTCCCGCTGCACCACCACCCTGTTACCATCACTTGGGGAGCATCTGAAGAGCTCCAGTTAAAAAGTCAATCAAGAGAAGGGGCACCTGGGTGGCTCAGTCAGGCGTCCGACTTCAGCTCATCTCGCAGTTTGTGAGTTCAAGCCCCGCGTCAATTCTGTGTCTCCCCCTCTGTCTGCCCCTCCCCTGCTCATGCTCTGTCTCTCTCTGTCTCAAAAATAAATAAAAATATTAAAAAAAGACCTTTAAAACATAAGTCAGTCAAGAGCTATGCCCTGTATTCATGCAACAAATATTTACTTAGCTTCTGTTGCATGAGGGTAGCGTGCTATTGGGTGGAGGATGACTGTGGGAAGAAGGGAAAGGCCACCCGCAGGAGAGACAGACGGACGGACGGACGGAGGAAACAAACTGTGGCTTCAAGCACCTACCAGCCAAGCCAATAAAAATAATGGATGCTACAAATCACTATAATATAAAACAACAGGGAAATGAATAATTACAAAAACAAAAGCAGCCACTAATCCACTCTGGGTGCCCCAACGGGCCACAGGAAAATACATATAAAGGAAACAAAAAGAACTTTTTGGAACTGGCTCTCCTCACCCCAGGCTGCCCTCTCCCCTCTAGGCATCCAGCCAGCCTCTTCTTAATCAAAGGTTCTGCTCTTCATCATTAGCTCTGGATCTGTGTCTGCATAGACCTGGCCCTTCCTCTCCCACTGGCCTCTGCCTTCCCTCCCAAGCCACGGGCAAGCTACACACCCAGGGACCCTCCTGGGGACAGAGGCATCAGAATCAGCGCCCGACCCCAACTTCACCCCAACTCCTATCATTAATAGAACATTATTACCTGCTCCCACAGAAATCGGAGCTCTAGAATTCCTAGGATTCTTTCTAGTAGATTCCAGTTCTCTGCTAAAGTTCTCCACCTCATCTTGTCCCGGAAGCTTACTCATCACTGTTCTTTTCAAGTCCACGTGTGGCAGCCACAAGGCACCAAGATCCTGAGCAGGCCTATTTCTTCTGGGTTTTAGCTTGTTTTTCATCTGGTCGGACTCTCTAACCATCTGGTCACGTTTCTTTGACTGTCCCACATCGTACAGGAAAAACTAGTGCGTGAACATGAGGCTCTGGAAAACCTGATCTTCCTCCAGACAGGGAGGATGTGCTTTTCGCAGGCAAGTAGCTAGAGAGGCAGCACCTTGATCCAACCGAGCCGATCAGAAGCTAAGTGTCCACCTTGTAAGGGCTGGTCCACTTCCCGTTTGCCCTTGCTCCCAAGCATGCAACCTGTCGGGGCTCCAGGCTCAAAGCAAGCGGTGTTTACCAGGACCCCTTGGTAAACTCCCCGTCTTGGGCAAGCGCTGAACCACAATTTGTGTCCCCACTTGTGCGAGATCGCTGAAAGCCCTGTGTACCTATGTGGCCTCTGCCACAGGACAGCAAACAAGTGAGAGGAAAGTGGAGCCTAGTGTCGGGCTCACCTGTCCTTCCCTCTTCCCCAGGCCTCACGGCCTCAGCAGCCTCCAGACCTTCCTTGTGTTCACACACACACACACACACACACACACACACACACACACACAGTACTCCTGGTGGAAGGACTGGTGGGATACAAACCACTCGGACAAAACCAGGAAAACCCCAAGAAGCAAACAGCTGGCCGTATGCAGAGCTCCTCAGTCCAAACTCCAGGCTCTTCTCTGTTCAGACGTTCCAGCCCTTTCCATCTCTGGGCTGCCTCCCTTCTGTGTGCAAATGCATGGTTTCTTAGTTATACCCAGCCTGCGGTGGCCACCGTGTCTCAGTCCCCCGCCTTCCACCCTGAGCACAAACCTTAGGTTTTTTTTTTTTAATTTTAATGTTTATTTATTTTTGAGAGAGAAAGACAGTGTGCGAGGGGGGCAAGGGCAGAGAGAGAGGGAGGCACAGAATCTGAAGCAGGCTCCAGGCTCTGAGCTGTCAGCACAGAGCCCGATGCGGGGCTTGAACGCATGAGCCGTGAGATCGTGACCTGATCCAAAGTCGGACGCTTAACTGACTGAGCCACGTAGGTGCCCCACAGACCCCTTATTTGTGTTGGCGAAACTCCTGCTTGAATTTTGTTTAAAATCCTACGTTCATCTTCCCGGTGCTACGATGCCTGTAGTTCTCTGCAGTTCTATACACACACACTGTGAAAGACGTCTGCAGAGGGGGCGCGTGGGTGGCTCAGCCAGTTAAGCGTCTGGCTTCGGCTCAGGTCATGATCTCACGGTTCGTGAGTTCCAGCCCCACATCAGGCTATGAGCTGCCGGCTCAGAGCCCAGAGCCTGCTTCAGATTCTGTGTCTCCCTCTCTCTTCCCCTCCCCGTCCATCATTTAAAAAAAAATTTAGAAAAGAAAAAAGGAAGACATCTACAGAGTTGCTCCACTGCTCGAGTGGGGGATGGGGGCCACTCACGGGGTGGGGGTGGGGGGGCTGCTGGGCTGCTTCCTGTCTCTCAGGGACATGGTTTTCCTGGAATTTTGTTTGCAAACTCATCTGGGGAGTCTTCCCTCCTTATTTGCTTCTGCTGACAGCAAGGCTGGGCCTTGCCCTGTCGGATATGCAACTGTGAACGAGGCTGGAAGGCAGGCTTTTAGGAACTTCTCCTTTATGGACCACAAAATGCAGGATATCAATCATATCTGTGGTGCCATACAGTCCGGGTCCCATCGCAGAGGACCACCGTGATGCCTCCAGTGTCCCAGCAAGGACCACGGCCCTAACGCCACCTTCCTGCCGGAGTCGGGTCCTGCTCTCCCGCCATGTGTTAGAGGCACTGACACCCTTTCCTGGGGCCGGCTGTGAAGTCTGAGACATCACCACCAACCCCGCCTCCACTCCTGGTCCAAAAACTGTCCCCCTCTTGGTTTTGAATTCAATTATGTAAAAAAAAAATGTTTCCATGTGTTTGGGACGGAGGAGAGACCGTTCTCAATCTGTTTACTATACTTGTAAAAAGTCCACAGAGAAATGTTAATATGGCCCTCTTAAGTATTAAAAAACGCATTCTTTTTAAAAATGCTATAAAGGGGCACCTGGGTGGCTCAGTCGGTTAAACATTCGACTTTGGCTCAGGTCATGATCTCGCGGTTCGTGGGCTCAAGCTCTGCATCAGACCTGTGTCTCCCTCTCTCTCTGCCTCTCCCTGCTCGTGCTTTCTCTCATAAACAAACATTAAAAAGTTTTTTAATGTTATAAATGTGTTAATATGTACATATACTTAATGACAAATGCATAGGAAAAAGAAAAGACAGGAGCATACAGTCTGTTAAGTGTTAAATGATAACTCTGAGGGGCACCTGGGTGGCTCAGCTGGTTGAGCGTCCGACTTTGGCCAGGTCATAATCTCATGGTTCATGGGTTCGAGCCCCGCGTCGGGCACTGTGCTGACTGCTCAGGGTCTGTGTCTCCCTCTCTCTCTCTGCCCCTCCCCCGCTCAGATTCTGTCTCTCTCAAAAAATGAATAAACATTTAAAAACAAAAATGACAACTCTGAACGTTAGATAATTTTACTTTTGGCTTAAACACATTTTCTGCAATCGTTAATATGGTGTCCAGGATGTTTCTCTTGAGCGCACAACCCAAAGGGAAATGAATGATACAATTTCAAGCAGTTTGAGATGCCCCCCTCCACCTCCCTGCTCACAGCCCCCAGACAAATTGGCCCTTGAGGGCGGACAAGCTACTGGCCTACGGAAGAAAAGAGTTAAGAGCAGAGGCCAGGCCTGTCGTCAGAGGGTACTAAAGAGGGGAGGATTTAAGAGCTCCCTGAGGACAGCACCAGCTTAGAAAGACACAAAGTGCTAATGGGCATATTTATCACTCCCTCCCTAACGAGCACAGACCTCAGGAAGAAATACAGCCCGGAGGAGGGAAAGTGAGCTGCATCAGCCTACAGGAGAAAGTAAGCACAGAAGACAGCTAACGATCTGAAGTTAGTAACGGCTTCAACACAACTTCCATAGAAAGGCCTTCCCGGCGCCCCCAAACTACAACAGGGTGCTGGCAGGTTCCCACCACGCCTCTTACTATTTCGTCACTGCACCTGTCACAATTCACAAGCTCATGAAACTGCGACAATGTTCTGGGTGTGTTTAGGTCCCCGCCCACCCCTCTGTGCAAGCCCAGGAACTCCAGGACCCTGTCTATCCCCTTCCCTGCTGAAGACCCCAAGCCCAGTAAAGTTCTCTTAAATGACTGCTGCTTCCAAGCAAAAACATTACTTTTAATATTCCTTGTTGCTAAGCAAACTTTATGTGCCTTCATTTTGTGAAAAGAAAATAACCCGAGCCATTCGTGGTCTCTGGCTAAAGTGGGGGTGACTCCGGGGCCTCATCTACCCCAGGGACACGCTTAGTGATCCAAGGTGCCAGCAGGAGGCAGACAGCACAGGGAAGTCACCGCCCTCTCCCCTTCAAGCAGACAAGACAGCACAGGTGGCAAACTGATGACCTTAACCTGGATTAGCTGGATCCACAAGAGCGAAAACTTTAAGGAAATGGAAGGCGGGACATCCTGTTTGAGGCACCTGTGGGTCCTTTAATCCTCTTTAGAAAAGCACAGGTACATCATCGTGCACGCAAAGTGTTCCCACACACACAGATCTGGTCTCTTTACACAACCTGTCTGAACAGGGAGGCCCTGCAGGGAGGGACTCTGCCCAGTTTACAGGCTGGGGAAGGTAAGCGGAGCCCAGAGGGACAACTGGGCCGGAGCACCTGCTGTGGGAGCCGCAGCCCTGATCTACGGAGCCCGGAACAGGTTGAAGGAAGAGGAGGGACAGACCAGAAAGGACACCTTTCTCATGATTACTTGTGCTTTGTGTTGTGACAACAGTCCAGGCCTTCGGGAAAGGTGAGCGCTTTGAATAAAATAAAACTAATGAATAAGAAATAAAGGGAGTGACCTCCTAACCTGACCCCAGGGTTCAGAAAACACTGAAGTCTGTGCTGATCATTATCCCCGATGGCTCCTGAGGGACGAGAATTAACGTTTTGGTTTCAGCGAGGAGCGCACGGGCTCATGGAGGGATGGACAGTCATTCCTGGCTTCTGGGTCTCGGGTCTATCATTGGGAAGAGATCATTTCCAATGGGAAAACTGCTTAGAACCTTATTTTTCACTGAGATGCTTCTTACTGGACACTGACTTCTCTCCGTTTGAGTCTCCCCTGGGCCCTGCTGTTTTGCTCCTGACCCATTAGCCCCGGCCTCCCTCTGAGAAGGTCAGTCTGGACCTGTGGTCCCGTCCTGTGAACACCATCAGTCTTAGCCAAAGCCATGGGGAGGATGCTGGCCGATTCCTGGGGCAACAGTCAGCTGCCCTAACTTCTCTTTCTCTCCCACCTTCTGCCAAAGTTTCTCTGGATAAAGTCAGGTACAGGGGATGGGTCCAGAGCATCGCTCCTGTCTTCCTATTCCACACACTCTTCATATTTTATTTTGCTTCGGTTTTTGTTAAAGCAAAACTTTCTATCAGAAGGACCGTCCCTCTTCCTGTCACAGCAGCCTACCTCCAAAACAACACATACTTTTCTCCTTGACCTTTCTCGGGGCTCCCAGGGTTCCAGTTCTAAGACCGTGTACTTAGAAAGCTCAACAGCCTTGGGGCGCCTGGGTGTCTCAGCCGGTTAAGTGTTCAACTCCTGTTTTCGGCTCAGGTCATGAACTCACGGTTTGTGAGTCTGAGCCCCACATCTGGCTCTGCGCTGACAGCACGGAACCCGCTTGGGATTCTCTTTCTCTCTCCCTCTCTCTCTCTGCCCCTCCCCCACTCACACGGTCTCTCAAACTTAAAAAAAAAAATTACTAATAAACGCATTAAAAAAAAAAAGCTCAACCACCTTGAAAACCAAATAACGCCCTTGGTTTCCACAGGCATGTTTCCCCTGCTAAGTTATTGTTCTTCCAAAGTCAAGCCTCCACCAGAGAAGAAAAGAATGTGCAAATGTCAGAAGCAGGAAAAAACTGCCAGGATACAGGCAATCCTAAAAATCAAACAGTGCCTTCAATGGAGAGGCAGGCAATAAACACATGAATGAACGAATGGTCTCGAGAATCAATCCTCACCTTATTTCCTGAGTGGGTCCCTGGGCTGCACACATCCCAAGCCTCAAAGCTGTCTACTGTGGACTGAGAAAGGTATTTTTGTCCCCTCTCCTCTCCCGCCTCCAGAAACACTCTGAGATCATGAATGGAAGGTGTTAGGAGTGCCGACTTTGTTAATTACAAGGTAATGATTCTACTTCCTTTAAACCTGCAAAGTGCCAGGGAGTACAAATTAAAATCGTTTAAACTTCCTAAAAGTGAACTTAGAGATTGTCTTTAGTAGAGTAACTCTCTGGTTAAAAAAAAAAAAAAAGAAGAAGAAGAAGAAGAAGATACTCTGCAGGGCACCCAGGCACAAGTGAAAGGTGCCTTTTGGGTTCAGAAATAAATTTTGTGTGTGTCACGTAACCACGTGTGGCACTGAAACGTTTACCTTGAGTTTGTCATCTCACATTCCTTTAAGGTCCCACCTGCAAATTGGCCACAGTACAAACGGGAAGCAGGGCCTCTGCATTGCAAAGCTCTGAAATTTTAATAATTTCCTACATGCTACTCAGCTATGACTATTAAAGGAGACGAACTTAGATGATTCATAAAGAAAATATTTATGAAAACAATTACAAGCACAATTAGGAATTTTTCTCAGAAATCTCTTAATCACTGTTTAATTGAACCCTGATCTCAACATCAGATTTTTATTAAACTTGTTTCTGTGCTTGGGGCGCCTGGGTGGCTCAGTCAGTTGAGCATCTGACTCTTGACTTCGGCTCAGGTCATGATCTCACGGTTTGTGAGTTCGAGCCCTGCATCAGGCTCTCTGCTGGAAGCATGGAGACTGCTTGGGATTCTCTCTCTCCTTTTCTCTCTGTGCCTCCTCCCCTCCCATATGCGCTCGCTTGCGCTCTCTCTCTCTCTCTCTCTCTCTCTCTCTCTCTCCAAACAAATAAACTTTGAAACAAAGCAGTTTCTATGCTTTGACTTCGGAAAAACAACCCCTTTTGGACCCTTCTGCAAACATTAAGCTCAGCTTGACTCCAGAAGCCTTTGTGAGCCTGCTTTTCCTCAACCGTGGCAGTGCCTCAGCCCCTGCCCCCCATCCACTTTGGGGCAAGAAGGAAACTTCCCTGGGGCTGCTTTCAAATTACTACAGGACTGTTCTCAGTTGTTTTCCTGTCCTTTAACGAGTTTCTCTGCTTTCTTAATATGAGACCAAGGGTGGGGGGGGAAGGCAGCTGGGGGAAAGTGTGGGGTTAGGGAGGTGGGCCTGTGAACTACATGTCTAAGCTGAAAGCAAAAAATTTCATAAGTGGATTCTAAACAAGGTATCTTTTCACTGAACTCTGACCCAGAATAGGAATAGTCACAACGGTCTTGGATAGAATTTCCAAACCATTTTCTCAGAGATTCCACATCTCTTGTACTCAACATCCTGGATAAAACGTGGAGAAGTCTTTGAACGGAATGCTCAGGTGGTATTACAACCAATGAACAAGCTGGTGAGGCGACTGATGAGGGTCTACCCGTGGCTGTCAAAGGCCAAAACGAGGTGCAGCGTGATCTGCAAGCACAGCGTCCTCACTCGGCCACACTCACGTTCTTCCACTCTCTCCTGACCTCCCCGGTCACGTGGGGCCTTCACCTCGCCCCAGGAGGAATGCCAAGATCCATACCGACAAGGGGAAGTACTTTTCTTTTCTCCTTTTGTTTTCAGTAGTTTCAGGTGCTCGCCATCACGATCAACAGGAAAATGAAGGAGTCCCCAAAGAGGTAAAACAAAGTAGCCTCATAACCCCCCCCCCAGCAAGATCAACTGCGATGGGCCGCCATGTTGGGCCGTGTGCCTGTCTGGCTTAGAAACTTGGGTGAAGAGTAAAAATCACCGTTGAGGCTGATGTACATCACATTTTCACTAAAATTTATCAAAACGAAAACAAAAACCCCTGCTTGGTGAAAGAAGGACCGATGCGTGCCTTTGGTGCATAAATAGAACATGAAACCATCCCCATACTATACAGAATCCTGATAATGCAGGGGGCACCCACGTCATAATAAGCTCCTTAATTAACACCAGTCAGGTAAAAAGGGCTCTCAAATGTCCACTCGTGCTTGAGGAAGAAAGGTCTGAGAGTGGCCACTATCAGCGTTCCTTGTTTATCACAATAATACTGCTCAGTACGGGGCGCCTGAGTGGCTCAGTCGGGTAACTGACCGACTCTTAATTTTCAGCTCAGGTCACGGTCTCGTCATTCGTGACTTTGAGCCCTGCATCGGGCTCTGTGCTGACAGTGCGGAGCCTGCTTGGGATTCTCTCTCTCTCTCTCTCTCTCTGCTTTTCCTCTGCTCTCTCTCGCTCCCTCTCTCTAAAAAAAAAAAACACTGTTCAGTCATACTGCGTAGGCTGAAATTAATAGCGGGCCCTGAAGCCATTTGATAGTCCCTGAAACACTGGCACAGCCTCCAATTTAGCTATTCCGCATCTAACAAAAAGGTGTGTAGAAATACAAGGTGTAGAGAGACATACAATCACAGCCACTGCAACATTTCTTTATAAGAGCAAAGAATTTTTTAATTCACTGGGGAAATGATTACATTAATTATGACGTAATCAATACAATAGAACACTGTGAGGCTCTTAACAAAGGAATGGGGATTTTCTGTATCTACAGGCAGGAAAGGATGCCCGCAATTTACCACAGAGTAAGAAGAAAAGCTGAGAAAGTAGGTACTGTATGATCCCATTTGCCTTTTAAAAAAATCAGTAGCTGGCATTTGAAGGCTCATGTTCCAGTGCTATGTTAAACATTGACATGGTTTTTAAATTTAACATTACTAACAGCCCTAGGAGTTACTTAATATTCTCCACTTGAAAACAGAAGAAAGTCAGGCTTGGGGTGTAATGATTTGCTCAAGGTCGAAAAGCCAGTGAGCTGTGGGTCGAGCACTGACGTGTGTTATGTGCATGAAAAAAACAAGAAGAAATCAAAGATTCCCAGAGGTGTTAATGGTGATAAGCTCTCTATATGGGAGAATGGAAAAGGCGATTTCATTGTCTTCGCTACAAAGTGGATTTTTTTTTCCCCCAAGCAAGAAATTCTAGCTATAAATTGGAAAAGAAGACAGAAAATCAGCAGGCCTTCAATGGGAGTCCCTCAACAGGCGAGCGCCATTGCCGTCAGGCAAACCATCGCCTCAAAGACCAGTGTTTAAAGGGTTTGGATTGGTTTTTCCTGGAACAGAGCTCTGATGGGTCGTCAACCAATTCTGGATAACAAGACTCGGCATCCAAAAGACACATGGGAGTGGTGAATCGTATCAACTTTGACCCCTCCCCCCCCCCACTTGGCCCTAAAGATTCCAAGCATATGCAATATGCAACTAAATAAACACCCGTGTGGGACACGACAGCAGGCCCTTGGCACGAGGCCACAGGGAGAGGCTAGGTTTGCTTGATGAGGTTACCAAAGTGTGAGGCTTTAGAGCCAGAGTGGAAAACACTGACCAGAGCAACCCAGAGGGGCTCACGGAAGCTTCTGTCCTTCAAAACGCAGCAAACACTGGGCCCTAGAAGAGCCACAGGAGCTTAACTGACTGAGCCACCCAGGTGCCCCAAGAGCGGTCATTTTAAAGAAAGGCAGAAGGACCAGATCCCTGGGGACCAGGAGATGGAAAGATGATGAAACCAGACCTAAACAAATAATTCTAGGGGACAGCCCACATCCCCGGGGACAGCCACTCCCAGTAGCTAGTATTACTGAGCACATACGTGCACCCCCCGGTGGAGGCTCCGGACATACTGTGCCACCTGTCATGGCAACGCAATGAGGTGAACGTTCTGACCCCCCCACCCTACCAGCAGAGGCAGGGCCGGAAAGTTCAGGAGCTTGCTCGGGGAGACAGCTGGCAAATGACGGAGTCACGCCCCACACCCAGGTGTAACTGAATCCCCACCCCCTCCCCCGCCCCCCAACCCTCCATTAAGCACTACGTAACACCGTGCTTGCACACGAAGCTGCTGTCACCCCAGAGACCCTCCCCTGGGCCCTTCGGGACCGTCCTAAGACAAACCAAAAACTAAGCGAAAGACTGGCTGAGGCCAAGCCATCAACAAATGCTCTGGCGATATGGAGCCTAGCAGGGCAGAGAAGAGAAATTCCAAACTGGCTGCAGAAACAGTGTGGAACCCACAGTGCCCAGAGCTGTATCTGCCCTCCAGCAGAGGAAGCTCCTGAAAGTGACCCCACATGCGTGGGCCACTGGAGGGGACAGGGCCACTCCTGCCATCCTGTCTGTTGCCTGATAGGCTGGGCTCCAGGAACAGCAGGGGGCTGGAGTAGGGGGCCACTCAGTGAGGCAAACTGGCCTTACAGGTGTTTTACTGCTCCCAGCAAACTACACGTGACGGTGGCCCCCAGAGACCAGCAAGCCCCTCATCAGTCCTGAAGACACTCTCTCAAGATCGCAGGGTGGTGACACCTGCAGGACTTGGCTCAGGAGGGTGGTAGGAGTGGAAGCCATTGACAGTCACAACTGTATTATTATGGAAACTTCCCGGGATCCCTCAAGGGCATAACCAGAGAGGCTTGGTTTCAGATGGGTCAGAAAGCTCAGAGCCAGTCATCAAGGCAGTTTATTCATTAACCTGATGTATGGGGGCTGATAATGCAGCCCATTTGCACAGATTCAGGGGAAACAGAGGCTCTGTAGGGACAGGTGACCTCATTTCAACCCAGAGTGAGACCTCAGGTCACCAGGCAAGGAAGATTCTGCCTCCCAATGATTTTCAAACTTTAAAGTCTCGGGACTGCTGCAAATAGAATCTTCCCAGGAAGCTCAGACTTTCGGCTGGTCAACAGTAGAAATGCGCTCGTGGGCATAGAGGTAGGGCCTCCAGGAACAGGAAGACCCAGGTTCTGATCCCAAGGCAGCCACATATCAACTGTGATACGTTCAGGAAGTGAGTCTCTCCACAACTCAGTCTCTTCATCTCTAACGAGGGGATCATACTGCTTCCCTCACGGTTATTTGTGAGAAATCAACAAGACTACGTGAAGGTTCCGGATGCTGAGCCCATGACAGCATGATCGTCCCTGCACCTGCGGGCGGAAGCGGCTGTGCCCCAATGGCTGGCAGGATGCCACCAGTCAGTCGTAAACCAAGCAGCAGAACAGAGGTGCTTTAAAACAAGAGGTGATTTAAAAACTGATGCTGAGCAAATCAGAGAAATGTACCGAAAAGGGGAAAAGAGAAAGAGAAAAGTGTACACACGAGTTTAATTACATTCACAGGGTTAATGCCAAGGTCACGTCCTTTGCTCTGGCATTGGTGAGTCAGCCACATATACTCGCTCTGCCTGGTTGGCACCAACAGTAATTGGGACGCCACACTCATTTGATCATGCAGAGGCCAACAACAGATGTGGACCCAAATGGGGAGCGGTCCAGTATGGTGAAAAACACCGCCAATTTGGAGCTGGACCAAAGGGTCTGTCTGGATCTTGCTAGGTCTCGCCCTGAGCCTCAGTTTCACCTAAAGGGCGGGGCTCAGTCGGTTAATCGTCAGACTCCTGATTTCAGCTCAGGTCACCATCTCACGGCTCCCGAGATCGAGCCCCACATTGGGCTCTGCGCTCACAGCGTGCAGACTGCTGGAGATTCTCTCTCTCCCCCTCCTCTGCTGGCATGCTCTCTTTTCGCAAAAGAAACACTAAAAAATAAATTAAGTAAAATTATAAGTACTCTAAAGGTCGCCATTTGAGCCAAGAGGGCCCTGGAGGATTCAGGCCTCTCTGGGCGTGAGTTGAGGCCTGCGGGGCCATTCTGGCCGAAGACGTCCCAGCGGTGCTCAGAAATAACGCAAGCCAGCGGCAGGGCTCAGTCCAGGGAGCAGGGCAATTCTAAGCAGAACACCGTGTCCTGTGGCCTGGCAGCCACGGATTCATATTTGCATCTTAGGAAAAGACCACAAACAGCACGACTTCACAGAGTAACAGAAAAACACCGCCCAGGGCTGTCCAAGCTGCAGGTGAAGGTCTCGGCACGCCGGAGGAGGGCACAGCAGTGCAGCTGCCCCGGCAGGTGCCGGTGCATGACCAGTGTGGCCCGGCCAGGCAGCTTCACGCAGCACGGGGGCAGGACTGCAGCGGCCCTCAGCAGGTGCTGAGTGGCTCGACTCTGGTCGTAGGGCCCTAGAGGGGCACTTCCTGGGACGTGTCGGGGAGCATGTTCAGAACAGTCACGAGGACGTAAAGGCCACGGGAGGAAAGCAGATATAGGACCCATGAGACACCTCCCAGGGGTGCTCAGAAACACCCGGAGAAGCTTCAGGGCAAAGCAGCATAAAAGTCTCACTGTAGAGGGGACACCCGGGTGCCTCAGTTGGTGAAATGTCCAACTCTTGATCTCAGCTCAGGCGACGGTCTCACAGTTTGCGAGCACGGCGTCGGGCTCCGTGCAGACAGTGCAGAGCCCGCCTGGGATTCTCTCTCCCTCTGTTCCTTCACCTTTGCATGTTCTCCTTCTCAAAATAAATAAATCAATTAAAAAAAAAAAAAGTCTTACTGTAGTGCTAGGGGCAGAACCAGAGGAACGTTCTGTTTTGTTTTTTATACTGAAGTTGCTCTGTCTTTGTATTTTTTTTTTTTAATTTTATGATGGTTTCTTTAAGTAGCCTCCACGCCCAACGTGGAGCTTGAACTCATGACCCCGAGATCAAGCGTCGCATGCTCTACCGACTGAGCCCGCCAGGCGCCCCAACTTGTTCTGGTTTTGATGCTCCACTCGCTGCTATGGCCCTGGAGGGGGTGGCGGGGAGTGATTTTCAAAATAATTTTAAGATTCAAAGATCGCAATGGTGACTGAGTAACTCCAAGCAACTAGAAAGGGCAAGGGAAGCAGAGGAACAGAACTCGTGAACACGTCTGAGCGCACACACGGAGCTCCCGCGTGGTGGGAGGTGGCTGACGAGGAAAAGGACGTTTCCAAAAGTCAGCAAGATGGACGGGACGGCAGAAGAGGTTCATCCGCCATCTGACTGGGGGTAGGAGGAGAGAAACACTGAGGACCGCTTTCGATCAGGAGACAAACTGCAAAGTAAAAATCCAGCCGCTCCTTCGCATGGCGGCCTACCCTGACCACGGGGGACAGCGTTTCGGCCACGCGGGCTCACCTCCCTCTTTATTCTTCTCTCCAACTAGACCGTGAGCGAACTGAGGGCCGTGTCTTAGGCTCACCTCCTCGTCGCAAGCGCCTAGCCCACCTGGCAGGGAGGAAGCACCAGACGGGTGCTTCCTGAAGGAACCAAAAAACCGTCAGGGGAACTGAAATGGAAGCGGGCCTCTGGACCCCATGGCGAGAGAAAGCTCTGGTCTCGCGAGGTCGCCAGAGAAGGCCACTCACGCGGGTGGCGTTTCCTTGAATTCCATTTTATATACAGTAAAACCTTGCATCATTTGTTCCGGAAACATGCTTGGCATCCAAAGCACTCCTATATCCGAGCGAATTTCAAGAACCATTGAGTCAGTTGTGATCATGTGACCTTCGGGGTCAGGTACTACTCGCATCGCAAGACACTGCTGGTTTATCAAGTTAAAATGTATTAGACACGTTTGTTCGTCTTGCAAAAACCCTCGCAGAACAAGTTACTCTCAATCCAAGGTTTCACTGTACTCTTTCATGGTTTCCGAAGCACGCGTTCTGTGTCCAGCCAGAAGCCTAAGGTCCTAGAGAACAAGGGCCCCAAATTTCGACACCCCCAGTTTCCAATGCCTGGCACCACAGGGCAAGATTTGGGGTCTTCAACAGTTATTCATTAAATAGGCTTGAATAAAGGAGACGAGAAGAGGCAAGTAAAGTTGCTCCTAGTGGGCAAGGTTCTTTCATGTCGATTTACTGGAGATACGAGCTGGCTGTTTATCAGGCTTCATTGCGACAGGCATTCCGCAGGACAAAGGCGGCCTTTCAGAACGACAGGAGCGGCCGCACCTTCTCCAGGGCTCCGGGCTCGGTGTTTCCACGGGAGAGCTCGGGGTCGATAGTAAAGTGCACTGGCACAGGCACATGCCAGGGAAGTTGGCAGGGCACCTGCCCGGGCTGGGACTGACTCCAGGCAGCCTGGCGAAAGTCAAGAAAGCTCGTAATTCATCCAGAGGAGAATTTAAAAACAATCCAATTAGTGGAGTATGACTGCAGATTGGGCAACTGAACGTCAGCTAACTTCAACAGTCAGGGCAGGGAGTAGGGGACGGGCCCATCCCTCTCTCCCCACAGCACGTGACCCAGGTGAAGGTGAAAGGTCTCCCGTCTCTTGGATTTGACAGCTCCGGCCAGATCAGCCTGTCAGCAAAAATGCCTGCACAGGATCAGTGGGAGAGCCTCCTCGCTTAATGCAGAAATTCCTAGGCAGGCAGCTCCCTGTGCAACCACTGCTAGATTAAAGGGGCAAGACAAAGGAGCTAATTAGTAGATAAGGAAAGGCCCTGAGACAGGAAATGCGGTAGGTTATTACAGCTAGTGCTGAAGAGGAGAGTTGCCAGGGTATCTAAACATGTACACAACAAGGCATAAGGGGCCACGATCACAAGTTCACGTCCCTCCTAAGGAAACATACATGCCAGGGTTTTCAGGTCACTGCCTAACTGCACCTAGGTTCCTCGAGAGCCCAGAAATAAACCATGCATACATATATGGACAGCTAACTGTCAACAAAGGGCACCAAGAATATACAATGGGGAAAGGGTGGTTTCTTCAATAAATGGTTTAAGGAACCTGCAGAAAAAAAATAAAATAAAATTGGACCCTTCTCTTCACCCATAAAAATCAACAGAAAAGAGAAGGAAGACTTAAGACCCCAAACCGCAAAACTCCTAGAAGAAAACAGGAGGGGCAAGAATCTTTGACATTGGCCTTGGCAAGGAGTTTCTGGCTAGGACACCAAAAGCTAGGTAACAAGAGCCCAAACAAGTAGAACTACAGCAAATTAAAAAGCTTTGGCACAGCAAAGGAAACCGTCCGCGAATGAAAAGGCACCCTACGGGTTGGGAGAAAATAACTGCTAACCATGTATCTGCTAAGGGGCGAATGTCCAAAATGCGTAAGGAGCTCCCGACAACTCAACAGCAACAAGACAAATAACCCAATCAGAAAATACGCAACGGGCCTGAACAGGCATTTCTCCAAAAATGACGTACCAACGGCCAACAGGTACGCGAGAGGGCGCTCAACGTCACTAGGCACCAAATAAACTTCGAAACAGAAAGAGATATCCTTTCACACCTGTGGGAGGACTCTTCCCAACAGAAGTGTCGGTGAGGATGTGGAGAAGAGGGAATCCTTGCGCGCTCCTGGTGGGAATGTAAACTGGTGCAGCCACACCGGAAAAACAGTCCGGAGGTTCCTTAAAAAATTAAAAATGGAACTACCACATGATCCGGCGATCCCACTTCTGGGCGTGCACCCAAAAGAAATGAAGTCCGTCCCTCGGAGAGGTATCTGTGCCCCCCACCTCATGCACCATCATTCACAACAGACAGTACGTGGAAACCACCGAGGTTTAGACAAACGAAGGGACAAAGAAATGATGGTGTGTATAAACACATCGCGAACTACCGTTCAGCTTTAAGGAAGGAGACTCTATTTTCAACCATGTGGATGAAGCCGAAGGACATCGTGCTAAGTGCTATCAGCCAAACACGCAAAGAAAAAACCCGCATGACCTCACTTATATGTAGAATCTTAAAAAATCGAATACATAGAAGCAGAGAGTAGTATGGGTGACGAGCGCCTCGAGGTGGTGACAAGTGGCATAAAGGTGTCCGGTCAATGACAGAGTGGAGCGGGCGCTGCATGGAGCCTGACAAAAACGCTCTCGTGGAAAGCAAGGGCGTCACAGAGAAAGGCGGTCTCAGAGAGTCCAGTGATGGGACAGTCAAGGGCCTGAAGCAAACAGTTTCCGGAGAAGATGGATTAATTGTGGTCCTCGGTCACAGCCAACTCCCTGGACGGCGGAGTCAGAGCTGCGCAGAGACCGACAGAAAGCAGCAGGGGAAACCACGTGGCTTTTGCTTGCCCCTCAGTAGGGCAGGACAGCTCCCAGGGAGAGAGCTGGGCAGAGTTGGGCCCAGCGCCGGGGCCGGTCACTGGCCCAAGAAGGTCAAGCCAGGACCCCACGGCCAGTAAAATCTCAGATTTACCACGGCCTCTCCAGGCTCCCCCATGGCAGCCCGCTTCCCACCCAGAAGTTTCTGAAGAAATGTAACAACAGCGATGTTCTCTGCCCATCAGTGTCCTCACTTGAACACCCATCCCACCCACCCCAAGAAATTGGTCTTTAGACGGCAGCTCTGTCCATCACCCTTCTCATTCTCTTCTCAAGGATCTCAAGACATAAAGAAAAATCAACAATATAAAAATATCTTTTTAATGTTTATTTATTTTTGAGAGAGAGAGAGAGAGAGAGAGAGAGAGAGAGAGAGAGAGAGAGAGAATCCGAAGCAGACTCCTGGCTCCGAGCTGTCAGCACAGAGTCCTACGCGGGGCTCCAACTCACGAACAGCAAGATCACGGCCTGAGCCGAAGTCAAACGCTTAACTGACTGAGCCACCCAGATGCCTCTAAAAAAATTTTATTTAATGCACAGGGTGGGAAAGGACTTGGAGTCACCCAGTCTGGCCACTGATCTGATAGCTCAGTTTCTGCCGAGCCAGGATCAGCCTCGGCAAGAGAACACCGCCAGTGCCTAGAGCGCTTTCCCTCTGCGGGCTATTTCACATTCCAACAACCCTGGCAGCTAGAAAGTTCTCCCGGGCCAAATCTGCCTTCCTACCACACCTGGTTCTGCTCTCAGCTTCCTGACGGTCGGTCCAGAAGCTGAAGACGGACGGCAAGAGCCTGGTCTCCACTAAGTGTTGGGAAGGCCCTGGCCCGAGCCTGCCTCGTCCATTTCTCTTCCAGGAGCACAAAAGAAGTGGACTTCGGGGTAAAGGAGAAGTCGCGTGGTGGTCAGAGGCGGGAGGGACGGAAAAGATCCTTTAAATCCTTCTTCTTCCTTCAAGGGCCAGCCCGGGTCTGGAGAAGAGAAGCTTCCTCGCTCAGTCCTCACAGCCACTGGGTGGTAACGTGAGCTCTCCTCAGTTCTGGGTCTCCTGGTACTGAGTTCTCCTGGGGTACGCTCCTCACTTTCCCAACAACACCGTGGGCCACTCTCACTACCGCCGTGCACACGCACACACATTCAGTCCAGCGCTGCTCCCAACATACAGGCCTAGACCTCCGGCCTTTGGTTATCCTGGTCCAACCTTACAGGTAAAACTGAGCCCTGGGGCACTTGGGCCCCATACTGGCGCCCACACTGGGAAGGGCACAGCAAACCTTTCTGGAAACTACTCCCCAGCAAATTTAGGACCAGCTCATATAAAAATGGCCAACACACAGTCCCCGCAGAGGTGTGATGCCGTGAGTGAGAATCCAGAAGAGGAAAAACTTTACCCATAAGCCTAGTCTATTAATCAGTTTCTCCAACGTAAATCTGAACGAGGGACGTGCTACCCGTCCACTCCCTCCCAGTGCTGGCATTCTGAACGTAAGGCACTCCGGACCCAAGAGTCAGCAAGGAAAGCAAAATAAAAACCAGGAAATTGTAAGTATTTATCTAATACACGCTGACTGACGATGATGAATACGGCCTCAGACTTTCGGTTCTCCCCGGCCCCAGCTGGAGGAGGTACAAACCAGGAACATGAGCTGAGCCTATCGAAATGAACGCTTATTAAACATTTACTCTATCGTCTGTATACAGGCATTGTGGAGATAATGAAAATTCTCCCCCAAGGTATTTATAACCTAACTGAGGAGACGAGATACATGGCACGTCTAGAACACAGTAAATCAGGGGTTCTCAACTAGGAGTGATTCTGCCCTTCAGGGGACATGTTTCAGCGTCTGGAGACATTCTGGGTCGTCACAACTGGAAAGCGCTACTGATATGAAGCGGACAGAGGTCAGGGATGCTGCTAACATCCTATAGGGCACAAGATCCCCCTGCCCCCCCCCCCCGACAAAGATTTATCTGGTCCCAAATGACAGTAGTGATGAGGTTAAGAAACCCCGAAGTAGACGCTCACCAGAATTCATCCAATTCAGGGACGCCTGGGTGGCTCAGTCGGTTAACTGTCCACCTTTGGCTCAGGTCATGATCTCACGGTTCGTGAGTTCGAGCCCCGCGTCGGGCTCTGTGCTGACAGCTCGGAGCCTGGAGCCTGCTTCCGATTCGGTGTCTCCCTCTCTCTCTGCCCCTCCCCTGTTCACACTCTGTCTCTGTCTCTCAATAATAAATAAACGTTTTAAAAAAACTGCTTTAAGAATTCATCCAATTCAGTATTTATTGAGCACATGCATGTGTCAGGTTACAGGCATATCATGAATTGGAAGGAAGTAAGACACGTCTCTTTTCCGAAGGCTACGTAAAACAACTATAAAATACAAGGTGTGAGGCAACCCAAAGTTACACTGGGTGTGTAAATGCTTCGGGATTCTGCTAAAAGGAAGACACCCGAAAGCCAACATTACTCAGGAAGAAGATGGGTCCCCAGCTTGGTCTTGGAGGAGAGGGGAGTCTGGGGTGGGCAGGCTGAGGGCGTTCCGGCAGGTGAACGGGCTGACTTAAGGGACAGCATCAGCCTCCCCGGCCTCGCTGTGAGAAAGGCGTGCCTGGTGGACCCACGCGAAGCCCACCGGCCACATAATCACCAGCTACAGAAGCCGGGAACCTGTGTGTCTTCACCAGTGCCTGGAACAGCATGCGGACTTGATGGATAGGATATAATTATGAAATGACCACAAAAACATGAACCACTGGGGCTCCTGGGTGGCTCCGTCCGTTACGCGTCCATCTCTTGATCTTGGCTCAGGTCATGATCTCACGGTTCAGGAGCTCGAGCCCCGCGTCGGGCTCTGGGCTGACAGCTCAGAGCCTGCTTGGGACTCTCTTCCTCTCTCTTTCCCCCTCCCCTGCTCACACACTCTCTCTCAAAATAAACAAACATAAAAAGAAAAAATAGGAACTACCATCTAACGGCCATCTGCTCCATGCCAGACAGCCTGCTTAACGCCGTCTGCGCAATCTCCTTCACTCCTCACCACAACCCTGGAGAGTGCACAGGGCTGCCGTCCTTAGAAGGAGGAAACCGGGCGATGGAACGCACAGATAAATCAATCAATGGGTGGGTAAAGAAACGCCCCGAATGGCCCTGGTCTCTCCTCCTAACCTAGAGTCCTCCCTGGTCTACTGTTCCCCAGCTTTCCGGCTGGCCCCCCCACATCGGTGCACGTACACAACGGGGCTGACCGGCAGCCAGTGTGCACAGCAGAGGCGTCCAGTGGGTGGCTGGTGATTTTACAGGGGTCCCTGAGGCCTGTGTCACTGGCACTATGCCTAGCTCTTCCCAGAGTTTCTGCCGGCCAGAGCCGGCCCCGTGGAAGGGAAGGAAGCAGGAACGCGGCTCCAGGACATCCTCAGGGAAAAGGCTTGAGGTCCCTCGTCCGTGTTCACACAGGCAGCAGGGTAGGGCAGCTTGTCACCAGCACATTTAACAGAGCCTCTAATTATGTGATAAAAATCCTACTGGCGACTGCTTTTCCCGGAGCGGCACGTTACCACCCTCCAAATATTTCTCAGTCTCTAAATAATAGGGTAGTTTTACAAGGCACGTATCTACAGCAGCTGCTGCAGCACAAATAGGTACTGGTTAATCCCTCCTGTTTATACAGTCTTCCTACCATTTATAGGATGCTCTTGTGGCTTCAGTTCACTGGATCCAAGCAAGCAGGTTAGGAGACAGGCCCCCTTATGTTCCATTCCACGGCGGAAGAGATCAAGGCTCAGAGACGTACAGTGGCTCTCCCGGGGTCACACAGCAAGGTCCCAGCCCAGCTACCTTTTCCAGCAAACCCTGGTGTGTACCAACCACGTGACAGGACCTCCTTGGCCATGGGGCAATTTACGTCCTCCTTTCCTATCCTATGTACTCTGTAAACAACAAACAATGCCCACTTGTATGCCAACGAGAAGAAATCACGGATGCAAAACCTGATAATCCCTTCTCTTCTTACAACAAGGCTCACCCAGTTCTGGGGTTGGCAAACTTTTCCTGTACAAGGCCAGGCGGCAAATATCTTAGGATTTTGGAGCACAGACTATCATAACCACTCAACTCTCCTCTTAATAGTGCAAAAGCCGCCACAGACAATTTATGCATGAATGGGTGTGGCTGTGTTCCAATCAACTTTACAGAAACAGGTAGATGAGACTAGTGTGCTGACCCTTAAATTGTAAGATCTCCCTATTTGTTAAGGATTGAAGGGCCACCCCCCACCCCCCCCCACCCCCCGACCAAAGTCATATGTTGAAGCCCTAACCTCCAAACTGTATTTGAAGACAAGGCTTCAAGGCCTTCAGGTTAAATGAAGTCCAAGGGTGGAGCCTGATCCCATAGGGCTGGCGTCCTCAGAAGAGGAAGGGACACCAACTGTGTGTATGCACAGAAGAAAGACCAGGTGAGGACAGAGCAAGGAGGAGGCTGCCCGTGAGCCAGGAAAAGAGGCCTCGCCAGAAACCAACCTTTACGGCACCCGGACCTTGAGCCTCCAGAGCGCTAAGAAAATAAATTTCTGTTGTCTGTGGTTTTCTGTTGCGGTGAATTCATCTGCAGCCCAAGCAGACTAAAACACCATGCTCTAACAAATCTGATCAACCCATTAGGGACTCAGAAAAATATGGAAAAAACAATTTTAATGGAAATAGGTTTAAAATGCCTCAGTCCACTTCCCTTTCCAGAGCTCCCTGAATTAAAGAGCCCTTTATTCTAATCCAAAGACGTGGCTCCACATTGCTCCCCCACCACCCCCAATTCCACACCCCCTCCCCCCCACCCCACCCCCGTTTCTCTGAGCTTTCCAGTTACTTCTGTAACATTCCCTGAAAGGCTGTACGCTGCTGTTTTCCCTTTCCAAATGTAAATAGAGGATCCCCAGGTTGCTTAGAAAGTGGTTTTCACGGGGCGCCTGGTTGGCTCCATCGGTCGAGCATCCAACTCTTGATTTCGGCCCAGATCATCATCCCAGGGTCATGGGACCGAGCCCCCAAGTGGGCTCCGTGCTGCGTGTGGAGCCTGCTTCAGATGCTCTCTCTCTTCCTCTGCCCCTCCGTCCCCCTGCTCTCTCTTAAAAAAAACAAAATAAAATTTAAAAAGAAAGAAATGACGACAAGAAAGGGGTCTTCACTTTCTCAGCTGAGAAAAAGTGGACCGAAAGACAAAGAGGTAGGATCCCTGATACACACACACTCCTGGTCAGCATCTTAGGGAAGCAAATACGGGTCACACGCATCAGAAACAATCCTCTGAAAGTTGGGGAGAAACAAACCTTTAGGAAATAGTTTGAGGAGACCTCTGAGCAAGAAAAATGAAGAACCACCAACAGGCTCCCAAAGCACCGCTCGCTCGCAGAACGAGGTCGTCTGCAGAGTTGGGAATTTTGCAGGGTGGCTCTCACAGCAGAACTAGCGATTAGCACGGCACTGACCTACAGCAAGGCGACTGCCAGTCCCAAACCTGCAATTCAGTGCCGATCACGCCTTCCGCCCATCTCCACAGCCTTCCTTAATAAAAAGCTCCGCCAGCGATGACACCAGAAGACTCCCCAGAGAAGCCGTTTATGTTGTTCTGGACGGAACGCAGAAATGGAAATGCGAGTGTGGCAATACGAGCGTCGTGTTTAGAGAGACGCAAGGAAAACCCTATAACTTTGAGTCCCATTTCCAAGAAGCATCCTGCTTAACGAGTTCTGCTTTCTCCATTCACTTCACAGTTACTCTCTGCCAGAAGGGGAAAAAAAAAAAAAAAAAAGGCATGGCAGGTAGAGAGAGCCAAGCTCGCTCTTAATGCTTTGTCCTACCATCAGCCAGTACAAGTCCACACCGCTCCCCATTAGATAAACATCCACGCCTTCTAAAACAAATCCGAAGCTACTTCTTAAAAACTCCTAAAATAGAACTCAAACCGATCCTGGAATTGCGAGAAGAAATGAGGTAACGCGTGTGCGGGCACGAGCAGGCCCAACACAATAATCAACAAATGTTTTGCTCAATAAATGTATAAACAACCACCAGGAACCAGCTTCTTGTCTGGGGTTCACAGGGCTTCTGGTCACATTCTCATCCTTTAAGAAGCTGGGCACCGGGGCGCCTGGGTGGCGCAGTCGGTTGAGCGTCCGACTTCAGCCAGGTCACGATCTCGCGGTCCGTGAGTTCGAGCCCCGCGTCAGGCTCTGGGCTGATGGCTCAGAGCCTGGAGCCTGTTTCCGATTCTGTGTCTCCCTCTCTCTCTGCCCCACCCCCGTTCATGCTCTGTCTCTCTCAGTCCCAAAAATAAATAAACGTTGAAAAAAAAAAAAAAGAAGTTGGGCACCATCTTGGGGCGCCTGGGTGGCTCTGTCAGTAAGCGTCCAACTCCTGGTTTCAGCTCGGGTCATGATCTCATGGTTTGCAAGTTCGAGCCCCACGTTGGGCTCGACACCAAGCATGGAGCCTGCTTGGGATTCTCTCTCTCTCTCTCTCTCTCTCTCTCTCTCTCTCTCTCTCTCTGTCTGCCCCTCTCCCCTGCTCACTCTCTCTCTCAAAATAAATAAACTTAAAAAAGAAAAAGAAAAAAGAAAGAAGTTAGGCGTCAGTTCTGTTTCATCTCCAGGACAAACTGATGAGCACTGGGATTTCTGGCAATACATTCATGCCACGTAAAGTATTACAAAACCCTTCGATGCCACGTGTCATTCAGCCTCATGAATGCTCGGCTGTGCACGGAGCCCAGTTATCTTCCCATCCACTTCTGCAAAAATCTTGGGTAAATTTTAGTAGCTGCTCCTCAACGTTCCCGGGTCCTACCCTGTAAACAAATCACCACCCATTCACATCCCACGCGAGCACCCACAGCCACACGTGCGCACACAGAATCCCCAGAAAATGACAGCAACGACTGAGTGATTCAGATTCGTGATCGTTTCTAAGAATTAAGGAAAGCTGCAGCTTGACATCTACATTCTTCCATTCCACTCCCTTCTGGAAACCACTCCAACAGCAGCCGAGGGCAGCTGCACCGATCGCAAGCTGGGACTCCACACCAGAGAGCAAGACGCACTAACCCCGAACATGCCCAGAGCAGGCATGCACAGGAGAGTGCCAACGGGACAGGAGGACACGGGGCACCTTCCTCCCGGCTCCCACTGTGAACTGTGCTCAGGGTGAGCACACCACTCCAACACCTGCCAGCCACTCGTGGGACCTGGGTTTTTTCATACCCGAGAGGAAGCAAATGCATGAGCCATAAGTTTTAGTCTCCCCATTATCGGCGACTAGCCCTTCAGTCTCCCAAACAAACAATGGACAAAAATCGAAGGATGTGACCGGTAATCTGAAATCTGAACGATGACTGATAGCTCTGGGGTGGGGAGTAAGGACAAGTGCACCATGCATGGCAGGTCTGAACGCAAGGGACAGCACGGTGTAGCTGAAAGAAGGTGGAGGGGCCAGCGGGAGTCCCACCATTCTTGCGTGCCCTTTCCGGCTACGACAAAAGAGTCTGTATCATCCCAAGAGCAGGGCAGGCGAGAGTGGCAAGCCCACATTTACTGTATACTTTTCTGGAAGTCCTGATCTTTACATACGGACCCTCAGCGGCCCTTGAATCTCCTGCCAACCTTCCTTCTGGGCTTCTCTACCAAAGAGGGGAAAAAAGGCCAATTCCTCTGGGGCCCCTTGGGTGGGATCGAACGGCTCCTCTTGGAAGCGAGGTGAACTAGCTGTGATGTTCTAGGTGCTCAGCACTTACAACATCATCTTGCATCCGTGTGGTGCCGTTGTGCGCCGTTTCATTTCAGGTGCTCCCCGGTGAGCCCCTGGAGAGCACAGAACTGCAATTAGCCCCCTTGAAGTAACGAGGAAATATGCAGAAAGCAGATACAAAACCAGGTTCTGAAGTCATGGTGAGCGGCCTGGGGGTGGAGTCTGAAAATCAGGGGGAAAAATGAAGGGACTCTTTGATTATCTTCCCTGGTGGCTCCCAAGCCTGGCTTCCATTGCTACTTCCTCTAATGCCTTTTCATCATAATGTTGCCTTTTAAAATGTGTCGCCTTCGAAAAAGTAAATGCTTTTGAGGACGCGCCCCATCACGGCTATGCTTTGGTCACTGCCCTTAGGGCACAGTGCATTAGGGGGACGGTGCTGGAACCCAGAGGGAAATCCACAACCTTTCCTCCTAACCCGAGGCTCGCTCCACTCCCTAACCTGGGTCAACAAAGAGACAGACGGACAAGCACAGAAACAGAGGGATGAACCAATGGACAATCCCTTGATGGCTCCACACTTACCTGCTCCGTCTAATCAACCACTTCTCGGGAAAATGTTTTCGTGTCAGCAAAAACCAGATGAAACGGGACCAAAGAAAGAAGCAGGTTCCTGTGACAGCCTCTCTGTGCTCAGGCGGTCTGTGCCAGTGGTGAGGACACTTACCCCTCAACTATGGCCACCCAGTCACACACACCCCTTGGCCACCCCCAACAGGGGTCTTTGGTAGTCAACAAAGCCTCTGTGATGGGGAAGGAGGGGGGAGCCAAGTCCTAGAGACCCAAGTCGAGCCCCTCTGTTCAGGCCCAGCTGAAGCTAAGCCCTGCCCTACATCTTTCTTTTCCCCAGTTATATAAGGCAATACATTCCTTTTCTATTCAAGGCAGTTGGGCTTAAGTTTTCTGACTATTTGGGGAAAAGCTTCTTAAACTGATACCAAGTGTAAGTGGAAAAACATTTCTGTAAAACCATACAGCTGTACGCATCGATAGTTTAAAACCGTCCCTTCGCTTTGACCTGGCGAAGTCATCTCTAGGACCTTAACCCAAGTAATAACCCAAAACATATGCAAAGATTTATATTTAATGACGTTTGTTGTAAAAGCACAAAGCAGGAAATCAATTACGGCCCTCACTGGAAGAAATGTTAGATAAAATCATGTTTTATCTTTGGGATAGAATATTATGAGACCATGAAAAGAGTATGCAGACCACAAACCATTAACGTAAGGTTAACCATTAAAGTATTAAATTAAATTAAATTAAATTAAATTAAATTAAATTAAATTAAATTAAATTAAAGTATTTAAACCATTAAAGTAAGGTTCCCTGTAACCTTACTTAGAAATTAAGATTCGAAATTGCGTATGCACTATGATTTTAACTTTGTCAAGAAAGGTAAAATGCACAAAAATAGAAGACAATGGGCCAAATGCTAATGTGGCCGCTTCTGAATAAGGGGTATTATAGACATCTCGTGGATTTTTTTTTTATTCCCTCCTCTTCAAATGCTGCACAATGAATACATCATTTTGATGGACAAGCAGGGGAAAAAAAACACTAAAACTACTCCTCTCCTGTTCCAAATGAAAGTCATTCTTCTTCCTATTAAACAACATTTCTTAAAGCCTCCATCCAAGATTTCTGTGATTCCAATGTAAGGACCTCTGGGATCCTTCCCACATGGATCCCCAGGACAGCCTTTCAGATATTTACGAGCCTGCCACAGCCTGAGTTTTGCCCTCTCCAGGTTCAAATCCATTTTCCCAGCCATCCCCACAAACCAGGGTGGCCCCTTCAACCCTCCTCTGAACACGTTCCAACGTACCCGTATTTCTTCAAAAAGGGTTCTGAATTCATCACAATGCTCCAGGTATGACCTAATAACTTATGCCCAGGGAATGGGATTCTCACCTCCCTTCTTCTAGATGTAGCATCTCTATTAATGCAGCCTAAGTTCCCACTTCCCTCCAGCTCACAACAGGAGGGAAGAGAGCAGTTCTGGTTCCAGAGGCAAAGATGGAACTCACCACAGCAATACACACTTCCTCTCTCTCTCCAGAGAGCTCCTGGTTTTCCAAAAGTCCTCCTACAACCCCCAAAGAATTCCTCAGGGGTGAGGTCACTCTGAACCAAGTCCAGAACTTTCTAAAGCTCAGGGGAGGGGTGCCAGGAGAGATGTAGCAGAAGCCCTGAGCTTCTAAGCCCTCTGAAGGTAATCCCCTGCCTCCAAGGCCAGGCCCCCATGGACTCACAAAATGCATGGGCGCTTCGGTCAGATTTCTTCTGTTCAGCCAGTTTCCATGGGCCTGCACCCCAGGGAGCTAGAATGCCCTGCCCCAAGCACAGGCTTTTGGGAGGTAAAGTGGAAGGTTTCAGGATTCTTCCTGTGTCATCAGGTCCTGAGTGAAGGTCAGGGGGAGGTTTAAAAGGCCAAATTCTGGGCCTCAAGGGTGAAAACTACCCAAGATCCACACGCAACTACCTGTGCACAGATCTGTGCGCTCACACCCCGGCTTTTACCCCTGCCTGGCCAGCCAGCAGATCCTCCCCAGCCCCCACCCCCGCCGAAGCACAACTTCTGGATAAGGTGGCACCAAGAAAGGGAAGGAAAACAGCCAGTAACGTTTCCTCCCCATTCACAGATGGAAACACCGAGGCGAAGAAGGAAAATGGGCTCACTACGATCTCACATGGTGAACCCCTGCCACCACCCCCAGTACCAAACAGCTTCCGCCACCAGCTCCTGCTTCCTCTTACAAACCCTGTCAGCTTCCCTCTGGGCTCTGGGACCAAGGAGACCATCTGTATCCTGCTTAATTTGCATCTGCATATGGAATTCACAGTTCTTAATTTCACGTGGGTAAGTCAATTAGGCCAGTCCTCCGCAATCGTCCTCAAACCCAGATGACCTGGGGGCTGGCTTGTAAGGTGGGTGGTTTAGCAGAACTCACTCTAGAAACAGGTGAGTCTACAGGGATTTATACACACACAACACACGCAATCCATGGTCTGCTCTCCAAGGATTATCAAGGGAATTTGTAGGAGTTCCATCTCCCAGATACTTCTGGGGAAGGGAAGGCACAACAAATCAAAGCTCCTGATTTCACCTACGTGTACATCCGTACACGCCCCAGAAGGGCTAGAAAAAAATAGAAGAGGACACAGGGACACGGGCTGCAGCCCGTGCTCCTGAGTTATCTTCTGCACGTCCTCAGCAAAACGGGGATCACACCATCTAGCGATCCCTACAGAGGTTTGAAAGGTTAAATAAAACAACTGCACTTCAAGGAAGCAAACAGCACCTGCAGGAAACCCCGAAATGATGCTGTTCCCTCCTCCCACTCTTTTAAGGGACATCTCTGCAAGACACCTTTCCGACAGTAAAATCTCCATCCTGTCTCCTCCTGCCTCAGCCTCCCTCTGGGGGACGTGATGGTCCAATGGAACCTAGAGCCGACCGAACGGTACATCCCAGGCCTACCTCCCCTGAGGCAGGGGCCTGGAGCCTCCCGGGTCAGAGGAAACAAGACAGCGGAAGCCCACTGTAAGCAATGCCTCTGCCATGCTTAATCAGTCCTTCCATATTCGCAGAGGGGCCACTGCTTGCGGGGCATTACGCACAAGGCCAAAACCTGATCCCACCCTCCAGCAGCTTGCTATCTACCTGGGAGAGTGAGGCCCATAACCCTGAGACTGAGTAAGACTCCTCCCCTCTCCAGCCTCGAGGTGGGGGGGGGGGGGGGGGGGCACATCTAAATAGGGGACGGGGCAGAGGAATCTGTCCAGACGGTCTCAAGACAGGCACTGCAGCCTAGGGCCACAGGCAAACACTGAGTGCCTGGTTTGCCATTTACCTCCAGTGCTAGCATAGGGAAGGCCCTCAAAAAATATTAGGTCGGTAAATAAATCAACAGAAGAATGAGTTAATTAAATGTGAGTCAGAGGCACTGCAATCACTTGGACACTGGCTGCATACAGACACCGACAAAGCCCAGGCTGGTGTGACCCACTTCCGAAGCCAAGAGGAGAAGCCTCGGCGGTTCCCAGGTCCTCCAGAGGCCCACCCCTCAGTCGGGTCAGCAAGAACCACCCAGAAACCTCACCTCGGCTTCAAGTTTCTTTTTGGGTTGGTCTTTGCCTCAAGGTTCTTAAAAGCTGTTCTAGAAAGAGCTGGCTCCTGCCTGCTGTTCACCAAGGGCAAGATGACAAAAGGTTGGACTTGAGAGAATATTACAAAGATCAGAAGCTTCAAGCCTCAGCGCCGCGGATTCATATGCAGAGGACTCTGAAGACGGGCAGATAAGGACCATTAGGGAAGATTACAGGTCTGACAACTCAGTCCTTAATTAAAATATCATTCTCTGGGCGCCTGGGTGGCTCGGTCGGTTAAACGTCCGCCTTCAGCTCAGGTCACGATCTAGCGGTCTGTTGAGTTCGAGCCCCGCGTCGGGCTCTGGGCTGGTGGCTCAGAGCCTGGAGCCTGCTTCTGATTTTGTGTTTCCCCCTCTCTCTGCCCCTCCCCTGTTCGTGCTCTGTCTCTGTCTCAAAAATAAATAAAAACATTAAGAAAAAAAAAATTTTTTTTTTAAATAAAAAAATGAAATGTCATTCTCTCTCTGCCCCCGCCCCCAGCCCCTAGAAGAGTACCAGGACAGCCGGCTCTCTCCTAAACCCCCAGGCTCTTTCCTCCCACCGCACCTTCTCGCACCTTCTCGGAAAGCCTACCAGGTCAGAGCCTGCAGCTGGGGGAGGGGAGGACCCTGGTAGACAGAGTGTCCCCCACACACAGCGTGTGCCCTGAAGCTCTCTCCACTGGAGCCCTCAAGAGCAGCCCTAGGGCCACAAGTTAGCCTGAGGACAGTGTGACCCCAGGCAGGGCAGGGGCCAGGAGGGCCAGGCATCTCTCTCTCCTTCCTCCATCAGGGGAGCCCCGCTGGAGACAGCTGGTGCCCGGTGGTGGGAGGAGCCCAGGGAGGGCCATACAGCACATGCAGGCTCTAGGTCTGGCCCTGACTGACCCAGAGGCAAGTGTCTCCTGAGCCTAAAAGGACACGGAAGAGACCCTACATTGCCTTTGTTTTTTTGTCTTAAGTTTATTTATTTCGAGAGAGAGAGAGAGAGCATGGGCAGGGGAGGGGCAAAGAGAGAGAGTTGGGGGGCGAGAGAGAATCCCACGCAGGCTCCACAGCGTCAGCACAGGGCCCCACTTGGGGCTCAAACTCATGCTCAGGAACCGTGAGATCATGACCTGAGCCAAGATCAAGAGTCGGATGCGTCACCGACTGAGCCCCTCTAGGCGCCCCTACATTGTCTTACTCCTAAAGTCTGCGTCCCAGGCTCCGTCCCCACAGGCTTCCCACTGAAAAGCACTTTGCTTAGTTCTCGAGACTTATTTTTTACGGACAGACCAGGCTCGATGCACTTGTTCCATTTCGCAAACAGACCAGAAAACTCGCGACGAGACCCGGCAACGGCGGAAAAGCCAGCAGCCAGGACACCCGGGCCGCGCTGGGCACCCCCTGCCCCGCCAGGCCCTGGGCTCCTCACTGGGCGGCCCAGCACCGCGTGCCCTCCACCCGCATGGGGACACGCAGGGGAGGCCCGCAGCGCGACACCATTAAACACGGCGACCCTTTGTTTCCGCTTGTATGTAGTCATAACGCCACCTTTCAGGTTTGACCGTGTGTGGTCTCTGCGTTGGCCTGAAAATGCTCATCGGAGACAGAGTGGGTACCTCTTGATTATTTACTATACGGCACCCAAGACGATGTCAATGGTGGTTAATTATTACTCAAAGAAACGGACTCTGCCCTCGAAAACGCGTTTTATTGCACTTGCCCACAAACGTCCGCCTAGTACGTGGCCTTACTCACGATGGGACCGGGAAATAAAAGGAAAACCACCCATAAGCTACTTCAACCAGTCTGCACGATTGCTCATCAGCTTGCGGCTGGCAAAGAAAAGCTGCCGCCTGAACCAGCAAAAGGGCCGGGTGTGCAAAGAAAGACGCCCCCGGGGCCTCCAGCCCGGATTCATTCACTGGATCCCTCGTCTTCACTGGCCACCTGCTAAGTGCCAGGCAGCGTGCTCCCTCCCAACAGCCTCTCTGCGAGTATTTCAATACTTATTGTAATGGGATGCTCTGCATTCTGCCACTTGAGGTGGGTCAGAGGCGGTCGGTGTGCTGACGGGATGCTCCCCCGGTACCCCCTTCCCGCTGCTTCCCAGCGGTTCCCTCTTGAGAGCTGGTGCCCTCATCCCTGGCTCCACCGCAAGCCCCCGACCAGGCTGCTCCTTCCCACAGAGCGTTTTCCAATCCCGACATCGGCCACGCGTCTACTCCGCTGCACACGGCAGCCCCCGAAACCCCGGCAGCCTAGAGTTTTCTGCTGTCCTTCCAGCCTCAGAAAAACAAACCAAAAAACCACAATGAATCAATCGATCGTTCCGATCAATCAAGCTCCGTAGAGAAACAGCCTGGAATCAACCCGATGAGGAAATGAACAGAGCGGGCGTCGGTAAAACCCACGATGTCCACGTCAACGCCCCCACGTTGCCGCGAGCCATTCGCAACGCCTTTATCGCCACCAAAGATGCCGCCTCCCTCCCCAGGGCCAGCGGACGGGTTTTCATTTCACCACATTTCCTTCGTAACCTTAAAGAAAGCTGAGACGGGCTCACTACGATCTCACACGGTGAACCCCGGCCACCACCCCCCACCCCCGTACCCAACAGCTTCCGCCACCAGCTCCTGCTTCCTCTTACAAAGCCACCCCAGTCTTCACACAGGGTAAGAATCCTCAGGAGGAAAAGAAAGCGAACACCCGGCACTGAGCAAGACGATGTGACCCTGAGCCCAAGAGACTGACCAAGGCGCTCTCAGGGCCGCAGCTCCGCCATTCCTTGGACAGGACTCAGCCATCTGAGAGCCAGATTCCATCGCTTTCCAGCCTCGGTACCCTGAGCACACTGGCATCTCAGGACGTGCCTGAGGTCAGGCCAGGAGAAGTGACTGGGAGACACGAGACCAGGAACTGGGAAGACAATGTACAGAAAGCCCAAATCTGGGGGCACCTGGGGGGCCCAGCGGGCTGAGCGTCTGACTCTCGATTTCGGCTCAAATCCTGATCCCAGGGTCGTGAAGTCGAGCCCCGCTCAGCGCAGAGCCTGCTTGGGATCCTCGCTCGCTTTGCCCCTCTCCCCCACTCACTCTCTCTAAACTAAAAAATAACTTTAAAAGCCCAGATCTAATTTTTTTTTAACACTTATTCATTTTTGAGAGACAGAGAGACAGAGTGCAAGCAGGGGTGGGGCAGAGAGAGAAGGAGACACAGAATCTGAAGCAGGCTCCAAGCTCCAAGCTACCAGCACTGAGCCTGATGCGGGGCTGGAACTCAGGAACCATGAGATCATGACCTGAGCTGAAGTGGGATGCTTAACCGACTGAGCCACCCAGGCGCCCCAAACCCAAATCTAAACAAAACATTTAGGCTCCAAAACCTGCCCCTGCCCACCCCCCACCCCAGGCACATGACCAACTCTCAAGACTGTGTTCCATCAGCCAGGATATTCTTATCTCATTTACCCCTTTATCCAACCGTCTAATTCATAGACCTATTCTGACCCTGGCTTACTTTTTATTTAAAAATGTTTTAATGTTTGTTTATTTTTGAGAGAGAGTCAGAGTGTGAATGGGGGAGGGGCAGAGAGAGAGGGAGACACAGAATCGGAAGCGGGCTCCAGGCTCTGAGCTGTCAGCACAGAGCCCGACGTGGGGCTCGAACCCACGAACCGTGAGATCATGACCTGAGCCGAAGTCGGACACTCAACCAACTGAGCCACCAGGCACCTCTGACTTTAGTTTTTATTTAGAACCAATTACATACCTGGCCCTGGTCCACGACCTAGAGTAGAGAGATACAATCTATGGCATCTGGCTGCTCTCAAGACGCTGACAATCTAGTTGGAAAGCTAACACTGTCACACAAACATTCGATCCAAGAAAAAGGGCTTATGGGTCATAAATGAAATAGGCCTGCACGAATGGGATATGGGATTACTACGGCCTGGAGTGGCTGGGAAGGGAGGAAGGAAGGAAGGAAGGAAGGGAGGGAGGGAGGGAGGGAGGGAGACACGCAGAATGGCAACAGAAAAGAATGACATTTTAAAACAAGAGGGCAAGCATGAATAAAAGAAAGGGAATGGCAAACAAAACGGTAACCGGGGAAGCAGAACACAGTCCAAACAGGTACCCGGCCCGCACGAAGGCCAGCGCACGGCAGTGTAGGGAACAGGAAGTCTGAGAGCAACAGTTAAACAGAGAAGTCAATTAGAGGCGTTTGTTCGTTTATTTACTCAAAGCCTGTATACTGAGCCCGTCCCATGGGCCCGGCATTGTGCTGGGTACCGGAGCGTAATTTCAACAGGTCGGGGATTTCAAGGACCTCGGAGTATAGCCTCAGGAAGACGGCAAACGGCCTGGCCATCAAAGGACAGAGTGATACACACTATGAGCACAAAGTACGACCGGACAGTAAAGATGGGGTACCAGCTTCATGCTGCTCAGAAAGACAGTAGTGGGGCGCCTGGGTGGCTCAGTCGGTTGGGCATCTGACCTCAGCTCCGGTCATCATCTCACGGTTCATGAGTTCGAGCCCCGTGTCGGGCTCTGTGCCCCCCTCTCTCTCTATGTCCCTCCCCCACTCACGTTCTCTCTCTCTCAAAAATAAACCTTAAAAAAATTAATAATAACCATTAAAAAAATAGTTATCCTTTTATTATTATTATTATTAACACTAGGTGGGTTTTTTTGTTGTTAACTCTACCCCTGACATAGGGCTTGAACTCATGACCCCGAAATTAAGAGTCACATGCTCCTCCGACTGAGCCAGCCAGGCGTCCCAATACTGTTATTAATGGCAGCTTCCATTTACTGAACCCCTAATGCATGTCAGGCACTAGAGTCGGTATCCACGTGATCCTGAGAGCCCCCCATCGCTACCCACCCCCTTTCATCCAAAAAGGAAGCGCATTTTACAAAGATCACAGAACTACTAAGTCAGTGGCAGCCAAAGGTTCAGAGAGCACCATCCCTACGAGGCAGGAGCGATTTCAACGCAGACCAGCTTCCTGGCATCAGCAGGGCAATGCACCCAAGACGATGCTGAACGTCAAACTCCACTTCCACAAGCTTCTCCAAGACTGAGTATGTCAACCCAATTTTGAATGCCTCTGCTAGAATAAAACACAAGTTAGACTTCCTCGTGGCATTAATATCCCCCTCCTGCCTCCCCGCCCTGTGTCTCTCCGGCCCCAACCCCCAAGGACAGCCAAGGACCGCTGGCCAGACACTGTCTCAGACCCAGCAGCCCAGACCGAAGGTAAAGAGAATACTGGCGATCTTGCCAGCCCCACGGCACACTTTTTATGTGCTTCTTTTGATCATCTGTGAGATCATTTTCAGAAAAAAAACATTTCCATTTCCAAGAGCCCCTTTGGAACAGAGTACAAACCTTGAAAGGTTATACGGAACTTTCCGCAGACACAGAACTTCCAAGAGGGAAGCAGAAACCACAGCGCCCTTTGAGAAAAGGTCTCAAAACAAAACTTGGGCAGAGCCAGCACTGAAGACTGAGTTCAATATGGACAGGACTCTCCTCAGAGACGGCCTCCCCGACCCCACAACCTGCACAGACAGACCCAGCCAGGCTCTCTCGAATCCCCCAGGCCAGGCAGAGCAGGCTTGCAAACTGGTCATGGCCAGGGGAATATATAACCTGCTCTACACTCAAGCAGTAAAGGGAGCTTCGGTTCTTTATTTTGCCGGGGATGGGGAGAGAAGAAAGGGAATACAACAGGGGCCTAGGGAGGTAGCGACTGGCAAGTTGGGAAATCGTGTCTTCAGAAGGGGAGCCAGAGATGGGAAATAGGGCAGATCCGTCTGGGATGTTTATTTAAGGCCATGCATGGGGAGCTCCACACGTAGCGCGTGTCTGACACTTGTTGAAGCGACAGCCTCGCATCTCCGCGGAGCCTGAGACGGGCGGCCCCGAGCAGCTGGGTCGCGCTCCAGTAAGCCGGCAACTTTGCCTTGGATCTCCCGGCAAATACTTGCCAATAGCTCAGATGGAAAGGTAATCTCTTAATTAAAGAGAAAGAAACATCCATCCAGAAATGGAAAAGAGCAGGAAGCTAACATTCGGAGAGGGGGCGGTGGTCACCGGTGGGAAGGAAGGGCTCCGGGCGTTGGGAAAGGAGTCTGCAAGAAACAGGAAAGGTCTGGCTCGCTTTCTGAGCAGTGCCCCTTTTCCCTGGGCCCCTCTGCAATCAGGAGAGAGTCTTTAGGGAGTGGTCGGGGAAGGGAACGGACGGCCCAGCTCAATTCCAACAGCGGCCAAGAAAATGCAGAGCCTTTTGGCTGCTATTCAGCAAAACAGACAAACTCCTAGCAAACGGGGAAAGAGAAAAAGGAAGCACACGTAATTATCCATCAGCACAAATTCTTAAACACCTTCTCCTTCCTCTTACTCAGTCCTCGTTCCTGATCTAGTTCCCTTTCCAAGCCCTGGGGCCATTGCTGCTTTATGTGTCCTGGAGGCTTTACAGAGCCCCCCACTCCCACCCCAACATGCCATCAGCTCTGTGCCCTGGGCTCCTCCCTTGAAGCCCAGGCCCTGGGACATACTCTGGTACAGAATGACCCAGCGTCCTATCTCCCTTCACCCCCAGCGTACCTCTGGCCTCAGGCTGGGACAGCCCTGAAGTTGGCCTTAAGAGATTCGCAAAGGGACCTGTTGGCAAGCAGAATTAAAACGGGGCGTCTAAAGCCGCTGCCACTTCCAGAACAGTCCAGGCTCCCAACTTTAGCCGCTTTCCAGCCACATCAGCATTGCGTCTTAAGGCATTTTGGGTATTTCCTGATAGCCTGAAAGACGTCTTTTCAGTAACAGTTAAGAGAAGCCCGTAACTGTCAGAATTTCCCTTCAACGTCCTGAGTGTTCTCCAAAGGTAGTGTGCTCTCTCACACAGGAATTTCTCAGCAGGGGCTGCGGGTTCCGGGCACACGGGCACATCGTCGTCACACACCGGGGGTCAGGGTGGGATGTTAGCGGGTCTGGCTGCCCTCAGGACACTGGGCCAGACACCTTCTCAAGTCTCTTCCGTGGTCTGTATGCATGCGAAGGACGTGGGGATCCCTTCTGCCCTGTGAAAAGGTGGCAGTAAGCCAGTCCGTCCCCAGCTGAGCATTTAACTTCAAGTTCAAGTGCGTATTGGATTTACACAGAAAGATGCAAGATCACCTAAAGAAAACAGAGACAGGTGCCCAGACTGGTAAACCTGACTGGTAAAATCGATTTGCTCATACCCAAATCAGAAGGGGACTGGCCATTGGCAGAAGCACAGAGAAGCGGAGTCTTACAAGCAAATATCTACTGTCCACAGAGGCAGAGACCAGAGGAGCCTTGGCCCAAAGACACTCTGCCAAAGCCACACGACGAGGGACATCCTTTCCGTGGGCGTGAAGGTAGCCATCGAGCCTCTCAGCCTGGTTCCCTGACACGAGTGCTACCTGCACCTCTTATTCCGACTTTACAACCCGTAACAGCCCTTTGCTCATCACTCCGCTCCAATTCCAAGCCTGCCCCACCAAGTCTTGCGCCACGCCCCGAAGTCTTCCTCCCAACCAGCTCATCGCCAAAACCAAACCACGTGTCCTCGGTTTAATCATGTAACCAAGCCACAGACCACTCCTCGGACCTTTCCCACCTCAAGAGAACCACCTTAAGCAGCGGCAAGTTTCACGCTGGAGTCTGAGAGGGATCCTGAAAACTCCCTGGGAAGGGTCACGCTGAAGGCCCAGACCCGCGGTTCTCAAACCTGAGCTGTACCAGCATCACCTGGAGGGCTCGTTAAAGTGCGGACCGCAGGCCTTCACCCCAGAGCTTCTGGCTCAGCAGTTCTTGGGTAGGGCCCAAGACTCTGCATTTCTACCGCAGTCCCGCCGCATTCCCAAGGGGCCTGATGATACCATTCTAGCCACACTTTGGGACTCACTGGCCTAGGCCATTCAAGCGATGTATGATACAGAGCCGGGAAACCAAAGACACGGTCGTTGGCTGAAAACTCCAAACAAGTCCCCTCCTGTCTGAGCAGAAGTGAACCCACTAGTCGAACACCAATCACATGCCAGGATCTAGACAAGCGCCTGGGCCCATAGTATCCAATTCTCAATCAACGGAGTAATGCCTCAGCCAAAGGAATGGTGTAATTCCGACAACACTAATTATTATCAAAATTAGTGGGCCAATAAATCATCCTGATCAGAAGGATCAAGAGTCTGTGACAAACATCAAGAGGTCAATTACAGGATCAATCTGGGCTCAACGCTCCCTGGCCCCGGACCTCTGCAATGGAGGAGGAAAAGGAAAGGAATTTAGCCAGCTATCCGGGAGAAAGCAAGAATTCCTGGAATTTCTTATCTTCCTCTGCCAGCCCCAACACAGATCCTCAAGCAAGTCAGTAAATCAAAGAATACGAGAGAAGAGTCCTGGGAGACCACCGGGGTCTCCTTCCACTGTACCTCCAAGCTGAAGCCTGCAGCAGAGGCAGCTGGGCCAGAACCCTGTCATGGCTGATGTAGGGTTTGCAGAAACAGACGCAATCTGAGTGGCTGTGCCCCCAGACTTCTGCACTGCAGGGTGTGGTGAAGCACTTTCCAGCAGGAAAAGATCCCCCCCACCCCCACCCCGCAGGGGAATACCACCCAGAAGAGAGTCATGAGGGCCCGCACTACCCAGGGGAGAGGGTTGGCGAGCTGAAGGGGGCAGGGGCAAAAGGAACATCTTCCACTCGGGGGTCCTTTCCAATCTGCATGTCGTGGGAACAGTTCAGTGGTATGGGCGCACCGAAACGCTAAAGGAATGGGGGTGCCTGGGTGGCTCAGTTGGTTAAGCGTCTTCGACTTTGGCTCAGGTCGTGATCTCACGGTTTGTGAGGTTTGTGACTTCCAGCCCCGTGTCTGACTCCGCTGACGGCTCGGAGCCTGGAGCCCGCTTCGGATTCTGCGCCTCCCTCTCTCTCTCTCTCTCTCTGCCCCTCCCCTGCTCACGCTCTGTCTCTCCCTAAGATAAACAAACGTTTAAAAAAAAGAAATGCTAAGAGAAAATTAATGAGGCCAAGAAAAGAGCTGTTTTACTAAATAACTTGCCCGTGGGTGCGGGCAAGTTCAGCTGTGGGGTGGTGGATGGCCTTGGTGGGGAAACACCTCAGTCACGTGGGGGGGCGGGGCAAAGTAGGGCCCCTCCCATTCAGGACTCCAGAACAGCAACACCACAGAGATTCCTTTGCTTCCGGAAACAGTTTTCAAAGACCCTGGCTCAGCTTATGGTAACGTCACATCCTTCTTCTTCCACTGCCACACTCACAGCACCAGAATTTTAGCCCTTCCTCAAGTGTGTTCAGAGAGGACTTGCCCATCCACACAGGACAGGCTGGCTCGTGAACCGAGGGCTTTCAGCCTGGAGGTCGGGGAGCCAAGTACCACAGGAAAGAGACGTGTGCACCGCACCAGCCAAGGGCAGAAGGTAGGAGCAAGTACCGTCAAAATCACGTTATTTTTGTAACCGTCACAGAAAGTGAAGTGCCACAAAACCTCACCACGTGCCAACAGGAAGCCCAGTTGGGCAGCTCCTTCCTGGCCGTGGCCTCGACATTCCTACACACTCTGGGCCTGCCCATCTCTCCAGCCTCCCAGGTGTCACGCGCCATGTGAATTTTCCTCCTGTTGCTGGAAGAGGCCAAGCTCACACCTGCCTTCCAGTCTGGTGTGCGCTGATCTCTCAGCCACGAACAGACCGCGGCAAGGCCGGCTCACGGTCAGCATCCAGGCTTCTTCAACCGGTCTTCCCAGAGTGCTCCAAGGCAGGCCACCCCACCCTCCCCACACATCACCCTTGGCCACATCCTCTGTTTTCCTCGAAGGACTGACTTACCCCTACCCGACACTGCCTTGTTCGTTACGTATCCGTACCGTAACTGGTGTTCCCGCCTCAACAGAAGCTCCATGAAGACGAGAGACCTCACCCCATCTGCTTCCCAGTGCCCGGTGCACCATCAGATAAAGCCACTCAAACATTCGGTGAGGAAATACTTGTTGAAACGCTGGGCACAGCCCATTTCTTTAAGTATGAAAAGTCTGGCTCTGTACGCAAAGGTGTGTTCTTTTGCACCTAAATTATAGAAAACCAGTTTGCTGAAACCAAGAATTAGCAGGGGCACCTGGGTGGCTCAGTCAGTTAAGTGTCTGACTTTGGCTCAGGTCATGATCTCGCGGTTTGTGGGTTCGAGCCCCACACGAAGCTCTGCACTGACAGCTCGGAGCCTGGAGCCTGCTTCAGATTCTGTGTCTCCCTCTCTCTCTCTCTCTCTCTGCCCCTCCCCAACTCACACTCTGGCTCTCTGTCTCAAAAATAGCATTAAGAAAAAAAATTTTTTTGAAGAGGTAGCAGACCACTGACAAAAGATACATCAGGATGTCCATGATAAATCGTTAGAACTAAATGAGTACCTTAAACTTTTCCCATGTTTTGCATAAAGCTTGCCTAGATATTTTTGCTTTTTATAATGGCAGGTTTTTTTTTTTTTTTGTAATAACCTATTTTTTTTTTTTTTTTAAGAGACAGGAGAGTGCAAGCAGGGGAGGACTAGAAGAGGAGGAAGAGACTCTTAAGCAGGCTCCCCACCCAGGGAGGAGCCCAAGGCGGGGCTCTCACAACCTCGCAATCATGATCTGAGTCGAAATCAAGGGTTAGAGGCTCACCCAACTGAGCCACCCAGGTGCCCTATAATGGCAGTTTCAAGTGATAAGGCTGGGTGGTTATTAATACCTAAAATGTCCCACATGTGCAAGATCATTCTTAGACCTTCTACGGTAAGGTAGAAGGGCAGGATATAAACATATCACAGCACATATACTAGGATTCAAATCCAAATTCAACAAACCATATTTGTGGAAGATACTGAAATAATCTTAGTATCTTATCACACGGGTATTGTTCAACAAAACTTTCTGAACTTCAGGGATGACACATAATACCTCTACAACGCAGTCGACCTTCAGGCTACCTCCATCGCTCCTCCCAAGGATTCGACAGTAACCAGGCAGACTGCTCTTACAGCCGTTCGCCGTATTTGCCAGAGTTGGGTCTCGGGCCACGTGACAAACAGGAGTGGTGTGCCTGCGCTCAAAAAATCCCATTTCAATAAACCCAGTGGTCCAGGTCGTATAAGGGGCATTAACAGTGGAGCATTAATCAAGTGTCATGAAAACGGCCTATAAAGAGACCGCGTATGGGCCCAGCTCCAGCAACAAAAGTCTAGGAAGAATTCTCATGGAGAAGTTTGTGGAACAGAATACTGAGCAAGCTTCCCAACAGGCCACAGATAATTTGCTAAATGATTGCAAAGGGCATCATTTGCTTATACAAAATTGCGTCTTTTTTTCTGAAAACTCCAGCTTACCATCTGACCAGAGGCCGTTTCTGTTGAGATGCTAAATAGAAGTGGGAATCCGTCCCAATTCTCTGCCCCTTTTCTCCACCAGGCAGCTGGGAAAGCCATCAAAGGGTGATGAGATCGGTTGTGACTTGGGCTGCTGAGAGTTCTCCCTGCTGCAAGAGGCCTCCTCACAATACGAATGGGGAAGCCGGGGAAGCCGGGCAGGGGGAATACAGCGCCGAGATGGCTCAATCGGTGTGCCTACTTGGGATCAGAGCCTACTTGGGATTCTCTCACCCTCTCTCTCTGCCCCACCCCCGCTGGCCGTGCCGAGCTCTTGCTCGCTTGCTCTCTCTCTCTCTCTCTCTCTAGCATTCAAAAAAAGAATGGCAAGCCAGCGATAAAGACTACAAAATGGTATACCACCATATTTCCGTGGCCCCGGAAACTTCTCCAAATGCTCTTCTGAGTCTCATCTCTACAACCACTGCATGAGTGTGGCTGAATCAGGCATGGGCACACGCAGCCTGTTTTCCATCCAGGACATCACTTGACATCTGAGACACTGGGAAATTCCAAATCAGGGCGGCAGACTAGTGGTCATGGGCTCTGGACACCTGCTGCGAGAACAAGACCACTCTGAATCAGATTCCGGCTCACCATCAGGGACCCATGTTTCCACGAACTAAGCTCTTTCTTCAACTAGCTTCACAGACCAGCACCAAACGTCAGCACAGTGGAGAGAGAGAGACACCGAGAACCCAGCACACTCTTACACCCAAAGGGTATGATGGGGGGGGGGGGGGAGGGGAGGGACAATTTGGCAACCTGTATATCAAAAGCCTTAGGATTCTACATACCCTCGATTGCAACAAGTCCTTTTAGTAATTTATTCTAAAGGAGTAATTCTGAAGGTATTCAATGACAGAACTACAAGGATATTGACAGGGAGCTATGAGAAACTAGAAACAAGCTAAATGTCAAACAACATGGTCCTGATTAAATAATGATGCTATATCCATTTCCTCCAATGTAAATATACTTGCCATTCAGAACAATGCTGTACTACAGGATTAATACCATGAAGCAATCTTATAAAATATTAAGTGAAAAAAAAAGATGGCAAAAGCTTCTTCATGAGAAGATCTCCTTTCTGTTAAAAGCGTTCCATTTTTGTTCAAATTACATCTTATAAGATATACACCAAAAAGCTTTACAGCAGCTTTTTCTGCCCAGTAGGATTACTGGCAAGTTCTGATTTTGTTTTTTTTCTCCTTAGCTTTTAAAAAACTCTGATACAATAAATGCGAAACAGGCTGCACATCAAAGAGAATAGGGGTTATGATTTAAAAATAATTCAATGCACGGTGGAAACATCTCGCAGGCTTTAAACACTCGTCTGTGGGAGACAATCACAACATCTCAGAAGCAACCACGGTGACATTAAGATTTCTGCCCAGCGACACGCATTATAACATGGTGCCAGCCAGAATGCAGTTTCACTGTGTGTCTCCTGAGGTCTTAAATAAATGATGCCAGATATAGACCCATCACACCAGGACTGCCCTATCTCGATGCCGTAATTACAAGTGTTATTTTAACATTTGCATACACACACACACACACACACAAAGTTAAGAAAAGCAACTATGAAAGAAGGAAAGAACTTGCTTTTCTGGTCTCAGGCAGAGCTCATCATCAGGCTCAGCCCCTTTAGGGACATACTCCTAGCAAATCCTGGGAACAACCTCAGAGCCTCGCTGTCTCCTGGAAGAGGAGACAGGAACGTGTCAGCCAAAGGTCCAGAACTGAGATCTGATTCTAGAGAAGGGAGGTGATGTGCACACATTCTTTCTAGAAACTGCAGGCGTAAGGTTTTATACGTCCCTCTCCACAAATCCCAGGGCATTCCTCATTATTATCTTGGCTTTCACGTTGCGCATATAGGTACAAAATTGTTACTAGAAATTACACTATAATCCTCTTCTCAGCGATTCTAGAGGCACTGGGAGATAGGCGAGAAAGCGGAGACATCTGGAGAATCAGAAGGCTGTGTAGTCGGGACGTGCTGTCTCAATGTGATCACCAGGTGACCGTGCATCAGAGCCCAGGACTGAGGAAGCAAGTGCTGATGTGGCAGTCTCCCTTCAGGCCAGCCCTTTTTCTAAATGGCTGTCCAGATAACCCCCATCAAGATTCTAGAGTTCTTCAGGGCGCCTGGGTGGCTCAGTCGGTTGAGCGTCCAACTTTGGCTCAGGTCATAATCTTGCGGTTCATGGGTCTGAGTCCTGCATCGGGCTCTGTGCTGACAGTTCGGAGCCTGGAGCCTGCTTCAGATTCTGTCTCTCCCTCTCTCTCAAAAAATAAACAGTTAAAAAAAAGAAAGACTCTACAGTTCAAGTCACCAAGCCATTGAGCAAAAGACAAGAGTTATCCATTAAAGCAACAGGTTCTGGAGAGTAGGGTGGAATCATTTTAGCATAAAATGAACACAGGCTGCCAACTAGTGTCCCCAAATAGATACTGGGATAGGCAAAATAACTCCCCCACCCCAACAAGGATGTCCACATCCTAATCTCCAGAACATGTGAACATGCTACTTTCCCCGGCCCTTAAGGGTCTTGGCAGACATGATTAAGTCAAGTATCCTATGGAGACATTATCCTGGATTATCTAGCAGCCCAATGTAATCACAAGGGTCCTTAAAGATGGGAGAGGAAGGCAGGAGTGTGAGGGAAGCATCTATGGAAGAATGAATGGTCAGAGATGTGACCATGTTGACTTTGAACACAGAAGAAGGGGCCCCAGGCCAGCAGATACCAGCAGCCTCTTAAAGCTGGAAAAGGTGAGGAAATGGATTCCCCTCCAGAAGGGACACGATGACCCTGCAGACACCTTGATTTTAGCCCAGGGAGACCCGTGTCTGACTTCCGACAGCTGTAAAATAATAAATTTATGTTAAGTCGCTGAATTTGTGGTAATTTATCACAGCAGTAGGAAATAACAGAGACTATCTTGACTGGTCAACGGTTGGGATCCCGTGACTCACTGCAGGATGACCAACAAGGCTGCAGCCTCCCTGTCACCCAAGCCGCTCGTCTCTGTCTGGCTCGGGGAGCGGTGGGGAGACAGGGCAGCCGGGCTCTCCACAGGCATCCTCTGGGGCCCTTTCCTACTAGGCTGGGCACAGTGCCGGGGGGCGGGGGGAGGCAGAAAGGACAATTGCTGGAACGCCCCGCAATGAGCAAAGAGGTGTTGGGAGTGAGGAAGAGCAGAGTTCAAATCCCAGCTCCGCTCACCAGAAGCAAGCAGCCCATCCAAGCCTCAGTTTCCTCCAACCTCACAGCGCCGTGACCAACTGGAACGATTACATACATGTGAACGTCGACAACCGAACGTCCCATCAGAGAGCAGACACTGTCAGCGGAGACCCTGTAATAGCGATCGCGGCTAATAACTGATCTCATTCGGGGCCTGCGAGTCACAAACATGGCACCGGGCTCTGGTCTCTGGGCCTTGGCTTCCTTGGCGAGTCCATGAGGAAGGCTCCCCACCCGTCTCGCGCTACAGCTCTGAGGATGAAAACTAAAACGGTTGTGGAAACAGTGGGAAACACACAAGCCCAACGCAGATGGGAAGGGGGACCTTTTCATTTCCATTCGGGGTCCCTCATCAGGGCCTGCCCACATCAGGTCGTCACCGGAAAAGATGCTACTTGTGCTTGAGGAAAAGACTAAGCAGAAATCCTAATGCATCAGAGTCACTGACGGCTCACAAGCCACGAATGAAGTAAACTGGACATTCTGGGTCCCTTCCCAGAAGCGAGAAGGCCATAGTCCATCCTCAGATGTCACTGGCTGTCGTGAGGGGCTCAGAGGAACAGCCCCCAGTACGGAAGGCCCTCCGCAAGGCTCATCTGGGGCAGCCGGTTCTATTCCAGGCCCCCGGAAACAAGAGCCAAATCTTACAGCAAGCAGTGAAAATATCTGAAAAATATTGCAAAGTGTTGAAAAAGTAAAAGGGCTGACCAAGACTTCATCTTTCAAAATGAAGTCAAAAAGTACATAAATGCGCTTATTGAAAACGCAAGCCACTGTATCAAGACGCGAAACACCGAGGTTACGGCGAATTTTGACATCTTCCGTTGGAGCGAGCGTTGATTATCGATGTACCGGTGTACTTTTTCCCCTTTGTTCCAATGGGACAACAACAGGGTGAACCCTTCACCTCTGACTTGCACACACGCTACTTACTGTAAGAGGGTAACCTTTGCAAAAATTATTTCAGGGCTTACACTTTCTCAGAGGTATTTCCTAATATCCAAAGATATTCAAATCCTCTTTGGAAGCCAGTTTCTTGTCAGCGTGCTGGTTGGTTTTCTCACCAATTATGAAAGGATCTAACCCTGTCTGGGCCTCATTTGTCTGGTGTGAGCCGTCCTCCAGCAATCCTTATTGACTATCTGTAATCCCACATCTTTTGCAAGATTTGCAATTTCACATGTTAATACATTTGCATGGAATTTGCATTGTACTGCGGTACAGCCCTTGAGGACGGGCCCGGAGAGAGGCCAGTGTTGAGGGGAAGAAACCGAATGGGGGCGACGGGAGTTTTCTGTGGCCTCCTAACAAGTTACCACAAACTTCAAGGCTTAAAACAAACCACATCTATCATCTCTCTGGTTCCCCAGACCCAGCTGGAGTCCTCTGCTCAGGGTCTCACAGGCTGTTCCCGTGTGGCCTTGGCGGTGTTCCATTCCGGACTCGGGGTCATCTTCCAAGCTCCCAGTTGTTGGCAGAATTCAGTTCCCGGCAGCTATAGGACTGAGGCCCCCATTTTCTTTCTGGCTGTCAGCTAGGGGGGTCACTCAGTTCCTACGCACCTGTCCTGTCCACAGGACCCCTCACTTCCTCAAAGCCATCAGGAGCAGGTCTTACTCCAAAAGTCTGGTTTTCTATATTTTTATATTGGGGGGGGGGGGGGAGCGGCAGAGAATCCCAAGCAGGCCCTGCCCTGCACTGTCAGCACAGATCCCAACACAGGGCTTAAACCCACAAACTGTGAGATCGTGACCTGAGCCGAAATCAAAAGTCGGATGCTTAACTGACTGAGCCACCCAGGTGCCCCCAAACACCATCTCCTACAAAGGGACACAATCTCGGTGGGGTTGGGGGGGATCATACAAGAGCATGATGCCCTGGTGGGGGGGGGGGTCAGGTTAGGGCACATTTACCATCAGGACCATTAGATGTTACAAACGCTGTTGCTTTCCTAGGTGACCCCGTAATTCTGGAGCCCGCTGGTCCCCACCCTCAAACGCATGCTCCCCATTTCCACCACCAAGGCCCTGCTGGGTCCAGCACTTCCTGTCACAGCACGAATGACATGGCATCCAGTCTTGTTCTCCCCCGGATCCATTCTCTACTCCGCCCCTAGAGAGGGCTCAGTAACACGCACACCTCACCGTGTTCCAGTTAAAAGGCATCCGTAGCCCCCTGGCAGCAGCAGGATGAAGTCAATGCTTTTTCACAAGCAAGGCAGTGCCTTCACGGTCTTGGGGCCCGAGGAGTCCACTGCCACGTGCCTCTCTCTCCCGCTCTCCCCTTGAGACCCAGGGGGTTCCATCGGCCTGGAGTTCCCTGCCCCTTACCCATCCCCTCCTTTTTTTTTTTAAATGTTTATTTATTTGAGAAAGGACGAGTGTGAGCTGGGGAGGAGCAGAGAGAGAGAGAGAGGGAGAGAGAGAATCCCAAGCAGGTTTCTCATTATCAGTGTAGAGCCTAACACGGGGCTCGAACTCATGAACTGTGAAACCATGACCTGAGCAGAAATCAAGAGTCGGACACTTAACTGACTGAGCCACTCAGGTGACCCCCCCCCGCCCCGCCCAACCATCCATCGTTCTGGAGAACAGCCTCTGTGAGGCCAACCCTGGCTCCCACAGGGGGTCCTGCATGATCTTTCATATTCCACATGACTGTTACACAGCACTTACCTTCTTTGCTACAGCTACCGGTTTCCAGATTCTTCTCCCCACCATACTGTGGGGGGGGGGGGTGGGGGGCAGAGTCTGGAGGCCAAGAGGTCATTTTTTCCTTCCTGAATCTTAGCAGTACCAGGAAACAGGAAACACTAATGGCATGTGAATTAACCCTATTTCTAGCACAAGGTGGCAATTAAGAGCCCGGGGTTATGAAACCACACAGCCTGGGTCTGAAGGCCAGTGACACCACTTACTAGTAGCATGACTCAGGGCACGTTACTCAACCTCTCTGCACCTTGGTTTCATCATCTCCAAATGAAAAATCTTTATCCAAAAAAAAAAAAAAAATTTAACTCTAGAACTTCTCTAAATTAAAAAAAAAAAAGAATACCTGTTTTATAAGATCACTAGAAGGAATAAACAGGTTCTTATTTGTGAAGGACGTAGAAAAAGGTACGGATGGGATTGTGACAATACAAATATTTGTTCAGTAAAATAAACACCCTGCAGCCGCGTGATACGCAATGGTGAGAAATTCATCCAAACGGAGGAGAGACATCAGACCGGGGAGAGGAGCCAACGGTAACCCCGTTGTCATCAATGTCGTTCTGAAAACACTCTTCGCCAAGAGAGAAAGGGAATGAAGACTAAAGGAGGACAGAACAGAGAAGGCAGAAATTCCAGTACGTGAGTGACGGGCCTAAGTAACTCTTCGGGTCAGCTTTCGCATGTTCCGTGATTTCCCGTAATGAAAACAACGGAAGGCTGAGTAAGCCAGCACCGGCCCGGCGTCCCGAGAGGAGTCACAGCCCGTGGGCCAGGGCCCCATCCTTCCTGCGGCAGTGGCCACCCAGCCGTGCGGCCGTGTGAGTCTCCAGCCCCGCCAGCCCATGGATATCATCTCCTAGGCCATCCTTCTCTCCAGAGATGGCCATCCAGAGACGTCCCGGTCTCCAGAGACAGAAATCTAAATGCTAAGTCTGTCCCTAACTATTCGACCTTCTCGGCCTCTCTTTGCTCAGCTATAAAATGGAAAACCCTAACTCCTAAGGTTGCTAAGAGGATTAAATAACGGATGGAAAAAACAGACACGGCCTTTGCTACCTGGCAAGGTAGTCAGTACGCATGTCTCAGAAATAAGAGTAGGTGAACTTTAGGACATGTCTCAACCTAAAACCCGTGCAGGCCAGCAACCTGCCTGCAAAGTGGGTGTGGCTAACCTAGGCGGGCAGGTGCACAGCACTGATCCTGGGGCTGGTTGTCCTCAGGCAGTGACTCGGTAACCCAGCCACCCGCAGAACACATTCCCCACCCTAAGGTGACCCGGGTCAGCCACGTGTGAGCCAGCTTCTCCCCCTGTGTCACAGCAGGGTGGCCGGCTCTGCTGCGGGGAAACTCCCCCGGGCTTGGTGGCCTTCCCGCCACACCCAAGTAAGGTGAAAATAGCTTCAGGGAGCATGTTAAGCTCCTTTCCGATTCCTCCAGGGCTGCTCCAAATCACATCATCACCGCCCTGTGCGTCCACATCACCTCCCAGAATTAAAAAAAAAAAAAAAAGTTCTCAGCAACACAGGGGGCAAGGCTCACCGCTCATAAACAAGGGAAGAAGAAAAAGAGAAGAGAACGTCAGCATTTGGGCAGCTCCACAAGAGAACTAGTCCGTTTGCAGAGGCTGCTGACATTGTCCGGGTGAATGAGGGCAGGCAGATCCCTCCAGATTATTTGTCCAATTGGCTTGAAAACTTAGGTCCACGTAAAAATCTGCAGGCCGTTTGCAGCAGCTTCATTCCCGAACCGAACTCTGGAAGCAACGAAGCTGCCCTTCAATGAAGAACACTGAACTGGTGACCAGGAAGTGGTAGGTCAATGGCTCGGAATGCTACCCAGCAGTGAGAGGCAAGCCACACACAGACATGGATGAATCTTTTTTTTTTTAATACCTTTTATTATCACTTAACATTACAGCCTAAACATTTCTTCTTCCTAGAAATAGTTGAACACAATTTTAGTGACTACATTATAATTCATTTATGGATGGTCTGTAAATCAAATATTTTCTTACTGCTAGACATTCAGTTACATCCACTGTTTTACAATGGACACATTTTTCATATTTTGGTTATGTTCTATTTTTTAATCAAAATGTTTTTTTTTTCAGGAATAGAACTTGGTGATCCATCACGTACATAGGACACCCAGTGTTCATCCCATTCAGTGCCCTCCTTAATGCCCATCATCTCTTTAGCCCATCCCCCTACCGACCTCCCCTGTCAGCAACCCTCAGTTTGTTCTCTGTATTTAAGAGTCTCTTATGGTTTGTCTCCCTCTCCGTTTCTATCTTATTTTCGCTTCCCTTCCGTTATGTTCATCTGTTTTGGATCTTAAATTCCACGTATGAGTGAAGTCATATAGTATTTGTCTTTCCCGGACTTATTGACTTATCTTTTTAGCATAATGCACCCTGGTTCCATCCACATTGTTGCAAATGGCAAGATTTCGTTCTTTTTGATTGCCGAGGAATATTCTGCTGTATACATATACCACATCGTCTTTATCCATTCATCAGTCAGTGAACATTTGGGCTCTTTCCATATTTTGGCTATTGTCGACAGTGCTGCTATAAACGTTGGGGTGCATATGTCCCTTCGAATCAGGATTTTTGTATCCTTTGGATAAATACCTAGTAGTGCAATTGCTGGGTCGTAGGGTTGTTCTATTTTTAGTTTTTTGAGGAACCTCCATACTGTTTTCCAGAGCGGCTGCACCTGTTTGCCTTCCCACCAGCGGTGCAAAAGAGATCCCCTTTCTCCGCATCCTCGCCAACATCTGTTGTTGCCTGAGTTGTTCATGGACGTGGATGAATCTTAAACACGTATGGCTAAGTGACAGAAGCCGGTATGCCAAAGCTGCCCACCGTGATCGTGACCCTGTGGCATTCTGGCAAAAGCAAAGCTAGAGAGACGGGCCCCGCAGTGGTGGCCAGGGAACTGCAAATACGGGGAGCTGAACAGGTAAAGCATAGGGGCTTATTTAGGGTGGGAAAGTCACTCAGTGCGACCCTGCAATGGTAAATACAGGACATCTAAGCGTTCGTCAAAACCCCGGAGAACGTCACAGCACTGGAGTAACCCTTAATACACTCAATTAGGACTAAAACCATGTGGCGGGCGCGGGGAGGGGGAGTCCCGGGCAGGAAGGCAAACTGGGACCCAAGAATCTAAACGTATCACGAACGTATGAAACGGCGTCACTTGAGGTGAGGAGTAAGGTGCTGACCTAGGTGACGCTGGAAAGGTGTGGGGTCTGTCACACCAAAGGCTGGAGGAGGCGTACGTCCACATTGCGTGAGAGTTGACCCAGTGCTTCCCCGCAGGTTCACGATTCCTAAACCACTGCACTGGAACTGGACGACGAAGGGAATGCATGGAGGGAGCTTTCTCACCGCTGGAAAAGGAAGTCCCAGTTAAGCAAAGGGAGAAGGCTGGCATGAGTCATGTGGGAGCGATTAGACCCGGAGGCCCGGCAGGAATTTACGTCGAGCTTAACACAGATACAGGTGGTTATGCAGAGAAAGTGACGGAGCACGGTACGTGTGCACAAACTCTTGTACGCCTGCCTGTGTTGCTCTGACAGCTGAGGGGCCTAGGAGCAAAGTTGCATCAGGAACACACACGCGCACCTGGGGCCCACATCTTGCTTTCCCGGCACCATTCTCCAATGAAAGGAGTCAAGGCTCCTTACAGAAATGATGGATTCTAGAGCCAGGTCAGGAAATCTACATGAGCCTAGAGCACCTTGTAGTGCGGGGGGGCAGGGGAGCACTCAAAAAACCCCACAATGATGGGGTTGTATCCAGGGGATATAGGATAAAGGGGAAGAGTGCTCAATGGCAAAGCAGAGACAATGTGAGCAACAAACTAAAGAAAGTTATTACCCAGAGTGTGAAATAAGGATCAGTGAGTCCACATGGAAATAAACGCTTGAAGACGCAAAGTGAGGGAGGACAGACAAATCCCCAGGCAGCATTCCATACAACTTGCTAGATACTCCGTCCTTGGGAACCTAACTCTTCACTCTGTAACTATGGACTACGTGTGACTTTCTTCCAGAGAGGACAGTAAAGCAAGTGGGAAAGAGAAAGACTAACTTCCCAAACGCTACCTCGAGCCATGTAATCAAGGTTAACGTTAACCGCAATTAAGTCATAGGGACAGAATGGGCCCGTGACAGAATGTGCTGAGAAACGACCCTTCACCTCTGTTCTTCCCCAAACACCCTGGTTCACTCATGACACCAGACAAATCCCAGCTGAGCGGCCTTTTTTTTTTTTACGCATTTATTTGAGAGAGAGAGAGAGAGAGAGAGAGAGAGAGAACCCACACAAGTATGAGAGGGGCAGAGGGAGAGAGAGAATCCCAAGAGGGCTCAGCACTGTCAGCACAGAGCCCGACACAGGGCCCCATCCCATGAACCATGAGATCATGATCCGAGCAGAAACCAAGAGTCAGACGCTTACCCAACTCAGCCCCCCATCCTATACAACACGCCCAACAAGGAATCCTCAAAACTATCAAGGTCATCAACTACGAGGGAAGGCTAAGAAACCGTCACAGCCAACAGGAGCCTAAGGAGACATGATGACTTAATATCATGTGCTATCTCAGATGGGATCCTGGAAAAGGGACATTAGGAAGAACTAAGGAATCGCCATCAAGTATGGACTTCAGTCAACAACAACGGATCGAACTTGGTTCATTCAGGTTTCCCAACGTGCCATGCCAATAAGAGGAGAAACTGGGTGGGGGTATACAGGAACTCCCTCTACTCTCTTTACAATAATTCCGTAAACATAACATCTTTAAGTAAAAAGCTTATTAAAAGAAAAGAAAAAAGAAAAGACTCCCGTTGGGCAGGGGTAAACTCTGCTCTGTGGGTTCACAGAAAAATAGCACTCCATTAACGGGTGGGGTAGTTCATGGCCTGGGTAGTGGACTCTCAACCCTCAGCGTCCATGCCAGCAAGGTGACTCAAATGGCTCCTGACTTCCCCTGGCTGGCCCTGAGCTGACAGAATGGGACTAAACACAGCCTTGATCTTCGAAAGCTCCGGCGAGGACTAGTGCACTGAACACGGAGGGAACCCCTCCAGAGATGCTCGGTGTCACTCCCCCAGGCACGGAACCCCACACTGCCGGGACGCGTGTGACCAACAAACAGTTGTCACTTGCTCTCACCAAGTCGCAATTCAATACGAACGACCGATTATAACACAAAGCAGGCTGAAATCCCTGAGGAAAGAGGGGGAGAGACAGACAGACAGACGGCGGCTGAGTTGAGCCACGGCTCAGAAATCGCAAGAATTTCCTAGCAAAGGTTTTCATCTGACGTGGGCCTCGAAGACGAAGACGATAGGCAGGCAGCAAAAGCAGAGAATTCCAGAGACAGGGAAGCACGTGACAGGGGGACACATCGGACACCACACGTTCGAAGACTAATTATTCTTAAGTCAGTTTGCCCACAGAACTGGACAGCAATGGGAGAGAAGTTTTGACAGGCACAGCTGGTCCCTGCCCGCCCGCTGAGAACTCCGGGTTTCACTTGCTGGCCATAGGGAGCCACTGAAGGCGTCTGAGCAGGAACGTGACGGACCTCCGGCTGGTCCAGAAGCCACGTGCTGGGTGGACAAGACAAGCCCTCCAGCCCTGCCAGCATAGCCTCCTCCGTGAGGCCGGACGCACGCCAGCCGCACGCACACAGCGGTTCTGCATGCACACTCAAGAGAAACTCCCTTCTCTCTGGGGACAGGACACTGGGTTCTGTTGCTTGTTTTTTTAATTACAGGGAGAGAGCACGCACGCGTGGGGGAGAGGGCCAGAGGGAGACAGACAGAATCTTAAGCAGGCTCCATGCTCAGCGCCGAGCCCAATGGGGGGCTCGATCCCATGATCTGGGCCAAATTCAAGAGTCGGACGTGCAACCGACGGAGCCACCCGGGCGCCCCAGGGCACTGGATTCTTTAAGGGAGCAGCCTGAGTGCCCAGCCAGGCAATTAAATGCAGGGGTGTCTGGGAGTGGATTAAAGTGAAAATCATAAATCAATATGACATCTTTCAATAAACGACCCAGCTACCGACTCCCCACTGGCCCGTTGGCAGGGTGCAGTTGTGTAAAGGCAGCCAAACTCTTGCTCAAATTAAGTGTCATGCCTGCTGAAGGAAGGAGGGGGATCTCTGTAGAAAACCGGGGGCAGGGGCGCAAGAAGGCAGGTGCCGGGAGAAGAGCCAGGGTCCCGGGGCAGCAGGGGCAGCAGCGTGGAGAGGCGGAGGGGTGCCCGGCACCCCCTCGCGGCGGGTCTCATCCGGAAGTGGCACCCGGCATCCTGCTGGTTCGCGTCCTGTGCTCCTTCGGAAATCCCGGTCAGGAGAAGCCAACCTTTTATTCTGACCTCAAAGTCCGGTGCTTCAAAGACGGCCCAGCCCGGTTCCCCCGCGTGGAACAGAATCTTGGGGTCCGAGCCTCACACCAGGCAGGCGGCCCGACCCCAAAGCGGGCCCGGTTTCGGCTCTGACGCCCGCACTGAGCCAGACTGGATTCCAATCCCTCACGACCTCAGCCCCTGAAGCCCCTTATTCGATAAGCCGCGGTCTCCACCACCTAGAGGAGACCGTGGTTGGAGGCTCCGAGCCTCTCTCCCCATCTTGTCCTCACCACGACCTCCTCTTGGTGCTTCGGTGCATGAAGGAAGGAGGCAAGAGAGACAGACCGACCTTTCTGCCCCCAAGCCTGAGACAGCACCCACACCAATGGCATATGGGTTCTCGGCCTTTGCTCTTCCGAGCCAGCAGGTCCCCTGCTGTCCCCTCTCCCTCCGAGGGGCCTGACCCCAGTTAGCAGCTGTTTCCGAGGCTGTGCCAGTGGAGCCCGGCCGAGGACCGGGCAGGAAAGGGTCGGTTTGGGAGCCCCACCTCGGCACACTGGCTCACCCAGCAGCTCCAGGAAGCAGAGATGGGATGGGACCACTGTCAACGGGAAGGAGCAAATGCAGACCACTGCTGAGCCGGCGCAGGGGGGAGCCCGGCAGGGAGGCCAAGGCTGCGCGCTGTGCGAACACGTGACGTCCGACCACAGATGATCTCCAAAGGGCGCACTTGGTGGGGATGTAGGTCTATCCTAGAGAAGCAGTGGGGAGCCCAGTTTCTGGAGCCAGATTCCTGGCCAGTGAGCGAGTGTGTGACCTTGGGCACGTGACCGGGAGGGTTCGGCAAGACACCGCAGGCCAAGCGCGCAGAACGGCACCTGTCGCGTGACAACTGATGACGGCGACGTTCGACTCGCTGCCGTTGCTACAGTTGAACCAGGCTCTTAATGCCTGCGCGTCTAGGTCTGGGTGCCCAGGTCACCTAGAAGAAATCAAACCATCCCCTCCCTGTTCTTTGCCGGATTTTCCAGGACGGGGCTTTCAGGTTCATACCTCTGAAGAAAGAAGAAGGCGCCGAGTCCGATTTTAAAATATTAACACATACCTTGAACTCTGCCAACTGCCTTCTCTTCCAGCATCTCCCGGGCCAGGGTAAACAAAGACCCACTCTGCAGCAGAAAGCCAGGATTGTGCACTTCACCCACCTATCAAGCCCCGTGGAGATGACACCATTAAAAAAAAAAAAAAAAAAAAAAAAAAAGAATGCCGCTTCTTCTCAGCAGGGTTAGCGGTTAAGGAAACTGCTAAGATCACACTCAACAGCAGGGTTGAGTTCACTAAGGAGAAGCGATTCGTCACCCCCGCAGCCGACTGCCACGTGGACCTCTCCGGGGGAACAGCAGCTGCCCCATTATTTTTCACACTGTTGAAAAGCCAAAGGGCCGGCTGCCATACAGGATAGGCAGGCACAGCACGTTTTCCATCGAGATCCGGGGAGGGAAGCACCAGATTCAACCCGGGGTTGCGACACCAGGCGGGAGACCGCACCAGCGAGGGTCCGGGGCCGCCCGTCTCGATGCCTTCTGGGTCCAACAACCGCCTGTCTGCACGTGCACGTGACAGTTTACAAAGCCTTTCACACGGGGTCTCTCTCTTTTTTTTTTTTTTAATGTTTATTTTTGAGAGAGACACAGAAAGCAAGCAGGGGAAGGGCAGAGAGAGGGAGACACAGAATCCAAAACAGGCTCCAGGCTCTGAGCTGTCAGCACAGAGCCTGACACGGGGCTCGAACCCACAAACCACGAGATCACGACCCGAGCTGAAGTCGGATGCTTAGCTGACTGAGCCGCCCAGGCGCCCCTCATGTAGCACTTCATTTAACCTACACGAAGCAACTACTCCGTGTCCCCGTCACATCCCCAGCAGGGCTGGAAAGGAGACGCCCCCAACTACTGGATTATCGACCACAGGCCAGCCCGTACTAAGGACCAGACACCCATCAACTGACTTTAATTCCTGCAGGGTTGCCCTGTTTTAAGAAGAGCTAGCAGCTGAGAAACTTCCCCCTTGACTCTCAGGATGATGATCACAGTCCGAGCCCTCCAGGAGACAAATGCGTCGTGGTAAATGCAGAGACAGAGGTCTCCAGAGAGGGAGAGCCTCCAGAAGGGACCAAAAGTCCCCCTGCCTTGTAGAAGATAAGCAGAAGTTCAGCTGAGTCCTGATTGAGAAGGGGGTGCTTCTCAGAGGGAAGAGCAGAGGCGGACCCCCGGACAGGCCACACGCAGGGCCCTCCGAGCAAGAGGACCACCGATGTGGCCTGAGCTTCCCAGCAGCACCCCGTGTGTCTTGCACGGAGTTGAGGCTCCGGCCTGCAGGTGAGGAATCATCACCCAGTGGTTTTAAGCAAGACAACTCTTGCAGACTGGCCTTTAGCTAGAGGAGCTGGGCAGCCGTGTGGAGGACGGATAGGATGTGGTCCAGCCGCCGTGTGAACGGCTACTGCAGCCGTCCAAGCAGTAAGAGGACATGGTCCTCCCCAGGCAGGGACTCAAGGGGAGACACGCGATTGAGAAATATTTCAGAGGCAAAGCTGGTAAGGGTGACGAATGTGGGGGCAGACACAGAAAAGAGTCTATGACCCTGAGGTTTCTGGCTTCCGCTCCTGCATGGATAAGATGCCTGCCATGAGGTAAGAGAGCGCGAGGAGCGAAACGACCCCGGGAGAGGGTTCCCAGCAAAGAGAAGAGACCACGAAAATGATGTGCTCCGTTTCTGACACAGTGAATTGAAGGAGCCTTTGGGACGTCCAAATGGGGGGTGTCGCACAGGATGTGCGAGCCTCCAACTCTAAAAAAGTCGTTTCTAAAAATCAGACGATGGCCTTCTTGACATCTCACGCTGTACAACGTCTGGCCGTGTGCCCAGACTAGAGAAAGGCACAATCAGGGACACGGACGATGCCGCCTGGAGCGACACGCGGTAAAGCAGGGCCCGGCAGCACATTCTCGGAGGTTCTGAGCAGGATGTCTGAGCCGGGAGGGAGTGAGCAGGCTGCAGCCTCGTCTCGGTTATGATACCACAACCATACCAGCCTTGTGACTCGGGACGCGTTAATTAGCCTCTCTGTGCCTCAGTTTCCTCATCTATAAAATGAGATGACGATCGTACCTATGCCACACGGAGCTGTGGTAGGATCAAGTAACACTTGTGAAGCACTTTGCATGGAACCTAGCACTGTGACAGCAAATGGTACAATCTATATTCAAATTTGGTTATTACTGGTAAGGACAACAATATCCAGGGGCGCCTGGGGGGCTCAGTCAGTTAGCGTCTGACTTCGGCTCAGGTCACGATCTCGCAGTTCATGGGTTGGAGCCCCGTGTCGCGCTCTCTGCTGTCAGCATGGAGCCCGCCTCGGATCCTCTGTCCCCATCTCTCTCTGCCACTCCCCTTCTCACACATTCTCTCTCTCTCTCAAAAATAAACATTTAAAAAAAAAATCACTATCATTAGTTTGAGCAAGTCACTTCTCTATGATCATTCTTACCTGCAAAGCAAGGGTAATACCTGCTTTTTACAGGGTTACTAGAAACCAATATTTGAGGACAATGCACGTGAACACTGACTCCTGTGTATAGGGATTGGACCTCTCCACAGGGGACAGGGGTTTCCCTCCCGGCGGCTCAGGTCCTCAGCGGCCGGTTCTGAGGTCTTGGTCTGGGGGTGTGCATCGCTCTCCCGGAGGACGCAGCTTTAGATCCAAAGAGGAAACAGCCACACACTAAAGCCTGTGTGGTGTGTGCAGTGCAGAAAAGATACTAGTCAATTAAAAGGAATCAAGTGTTTGACATACGGTACAATATAGATGGTCCTTGAAAACACCTTGCATGGTGAAATACACCAGAGAGAGGCAGACACGTGTTGTAGGAGATTCTACTTAGGGGAGGAAGCCAAAATAGGCAAAATCATAGAGACAGAAGGCAGAATAGAGGTTACCAGGAGCTGAGGGGAAAGAGGCAGTGATGTTTCATGGGTACACAGCTCGCGTTGGGGTCGATGAAAAGGTTTAGGATACAGGTAGTGGTGACGGGTACAGAGTCTTGTGAACGTATTTAATGCCACTGAGTTGTGCACTTACAAATGGTTACAATAAGCATCATGGTAGGTAGATTTAAAAATCCACAGAAGCCATCAAAACAAGGAGCAGCTGGTCAGTTACACATGGGTCCCCAAAGGCTGGCTGCTGTGGCGGCAATGAACTTGAACTCTTCATATCCTCCTGGTGTGATGGATAAACATTGCTGGCTTTAGGTATTAAGTGGGCCGGTGCAAGAATCTGTCGACCGGGCTGGGCAGTATGCAAATGCTCCCGTGGAAACCCAATTACATTATTTCTTACTCTTGAGCATGCACGGCTGTAATAAAGACAGGTGTTTGGCTTTGGTAACAACGGATTCTTACTAACTCCTCTGCTGACGGATAACGCATTTGGCAGTTCTGCCCCAGTTTTAAAATCCTTCCCGAATCACTCACTGCGGGAGCAGAATCACTCACTCCTTGTGCAGGGTGCGTGTTCGCTCTGGTACGGATTCGGGGGAAAGATAAATGCATTTTCTCACGTGTGGTCAGGCACCCAGGGATTCACTCGGTGAACCAGATTCTCACGAGGTATAATCTGCCTTCCCCGCGTGGGACTCTTGAGTCTCCAGCCACACTGACGACCTTCTCCCTTCTCGCAGCAAAACCCACTCCTGCCCCAGGGCCTTTGCACTGCTTCTCTCCCTCTGTCTGGAGATCTTTCTCCAGAGATTCACAGAGTCCTCCCTCCCTTCCGTATTCACACCTCTACAGACTCCAAGGTCACCATAACCCAGAGGCCTTTTCCGGCGATCTGTATAAAATAGCACCCACCCTACCTCCTGACACCATCTATCCTGTTTGGTGCTTTATCTGCCCGCAGACAAGTCACATGTGACACGGGAGGGTAACCATCTCCTACCTCCATCTCAACCAGAATATAAGCTCCAGGCAGACAAGCCCTTGGTCTTGTAGACTGCCGTATCCCCAGAGCCTAAAACAATATTGGCTCACAAAAGACGTTGATACCTTTTTCTTTTTTAAAGGAGCGCAGGAAAAAAATGAAGTTATGCTATCAGCATACTATTCTTCATATCGATGAGAATGCCTTGCCCCAGCATCCCTAAGAAAGCAATGATCCCTTTCTCGTTTGGCTGAGAAAGAGCCCTAGTAACCTCCCCGTCACACGCCATTCAAGCCATATCAAGTGTTTTAGGAAGTTTAATGAAGTCTGGCCCGCTTTTAAAGAAAAAAAGATTTTCACAAACAGCATTTGAATAAATGACATGTGGCACACCCGCACTATGGAATATTACTCAGTAACAAAAAGAAATGAAGTGTTGATACGTGCCACAACACAAACGAAACATCACACTAAGTGGAAGAAGCCAGACATCAAAGGCCGTGTACCAACGATGCCATTTATAGGAAATGTCCACAACAGACAAATCCATAAAGACAGGAAATAGATTAGCGGCTGGGGGCCTCAAGGGAGAGACTGAGAAGTGCTGGCTAAGAAGTGGGATTTCTAAGAGTGAGATCCTGCCATTTGCAACAACGTGGATGGAACGGGAGGGTATTCCGCTAAGTGAAATAAGTCAGGCAGAGAAAGACAGAGATCATATGTTTTCACTCACATGTGGAATTTGAGAAACTTAACAGAAGACCATGGGGGAAAGAAAGGAAAAATAAGTTACAAACAGGGAGGTAAACCATAAGAGACTCTTAAATACAGAGAACTGAGCATTGATGGGGGTGGGGGGAGAGGGGAGAATGGGTGATGGGCACTGAGGAGGGCACTTGTTGGGACGAGCACTGGGTGTCGTAGGTAAGCGATGGATCATAGGAATCTACTCTCGACGCCAAGACTATACTGTACACGCTGTATGTTAGCTAGCTTGACAATAAATTATTTAAACGAGAAAAAACTGGGATTTCTTCTCGGGGTGATAAAAATGCTCTAAAATCGACTGTGGTAATGGCAGCAGAACACCAGAAATAGACTACAACCTGATGAATTATATACACTTTAAACGGGTGAATCGTAGGATATGTGATTAGGTCTCAACAAAGCAGCTCCCAAAACGAGCGCTAACAAATCGTGCTTGCCACATCATTCAATACGTAGGGCCTAAAACTACACAGCAAGTACCCATACATCCACAGCCTGCACACATTTCTCAATTAAACACAACTTATACGCCCAGTAACTTCAGAGAAGAGTTTATTTCACTGAAATCCCGTCACTGCTCACAAGGCGACCAAGTGACCACCTCACCCAAGTTCTTCTAAGTCTGGGGTACGCAAACTCAGGGGTGATACTCGGAATTTTGACAACCAGGAAAGCTCAGGTGCCAATGAATCAGAAGAGATGCCGGAACTAACCAGGACAGGTGCCAGTCCCATCAGCCACGAGCATCTCAACCAGCGCCCCAGGGACCTGCCTTCCGTCCCAGGACCCACACACCGAACCCATTCTCTGCCACTTTCCTCCGCTCAAACCACCGCACGGTCTTAATTCCAAACAGGGCACGGTACAGTCATGTGTCCCACGCCTTACGGGAATTCATCACAGACATATTATGAACTTTTCTTTCTCCGCAGCACACGATGATGACGGAAGAACTATTTGGTGCCAACGTCAGCAGACAAACACAACTGCGGACCATAAATTAGCTGAAGGCGCTGGGGCAGAGGGGGGCCCTCCCACAGGCCGGGACAGGCTTACGTTACTTTACTAGGATCAAATGAAAACGGACATTTTTTTGAATTCTTACAGAGGACTCTCAGACCCTGGAGAACACACCCATAGATTCCAAGAGTGCCACGGATCCCCCTCTGAGAAACACTCATCTACAGACTAAGGGAAAAAAGTAACTGACGCACAGAGCTGACGAGGTCTTTTCTAGCAAACACTTACCAGGCGCCTGTGTGTGTCCGGCAGCCATCTTGTGCAGTCTTCTCACCCCACTGTCCCTCCCCGATACACACTAGAAAGGGGGGGAAGGAACTATTATTTACAGAGCACCACCCACACGAGGGCTTTGCTCAGTGCTCTGCACGCACACACATAACCGTAACATCTATCTGCCAAGAAGACATCCCAATTTTACCGATGATTAAACAAAGGCCAATGGGGTAAGAACCTTGTACAGTCGTTCAGGCAGCACACAGAAGGCGGGATCTGAGCAGACGGCGTCCTGGCCCCACGCAAGGGCACCTCAGTAAAGGGGTGGAATCTTTCCAATCCCTGCTACAAGCCTAATGCTCTGACCCCTTTGTGGTAGGCAGAGTAGGGACACTGCCACCCATGAGGTCCCCAACCTCGTCTCCAAAACCCGTGACTAGGTTACCCTACTCGGCAAAAGGGGCTCTGAGAGGGGAGATAAACCTGGATCATCAGGGGAGGGCAGGAAGGAGAGGCCTGTGTGAGGACAAGGGTCCTGACCAGGGAAAGGGAAGGCAGGGGGCCCAGAGCAGAGGGCAGAGTGCCATGGCTGACGGCTCGGGAGATGGAAGGGGGTCCAGGCCCAGGAATCCAGGCAGCCTCTAAGCTGGACAAGCAAGCACATGGATGTGCTCCTGGAGCCTTAGGAAGGAGAGCAGTCCTGCCAATTCCTTGATTTCCGCCCCGTTTCAAATCTGTGACCCCCCAAGCAAGATGATCACCTTGTGGCGTTCTAAGCCTCTCCATTTGTAGTCACTGGTTACGGCAGCCACAGGAAATTAACAGGGCCAGGCTAGGGTGGCAAGTGCTAGTTTTGTGTGACCGGTGTTCCGAGGAGGACGGGCCAGCTCCCAGCCCGAGGAGGAAGACCATGAACAGCAAAGGAGCAGATGCTGCTGCGGGGACCACGTTACATGCAGAGGGTTACACGCAGTGAGGACGTGACTGCTGGGACTTACCGGCCGTGGGGAAGGAGACCCGGGCAAGGACAAGAGACCCTCACCACGGCAGACGCTGCTCCATAAAGCCCACCAGCCCCCAGGACCCGGATGTTCTCTGGACGGCATTTCACTCATGTTCTCCCAAGGGGTTGGTTTTTTTTTTTCTTTTCCCTTGAGAAAAAGTTCTGGAAGAGTCGGCAATCCCAGAAGGGAGCTGTGGGCGACTGGAGGACTTGGCCACTTCCTGGTCACCAGCCCATTCTGTTCAAGGCCGCATGACCACACCACCCCCGAGCAGCCACACTTGAGAAATCAAGCCACGATTAAACCAAAAACTCTGGGGGCGCCTGAGTGGCTCACTCAGTTAAGTGTCCGACTTCGCCTCAGGTCACGATCTCACGGTTTGTGAGCTCGAGTCCGGCAACAGGCTCTGTGCTGACAGCTTGGAGCCCGGAGCCTGCTTTGGATTCTGTGTCTCCCTCTCTCTCTGCCTCTCCCCTGGTCATGCTCTGTCTCTCTCAAAAATAAACATTTAAAAGAAAAAAAAAAAAAAAAGCAAAAACAGAAAACTCTGGTCCCCTGCTGGGCCACTGTGAAAGCTGTCTGCCATGTGGCCGGGACTTCATCCAGCCCACAGCCAGAGGGGCCTCAGCGGGAGACCAAGCATCTCGGAACGCATCTGGATACAAGCAATACAAGTGACTTCTAAGCAGTACAAGTGACTTCAGGGCCAGGAGTCACAAGCGGATACACGGCTGTGGGGATCTGTCCCCTGGTGTTTTAACAGACAGACATTCGGTCTCTGGCCACAAAGACGGCTGTCTGTCCCCTCTCCAGCACCAAAGGCGCAGCAAGATGCCTCTCCCCTTGCCCACCTGGGGCTTCCCTTCTAGAAGCTACTACACGTTCCAAAGGTGAGGAGGTAAGGCGACACCAGGTGCCACGCTGGAGCCCCGCCTGGCTCCCCACCCACCGGAGTCCAGAGCATTCCTCCTTCCCGGTCCCCCCCGCACCCCCCCCCCCGTCTTGGCACAACCCCTCCTGGGTTTCCCTGCTTTATGCTCACGTGGTTATCATCTAAGATTAATTTTCTGAGTCACTCAACAAAAGTCTACTGAGCACAGGCTGTCATGCTGACAGATTGGAAAGTCACTCAAAAACCACAGAAGAGAGGTGCCCTAGAACACAGGAAGGAACAAAACGATCAGGTGGGGGAGGGCCGCCCCAAGGCAGCGAGGGCTGCACTGAAATCCGTGAAAAGACGTTGCCAGTTTTAAGGACTTGCACGAAGCAACTGAGGGTCTCTCGGTGTATTTACCTGCATTTACCTGCGTTTCCAAAATGCTTCAAAACTCAGGTATTAAAGTTACTGCCATCCACAACCCCGAGCCCAGTCCTCACAAGTACGGTATGAGGAACCCGCATGCCCTGGCATGGGGACAGTTCAGCCAGGAGGACTCTGTGACAGCAAGCAACCTAGCAGTCACCGGGAATGCATGCTCTGCTTCCTGAGACCCCCCTGCCCCCAACAGATCCCGTCCAGAAAAGGAAAGCCCATCTATTTAAAGGGCCAGCATCAAGAAGTTTCGTGTGTTACTAAGGAGAAAAAAAAAAATCTTGAAACCCTCGCGTACCACCGGTGAGAGTTTTAAATGGTACAATCATTATGGAAGACAATACAAAACATTAAAAATAGAATCGCCATATAATTTAACAATCGCCCATCTGGGTAGAGACCCAAAATTATTCCAAGCAGCATTTCAGAGGTATCTGCACATCCATGGTCACGGCAGCACTATTCACGACAGCCAAGAGGGGGAAGAAACCCAAGCGTCCGTCAACAGATGACCGGATAAAGAAAACGTGTTCATTACACACATACAATTGAATACTGCGCAGCCTTATAAAGGAGAGAAGTCCCGGCATGTGCCACAGCATACAGGAACCTCAGGGACGTTATGCTACGGGAAGTAAGCCAGTCACGAAATGACAAATACAACAGGACTCCATTGATGAGGTATCCAAGCAGCCGAAATCATAGAAACGGAGTATACAGGTGGTTGCCGGGGCGCCTGGGTGGCTGCGTGGGTTAGGCGTCCGACTTCAGCTCAATTCACGATCTCACGGTTCACGGGTTCAAGCCCCGCATCGGGCTCTACGCTGACAGCTCGGAGCCTGGAACCTGCTTCGGATTCTGCGTCTCCCTCTCTCTCTCTCTCTGCCCCTCCCCCCCACTCTGCCTCTCTCCCAAAAATAAACATTAAAAACAATTTTTTTAATAGTCACATTTAACGTATTTTAACCATTGTTTTAAAAAATCTCAAAAGCACAGTACACAAGAAAAAAGATGCCAAAAACACATGACATAAATTTTAAGAGAAAATCTGTATGGCAAGACAAAGAAGCAGCAGAGAGAGGGAAGAACAAAACACAGGTCACACCAACAAGGTCCAAACACTCAGTGGGGAGCCGACACTCCAGTGTGGGACTGAGGAAGGGACAGGGGTCCACACACCTGCTGCGGCCTCAGCTCTGAAGGTGCATCTGGCCCCCCTCAGGCCGGTCCCTTCTCTCTGATGCCCTATCCCCTGTCCCGTGCAGAGCTCCGGAGAGATCAGGGAGACCGGCAGGTCAAGGGCTTGGCAAGACACCCAGGTGTAAGACCCAGTCATCCTTCTATAACCTGAGGACCAGCACTCCGCCCCGGCCAAGCTGGGAGGCCTGCGTCTCTGGATCTGCAGAGCAGCCAGCAACCCAAACCCCGGAGTCTGCTGCCCAGCGCTGGCCTGGCACCGTTCCACAGAGAAACAAAGTCAGGAACGGTCGTTTACACAGAAACCCCACGCCTCAGTCCTTGACAACTGTAATTACAACCAAACAGCTTGTGAAAGGGAGAGCAGAAAAGAGCAGCCCGGACCTAGCCGTGAATTGGAGGTTTCGGGGTAAAACACACACCCAGAGCGCTTGCTGTCATGGCGGCCAGTCGAAACAAGCGACTGGCCAGCCAGACCAAGCCGCTTTCTGGCCAGTGTGTTTCTCCCTCTGATTTAATGAGCTGCTTGCTCATTAAGCGCTAGAAGCAGGTCACAGGGAAGGGACTTGCTGGCACAAGGCCACACGGGCTGACAAGTGACAAGGGCAGAGGAGACAGGGGCCGCTCCAGCCCCCAACACATGGCCAGTCCTGCCGGATGCCCCGGGGCCTCCATAGCTTTGGGGTGATGCCTTCTGCAGAGGTACGCTCTGTTCCTTCCACAAAGTGGTGTTTCTGCCACGGACTCCCTCGCCAGGGAAGTTCCACATCCTAAGCCTTGGTTCGCCAACTGGGCCGATCACCCAAAAGATCATTCGAGAGCAGGGTCACAGAGGCGGCAGCACCGTCCTGGGTGTGAGCCCCAGCTCCACCTACTGACAGCAGCTTGACCTAGAACTACCTCCCCCAAACTCTGTTTCCTCACCTACAAAATGCGATCGTATCCTCGCCTCACCTAGAGTAGTCGCGAATCATTATTTCTAGACTAAAAGGCCTAATGAAGCACCTCACACATACTTCGTGCGGAGCGGTAACTATTTCCATTGACGGCTAATATTAACAGAGACAGGACTCTAACTATGATAAAGGTATTAATGACAACATAGTCCCCCCCCACCCCATGTCTTAGTCCGACATGAAGAAAAGAGGCATTTTCGGTGAAACCCCAAGGATAGGCCAGCCCCAGGCTGCAATGACGCCAACCATAGTGACAGCACAGGCCATCCCAGCACAGGGAACGCCTCCCCCAGACGCCCCCCCAACCAAGGCTGCTGGGCTTTCTATCTGAACAGGAAGATGAAGAAAGTAGAGGAAAGACCTGGGAATATACTTAATGCCAAGCCTGAAGCCACAGGGATGAAGAATCTCAGTCTCTCGAGAGTGAGGGGAGAACTACACACAGGTCACATGCCCACCATCTCCTAGACCCCAGGGTTCCTCAGGACCCCTCTCTCTCTGAGCTTTAAAAATTTTTTTTTCAATGTTTTTATTATTTCTTTTTGGGACAGAGAGAGACAGAGCATGAACGGGGTTGGGGCAGAGAGAGGGAGACACAGAATCAGAAACAGGCTCCAGGCTCTGAGCCATCAGCCCAGAGCCCGACGCGGGGCTCGAACTCACAGACCGCGAGATCGTGACCTGGCTGAAGTCGGACGCTTAACCGACTGCGCCACCCAGGCGCCCCTCTCTGAGCTTTAATCTAAAAAAAAATGAGGGCAACAGGACCCCCCCCCTCGACAGCTTGCTGTGGACATCAAATGAACCCACATGAAGGTGCTTTGAAGCAACTCATTCCCACAACCATGAAAAAGAGCATTGTTTTTTTGACAGTTTCAACAAATACAACTTAATAAAAAAACGCTGAATTGGGAAGATCAAGGCAGTGAAAAAGTGGTTTGTTGTTGTTTTTTTTAACGTTTTATTTGAGAGAGAGCATGCACCAGCAGGGGAGGGGCAGAGAGAGAGAAAGAATCGCAAGCAGGCTCTGTTCTGGAAGCTCAATGCGGGGCTCAAACTCACGAACCGTGAGATCATGACCTGAGCCGAAATCAAGAGCCAGACACTTAACCGACTGAGCCACCCAGGCGCCCTGAAAAAGTTATTTTAATAGGCTAACGAACTGCTCAGATAAACAGGGACAAACATGCTAATTTTCTTCCCAAATCTGCTGTCCCCGACCTGAGGTTTCTGCAGGGGAGAGGAATTGGCTGGAAGTAAAATTGGTGAACAGCCAACTGGAGCTCCCAACATCTGCTACACGTTTTCCATTTAGGTGGTAGATGCTTCTGCAAACAAAGAGCCCAAAACAGGCTGCATCCTGGATGACCAACCCAGCCACCTCCGACACCCATTCTCTCCAAAAAGTTATGCAATGCCATTTGACCAATCGCTTAGCCTACCTTCGAAATGTACAAAATTTCAAGTAGCTCCTATGTCAATGCAGAGCACACAGACAAATTCCTTCACGGTGATCAGAAGGCAGCTTCGTTTTTGTTCAGTCTCTGCTCTGTGTACCAGAGTCGGAAAGCAACGGGCTGGAATGTCTTCCAGACGCTGCTAGAAGGTGCCCGAAATGCCACAAGAGAATGCACACACACCCTTTCGGGGCCCAAAGCAACTGATCAAGGAAATTATGCTGAAATCCCACGTTTGTTCTTAAAAATTCAAGTCAACCTTCTTACATACCACAATAAATTGCTTTACCTTTTTAGTGTTTTTGAGTCAATTAACAGCTAATTATCAGACATTTCCCCTAAAATCTGAATTAAAAAGATACGTCAGCATTCTCTCTCACTCCCCAGCGGACCCCACACACCCTCAAGGGCACCTGCACCTCGTTTCAGGAGCAGCGGGGCAGCGGAAGAGTGGGGGGGATAGTGTCCCTCCAGCCACCACATCGATTTAATCCTTGGCCTTTAATCCAGATGAACCACCCGACTCAGAACGGCTTCCCTGGAGAGTGGAGGGAGAGGGGTCTGCGGTTGGCGGTGGGCGCAGCCTCCCACCTTGGTACCCCCAGCACATCTAAAAGGGCACCAGCTAAGATGCTCGAGTTGACCCCCCCCAGCCCCACCTCCGGCCACTCACCCGTATCCGGCGCATGGCCGCCACGATCTCCACTCTGCTATTGGGCCTCGGCACATCCAGGCTTCCGACGTACTGCGGGGAGGAAGCAAGCACTCATTGAGAAGAGGGACAGCAAGGGACCCCGGTCACAGAATGTTAGCGGAGGGAAGGAGATCCAGTTAAGCTCCCTATTTTGTGGAGGAGGAAACCGAGAGCCAAAGGGGTGTCTCGTTCGGGGCCTACTTCTAACTTTATAAAAATCAACGCAAGAAACCAATGCTTCCTTTGTCATGCTGCTCCTCATCAGAAATGAGGCCGGGCATGGTGTTCAAGCAGGTTCCTGAATCGGAAAGACTTGGGTGGGATGAACCTCCGAACCGCTATCTTTGGGGGGAGGCGCTTGGCCTTTGTCTCAATTTCCTCACCTGTAAAATGGGGTTCCAGTAAAGATCAAATGCGAGGAGGTAGAAAATGTCTTACACAGATATGCTTTGCTTATATCAAAGCAGAACCCCCCCTTCAAAAAAAAAGGAATATGTGCTTTATTCAATTAACGGCACTTCATTGAGTTAGCCCTCGATGTTATAGGGACCTCACACACTTGATTAAGTTCCTAACTGGAGGACAGGAACACGCTAATTATGTTTTATTTAAAATTTGAATCTTCGAAAAAAGAAAAAAGAAAACTTAATCTTCTGAAACGTTTCAAAACACAAAATGACATCCAGGTTAATGTTTAATACATGGATACTTCCTCACGGTATACTATTCTAATAATGTAGAAATATGCTGAGCAAAATAACCACCCCCAGCCCATTGATAGTCTGACATAGTCTTTTTATATGCTGATGGACACATATTCGTGGACACAAAGGAATTTATTTTACGTAAAAAGGTTCGCTCTTCGCACTGTCCTACAACTTGATTTCTTTTTAACTTTTTTTTTAACTTTATTTTTATTTATTGGGGGGGGGCAAGCAGAGGAGGGGTGGAGAGAGAGGGAGACGATCCCAAGCAGGCTCCGCGCTATCGGCACAGAGCCTGACGCGGGGCTCGAACTCACACACTGTAAGATCGTGACCTGAGCCAAAGTCAAGAGTCGGACACTTAACCAACTGAGCCACCCAGGCGCCCCTACTTTTTAACATTAAACACAACTTGGACGTTTTTCTCTGCCAACGCGTACAAGTCAGTCACGTTACGCGTGGTGGCCACCAACCCTACACATGTCACTATTAACAACACTGCTTCCATTACGCCCTCATCTATATACCTCCGAGCTCATCCAGAGCTCTGTAGGCGGGGCTTCTACAAGCAGGACTGCTGGACCAAAAGTACAGAAAGATCTTGAGATCATTCCTAAGTAGGATGAAACAAGAAAAGCGGGGGGACGTTTTTAAGCACATGTATTGGTTCCTTCACATACACCATCCCATTCCATACTGATATTGGGGTACGCCTTTCCTTTTTTCATTCAAATTATATAAAATAGCCTGGGGGATATCCTAGAAATCAACAGCTTCTAAATAACTTATAAGTCTGCCTGGGCAAAAATGGCATTAAAAGAAGAGGGTAGTCATCCCTGTAAGAAATGCGGTTCCTGTGGTTATATAGGAATAGAAGGTTCTTGCTGAAATTTTAGAGTGAAGGCTAGCCCCAGGAAGCAAGGTTCCAAGAGCTAAAAACTGCCAAAGGTTTCCCCTAGGATTGATCCAGTTTGTGCTAATCCCCTGAGGAGCACAGTCCCAGCAGCCAGTGGTGAGTTGTGAGCCCATTGCATTGTGGGCCCAAGGCGGACAGCCCCACCACGTGGGCGGGAAGCCATGTACCTGCTGATAAAGCGTCTGGCAACCCACTTGGGTGAATGAGGCCCCCTAGATCTAAGAGTGTGGTCAGACTTAAATATGGATGGCGCTTCTCCCCCCTCCGAGCGCTGCTGGGACCCCACAGCATCAGGCAACGTGTCCGTGACCTCCACGGCCCAGAGCGGCAGCCCGGGCTTGTGACCACCCGTCTTCGCAGAGCCCCCAGCCAGGGGCAGTTTCCCCCTCCCTGTCCCAGACCCTGCGGGCCCGAGGGTTCCTTCCCTGAACTCCAAGCAGTCAGACCTCCAGGGGCTCGTGTTCCCTCAGCCGTCACGTGAGAGCCAGGACCTCGAGACCGAGCAAGGCCACTCGTTACAGGTGAGCCCGGGGACCCGGCCCGTCTTCCCACGCTGATCCCTGCCACACCAGGAGGGCACGCTGCCTGGTGAGATCCACACCTGCGCGTGAACACGAATGCCCAGAGGGGACCGGTCCCCACGTGCCTCCTTCGCTCCATCAGCCACCACCCGTGCACACACCACACACCTTCACACACGTACGGCGCACGCGTGCTCACACCCACGTGGTCATCGCGCATACTAGCCTCCGACACTCAATTCACACCATGCACGCACTCACTGGTCTGCCTTCCTTCCCAGTCCCACAAAGTCACAAATCCGCCCTCCTGACAATCTGTCCGGAGGAGGGAACCTACGAGAGGTGTAGCTCAGGGTCAAATTCCCCACTACAGATGTCCCTTAGGGTCAAAGAGATGAAAAGGACACGCGAGGTAGGGTTCAAGTCCACATCTAGGCAACACCTAGATATTCACACCAAGAACATGAGGCAAAAAGCAGAACCGCAACGCCAAGGAAGCCGGAGAGCGGTCAGGTCAGGGAGCCCATTCCTTGGGGCAACACCCGACGGCCAAGCGAATACGATGTCCCAGTCTGGCCTCGCAACAACCCGTCTCAGGCACGAACATCACCCCCTCCCCAACGAACTTCAGTCCGAGCATCTTGAGATGGAGAAAGTGTAAGACACGGTCTGAGACCAGTCCCTCCCCCCCTGCTGGAGGCGGGTCCTCACATCCGCTCAACTTGCGCTCAACTGCAGTCAAGTTGGCCCTCATATCCGTGTAAACGGAAGAGAGCCTTCCCACTCACCTTCGGGAAGTCGGCTCCCAGGCCTGAACCTCATGCACCTGCTGAGCTAACAACCTTTGAAGATCCTCGCTTCCATCACCTCCTGCAGGGATCAGGCAAAATCTACTCCCTGCCTTCAGTCAAAGGCTGACGCACAGTGACGGGTTCTCGGTCAGAAAGGGCATCCCCTTTATCTGCCTCTCCTGCAGGACTCTGGGTGCCACAGGCTCATTTCCAGAAGGGAAACGTGCCCCAAACGCCAGGCTCACCTCAGTTTCTTCATCTTGACGAACAGCCTCCAGAACGTCTACCAGTCGTTCAAGCCTGAGATCTGGGAGTCATCCCCGAACGAGCTTCTGCCTTGGCCACCACAGCCAGTCGGCACGGCCGACCAGGGACCTGCTGGGTCCCTCTCCTCCCACACTCACCACCTCATCCCCCAAAACCCTTCCCTCCATCTACACAGTGGCTCCTCACAGGTTTCTCCACTGTCCCCAGGGCCCCTCCAAACCACTCCCCACAAGGCCATCACAGCGCTCACTCTCAGATGCAAACTAGACCGTATTCCTCCCTTAAGACCCTCGGGTGCACCGCCAACTCTGAAGGTGACCGTCAAAGCCCTCGGTGGGGCTTACACTGCCCATGGGCCCGCACGGCACAGCTCCCTCTCACACCACAGGCCTCTCCGTCGTTGGGAAGGGCCCGCAACACATCCTACACCCAAGAGCTTCTACACGTGGGCCTTCCCTGTGCACCTATCTACCCTCCCTCTCCAGCCCTCCAACATCCATGGGCCCTGCAGACCTCTGCTCACCTCTACTTCCCTCTGCTGACCGCCAGGGAAGGCGGCCCCCTCCGGAACACTCCCGCGATCCACCCCCCCCCCCCAGTTCTCTTGCAGAACATCGACACGCGGCTCCATAAGGGACTCCCTCCTCACGGGTTAACCGCGCCTACCTGGCTGGAATCCTCCAAGAATGAGCATATTCGCACCCGCCCCGTGCACTCCCCACGGACAATCACCACACTGAGGAGGGACGGGAGAGGCCTGAGCCCTGGATCCTGACCTGTGTTCCGACATCACAGGCATCAGCCATCCCACCCTGGACAGTCCCTGTGGTGATTCTATCTAGTTACCTATTTTGTGCCGGTACCTGAACTGGACCTAAGCCAGATGCTCTCAGAGTAGCACATGCAATTCTTGGCTTGCCAAGAGATGAAGTACGTGGGGTGCCCGGGGGGCTCAGCCGGCTAAGCATCCGACTCTTGATCTCCGCTCAGGTCACGATCTCGCGGTTTGTGGGTTCGAGCCCCGCGTCAGGCTCTGCACTGACAGCGTGGAGCCTGCTTGGGATTCTCTCTCTCCCTTTCCCTCTGCTCCTCCCCCACTCCCCCTTCCCTCAAAATAAATAAATAAAACTTAAAAAAAAAAACTGATGCCAAATAGAAAAATTAAAAAAAAAAAAAAAAAGGAAGATGAAGTACATCCCACCTTTGCATTGGTGGATTTTTAGTCACCTGGCATTCTGCTGGACTTCTGCCCGCCTTCCAGAAATCCCTGCGGTGAGGCATCTCCTAGGGCTCCTATTCAGAAGAACACCTACCACAGAGCTTAAGGGGAGAATAACGGCGTTTTAAAATATCCAGGCCTACTTCTTTTTCATTAGCACAAGAAAAAAAAACTAGAAGGAAGATTCAAATTGCAGCGGTACTCAAGATACAAATGACCTGTGTCCAATTTATCTGCGGCTTCATCTCCCAGATAAGGAGGAGTTCGCTGCAAATGAGGTTAATCAGACAGACTTCAGGTATTTTTTTTTCTTTTGAAGCTTCTGGACAACCTCAGCGTCGTGCTAGATTAATACCTCCTGAAATCACTTTCATTTTCTTGCTTCCGCTTCCCAGAGATGAACTCCTGGAGACACTGATAAACTGCACCGTGGCCATGTCTCCCGGTGATGTGCATGAATCACAAGGCTAAAAGGCAGCAAGACTTAACAGTCACCCATGGAACTTGCTAGACTTTCTGCCATCACGTTCCTCAGGAACTCCCCTTATTTACAAGGTTTCCGTCAACTGTTTCCAGAGACCAACCCCCCCCCACCCAAAAAAAAAGGAGAAAGACAGACAGACAGAACGATAGATAGATAGATAGATAGATAGATAGATAGATAGATAGATAGATAGATAGATATAGGAGTCAAAAATATTTATAAAAATAAAAAAATGTATCAGATGATTCTGCTTCTGATAATGTTGGAGGAACTATATCACCGGACTAGGCCTCCAACAAGCAATAAATAGGAAGTCTGGAAAAGATTATTTAAAAAAAAACAACTTTGCAGAGAATGTACAAAGAGTGAACCGTAATATAAACTGGGACATTAGTTAACAACAACGAATCAATATCGGCTCAGTCATAACAAACGCACCACCCGATGCAAGGTGCTAACAGGGGAAGCTATGTGTGTATGGGGACGGCCGGGGGTGGGGGGTGGGGAACAGTAGGGGTATATGGGAATTCTGTCCTTGCCACCCAATTTTTCTGTAACCCTAAAACATCAAGTCTGTTGGTTGAAATAATAAAAATAACTTTGAAGGCACTGGACAAGAACAGGCAGGGCTTAGCAGGGAATCGTCCCTGAAAGAAGGCCACTGCCCTCAGTGACGCTTGGTTTGTGCTGTCTCCCACCCAGTGGTACAAAGTGCAAACACGGGGCCAGGGAGCTGGAGGTCAGGCCCAGAGACCCAGTCAGACAGCCTGGGGGGTCCGGACACCAGAGTTGCAATAGCCTGAGGAACCGGACGGTGGGGGGCAGAAATCCCCAGCAGAAGGGGGTCGTAGAGGGGGCTCCCAAATCGTGTCAACCCCACCCAGGCCCGTAGACGACTTCCAAACTATACGTTTGCGAAGCAGATTCCAAGGAGCCCAGGAGAAGGGGGCAAGGGCCCACCCCAGGAGCGGCAGATTGAGGATTTAAGACCAGCCACGTTAACCATCATGAAGAACAAAATTCAACACTCTTCAGAAGAGAACAGCACAATGTTGTGTCACAGGGCTGTTAAAACCCTACTGACTGACCAGCGCAGGCAAGGCCATGGGCAAAGGCCACAGGGCCATGTTTTCCTGGCGCAAAAGGACAAGGGCCCCCATAAAGGGGCACCATGTAAAGGTCCCTAGACTCTGCCTTCCCGGCGCTCCTCTTCTCTCTGAAGACCACTCGGACAGCCCCAGCCCACAGCAAAGACCATGTGGGATTCGGGAGGAAGCCCCTCCTGTCCCAGAAAAGGACAAAGGACCCGCGTAAGGCGGGTCCAAACCCCCCTGCCTGCATCTGTGCTAACTCACTCCTTCCAGGTCCAGACCCAGCCTGGCTTCTATTCCGCCACCCTGCCCACCCCTTCTCGTATCCCCCACCAGTCTCCTGGCCACACTGTGTCCTCTCCTCAGACACACGCACGAGCAGTGCCATATTCTGCTGGAATCCAGCCATCCCCAGTGGGGGGCCCATCTCAACTAGTCCCTTAACCAATCCTGCCCCAATTACCTTCTAAAAACTCAGAGTCGTAGAGGCAGAGGGTGTCAAATCCAAAAGGGACCTTAGGAGTCACGTCCTAGGAGGACGTGACCAAACAGCAGTCAGAGAGGCTGGGTATCCTGCCAACGCCTCCTACACGTCCACCATCACGACCCACCTACGTTGTCCTTTTTCCCATCACCCTCTGGTTTCCGTCCCAGCACTTCCCACGGTCTGCAGGTGTGAGGTGCGCCTCCTTCACGGGGTCCCCCTCTGCCTTCCCCGGGACCTTGCCCTCCCCGCGTCCGCATCCCCAGCCCTTGGAAGAGGGCCTGGGAGACAAAGGCCCGAGCATCTGCGGAATGAATGAGGGGGCCACCTGTCCGAGACCCAGTGTACGGCAGCAATGGGCCAAGAAGCCCACTCTCCCGCCACCGCTCCAACGGGAAAGGTTCTCCCAAGCCTCAGAGACTGCCCTTGGTGCACAGCTGAGCGTCCTGCTGAGCGGGATTATGAATGTGACCTGGGTGAAAGTTCTCGCCTCATTTAGCATCGAACAAAGCAGCATTAACTGCAGGCAGCAGCGGCCCCAGATTCCAGGGCACACACTCAGCCAATGACCTTCCCCCCCACCCCCCCCAGATGCTCTGGGGGAGGGGAAGGAAAACGTGGCCTCGGGGCGGCACACTCCCCCTTTCTGAGGCCGGTTCTGTGTTCTCTGTGTTCTCCAGGTGCCGAGGTGTGCGGGCGGGGGCAGGGGGGACTTGGAAGGACCCGTATGGACATTTAGCAGCTCAGGGCAGGTTACCCGCACCCCTCCTCGCCCTATACACTCACACCACCAGAAAAGCTTCCAAGATGCTTGAAATGCAGCTGCATTTATTTGTAGTCTAAGAGGAAAGAGGCATTTATATTTCTTCCCCTCTCTCCCAGCCCATCCAAAAAAGGAAGTACTATTTGAGGGCCATCTGATGGGACTGTGTCACTATTGATCAGGGGCTCAGCGGGGGCCGATGAATGTGCCGGAGATCACAGCAGAATCCTTCCTGCTCAACATGAAGGGGCTGGGTGCAAAAGAATTGTGGTGAGTCGTCTTTATGCTAATGCCATGCGACTCTCTACAAGGGACAGAGGGTAGGACTGAACCATCCAGCACACCCGCCCGTGGAGAACATGGGTTCTGTGGGTTCTTTTAGTCCATTAGCAAAAGCTCAGATGGGTTGGCCTGATTATTTCTCTTTATTATGAGGATCTGAGAGATCTAGCAAAGGGGAGAGAAAAAGCAGGAAGGCAGAAAAAAAAAAAAAAAACGTTCTGGTCTTTCAACTATCAGTTCCCGAATGAAAGCCTGAGCTCTGGCTCGCATCACAGAGGCAGGCGTGTGGGAGAGGCCAGGGAGGCACTTTCTGCCCTGCCCATCTGGGAGGCTTACTTGCCCAGTGGGTTACTTCTCCTCTGGGGGGGCGGACAAGGGGAAACAGGCAAAGAGAAAAACACTGACCAAGGCTACGTGGTACTTAAGTCGTCACCTGTACATCAACCGGGTAAACCAGCGCTGGAGAGATGGACAAAGAACACCACCAAATCAGAGGGAAGGCAGACCGCAATGACCGGGCGTTAAGTGGCCACAACGGTCATTTGATCCAAATCTTCATTTTACAGAGGGCCAAACGGAGGCTCAGAGAGAACCGAATCACAGCGGGGGGATCAGAACCAAAGTGGGTCTTCCCTACCCCACACCGCCAGCCTGATACAGCAGCAATGAGGGCGAACCCGGGCCGATGCCCCACTCAGGGCTGCTTCACTACATTAACCTTGGATGGAGGTGGATGAGAGGGCCTGTGCACCAGCACCTGAACGGTCGTCAGCTCTAAAACAAACCAGTCGACAGAGGCAGGGCACCAAGATCTGCAGTAAAAGGACAAGGGCTCACTCTCTGATTCATCAAAAGATTTAGGGGATGGAACTGTAGAAAAAGAGAAGACCCCCCCCCCCGCCCCCCAGGGGTCCCCTAATTCTTCACATCAAGAACAAAGGCATTTGCCTTGGGGCAGCAACATTCTCTACCAGCCGAACTCTAAGTACTTAACCTCTCCAAGCCTCAGTTTCCTCCCTGGAATACAGCTAGTATCTGGACTGCCTCAAGGTCAGGGTTGTCCTAGAATCCAAATTAGATAATGCAGATAAAAGTTCCAGAGCTTCTAAAATACCACAGAATCATAAAGAGGATATTCCTTGTATCATTATGTTCCTGCTTTATGGGCCAACCAGACCTTGAGGATACAGAATTTGTAGCTTTACAATAATCGCCTCTTGGATTCTCACAGACTAATGAATGGACAAAGCAAGGTGATCCAAACTGCCATGGGGTCAGTGGAAGGCGGAGTCGAGAATTCAGTCCAATGGTCAAGCAGCTGTGAGGAGGGAAGGGGTGAACCCTGGAGCAGAGAGTGTGCCCGGGCCGCAAGGACCAGCCCACACCAGTAATGGCCATCACACTGCTCACAGAGACTCACGGGGGGGTGCAGTTGGGGTGAACACCCTGCCACTTTTCCTTCCTGACTGCATGAGCTGTGACCAGGAACAGCACCTCCCCGGCCAAGAGCTGGGGGTGCAGGATCATTAACCCAGTCACTTATCAGTATCACCGAATGAAACCCCACAACCAAGTAATATTTCCAGATCACTGGCTGGTACCCCATTAAAATACCCAACTCTTCTCTACGTTGGACTGTTTTGAGTAGGACCTCCCTACAATGCATCATACTCTGCCCTAACAAATGAGATTCTGTAAACGAGCACTCAATGCATTTCTTCAGGATTCAAAATATATAAACATTATACATGTCATTTAGTGTACAAGCTCTAAAGCAATGAGAAATGGCTCCAGACTACTATTATGCCTTCTGAGTCCTTGAGGCTGATTTTAGAATTTAGTGCTTCCTACACTGTTAGTGGCAAGGATGATAACAACAGGCTATAAATATGCTTCTGCCTTTAACAATAACTGCCCCCAATCTTCAAAAAAGTACTAGCAATACAAATCCAGCAACTTATAAAATGGATTATACACAGTGCCCAAGTGTGATTTATCCCAAGAATGTAAGGTTGGTTGAACATAGAACAGTTAATAGACCACTTAATAAAATAAAGATCAAAGACCATTTGATCAACGCAATTGACAAGAGGTATTTGATAAAATCCAACACCCTTTCATGATGAAAATACTCAACCAACTATGAATGGTAGGAAACTTCTTCCATCTAATAAAGGGTGATAAACCAACAAATGAACCCACAGCTACTATCCTACTAAATGGTGAAAGGCTGAATGTTTTTCCCCTAAGATCAGGACCATGTCAAGGAGGTCTGCCCTCATCACTTCTATTCAACACGGATCTGGAAGTCCTAGCCAGGCAATTTGGCAAGAAAAGTAATAAAAGGCATCCAAGTTGGAAAAGCAGCCGCCAAACTATCTCTATTCATAGATGACATGATCTTGTATATAAAACATCCCAAGGAATACACACACACTATCAAAATCAATGAATGAGTTAAAAATGAAATTAGGAAAACAACTCCATTTACAATAGCATCCAAAGAAATACTTAGTAATTAATTTAACAAAAGAAGCATAAGACATGTACCTTGAAGACTACAAAACAATACTGCAAAATTCAAAAAGACCTAAATCAGCAGGAAGACTGCTCATGTTCATGGATTGGAAGACTTAAGATAGAAATGCTCCCCAACTAAAAAAAAGAAAAAAAAAAAAAAAGAAATGCTCCCCAACGGATCTACAAATTCAATGCAATCTCCATTAAAATCTATAACCTGTTTATAAACTGGCACTTCCACTATCAAACATGTGGGTTTTCCACACCAAGTAATTCTCCAGTTCTCTGCAAACACCAACTGGGTATCCTACAATTTAATTCAATTCTGACGCTCACTACCCAGAGTTTGCACATACCCGACCTGTTAAGAGCTCAACTCCACAAAACTGCCCCCCACTTCAGAGGCTGGTCAAAAATCCCGAGCCTCCCATACTTCTGACCAACCACCCATAACTCAGGGATTCCCATGATCCCCTCACAGGTTCCATAATTTGCCTTTATCAGCTCACAGAACTCAGGGAAACATTTTACTTACTATGACCAAATTATTACAAAGGATGCAAATGAACAGCCAGATAAAGAAGTACACAGGTATGTGGGAAGGGACACAGAGCTCCAGTGAGACTCTCCAGGAAGGCCACCCAACACCTCAAGGTGCTCACCAACTTAGAAGCTCTCCAAATCCACTGTTTAGGGTTTTTATGGAGGTTCCACCACACAGGCATAAGTCACTGGTCACTGAGACTGAATTCAGTCTCCAGTCCCTCTGCCTTCCTGTAAGGTTCAAAGTTCCAACCTTCCAGTTACATGGTTGGTGTCTCTCTCACAACCATCCCCCATGCTGAAGTTACTAGGGACCCACCAAGAGTCACCTCAAGATCAGCTCAAGATAAGGTACAAAGAGGCTTCTTATGAAAAACAAAAGATGTTCCGCTCACTCTTATCATTCAGGAAATTCTAAGGGTTTTTAAGGAACTCTGTGCCAGGAACTAGAGACCAAATACATATTGATTGCATTACAGTATCACAAAATCCCATTGGTCTTTCTTGCAGAAATTGACAAGTCCATCCTAAAATTCATGTGGAAATCCAAGGGACCCAGAATAGCCAAAACAATCTTGGAAAAGAAGGTCGTAGGACTCAGACTTCTCAATTTCAAAAAGCACTACATAGCTACAGCCATCAATATAGTGTGGTACTGGCATAAAGCTAGACATATAAATCAATGGAGTAAAATTGAGAGTCCAGAAATAAATCCTTGAATTTATGGCCAACTGATTGCTGACAAGCATGCCAAGACAATTCATTGGAGAAAAAGTGGTCTTTTCAACAGTGGTGCTGGGACAACTAAATATCCACATGCAAAAGAATGAACTCGGGACACCTGCTACACATTATTATGTAAAATTAACTCAAAATGTATCATACATCTAAGAGTTAAAACTATAAAATTCTTAGAACATAGTAAATCTTCATGACCTTAGATCAGGCAATGGTTTCTTAGGATAAACAAAAGCACAAACAGGAGGAAAATAAATTGGACTTAATCAAAATTAACAACACTTTCACTTCAGGGCGCCTGGGTGGCCCGGCCGGTTGAGCATCCAACTCTTGATGTTGGCTCAGGTCACGATCCCAGCATTGAGGGATCAAGCCCCACGTTGGGATCTGTGCTGAGTGTGGAGCCTACTTCGGATTCTCTCTCTCCCCCTCTGCCCCTCTCCCCCACTCACACCCTGCTGGATAGGTAGGTAGGTAGGTAGGTAGGTAGATAGATAAAACACTTGTGCTTCAAAGGATATCAAGAAAGTCAAGGGACAACTCATGCAATGGGAAAAATATTTATAAGTCATATCTGATAAGGGACTTTCATCCAGAATATAACTCTTACAAGTCAACAATAAACGACAAACAATCTACACAAACAATGAGCAAAGAAGGGGAGCTTGGGTGGCTCAGTTGGTTGAGTGGCCGACTCTTGACTTTGGCTCGGGTCATGATCTCACAGTTCATGTGTTCGAGCCCCATGTCGCACTCTGCGCTCACAGCGCAGAGCCTGCTACAGATCCTTTGTCTCCCTCTCTCTGCTCCTCCAGCGCACACGCTCTCTCTCAAAAATAAACAAACGTTAAGAAACAAAAAGGAGCAAAGGATATGAACAGACACTTCTCCCAAAAAGATCAATGGCCAATAACCACATGAAAAAAATGCCTCATCATTAGTCGTCAGGGAAATGTAGATCAAAACTACAATGAGATACACTTCACACCCACTAGGATGGCTAAAGGAAGACCGATGATAACGAGTATTGATGAGGCGATGGAGAAATTAGGATCTTCATACATTGCTGTTAAAAAACAAAAACAAAACAGTGCAACCACTTTCTCAAGAAGTTATACGGAGTTAACATATGAACCAGCAATCCCACTGCTAGGTATGCACCCCCCTCCCCCACCAAAAAAAAAAAAAAATGAAGACGTAAGGCCACACAAATACTTGTGCATGAACGCTCATAGCCACATTATGCACGATAGCCCCAAAATGGAAACGACTCAAGTGTCTACCAATGGAGGGATGTGCAAAGAAAACGTATTGTTATTCGGCAGTAAAAAGCACTGGGGTACGGACACATGCTACCTCACGGATGAACTTCAGCATCATGCCGGGTGGAAGCAGCTAGTCACCAAAGACTACACCTTATAGGAAACATCCAGAACAGGCAAATCCATAGAAACAGGAAGTAGGTAAGCAGTTGCCAGGAATCGGGAGATTAGGAGCGATAGGGTCCTTTGGGCGGGATACAAATGGTCTGCAATTCGATAGTGGTGGCATCTGTGCTACAAGGTGATTATTCTAAAAACCACTGAATTGTACGGTTAAAATTCACATACCATAAAACTCACTGCATCTTCTCAGTAAAGCTGTGATCTTAAAAACCCACACACAAAAAATAACCGTCCTTCTTTTGATTTGCTGTGGACAAGAAACTGGAATTACAACCAAAATGGGTTCTGAGTGAGCCTCTGAAGTGCTCTCTTTAAGGCAAGGCCATGACCCTCAACATCCACTCTGGCTGCCCAAACGCTCGTCCGTGCGAGTCCACACTGCTGGCTGTCATCTAGCTGCTTAAATTCACCAGATAAAGCATTCCAAGGGAAAAAATATGAGCTATAACTGTACTGAATTTTAGCGCTAGTTCTAGAAGATATATTTCCCTCCCCCAAAGAATACGCATTTTTCCACACTGTAAGAGTATAGCAATCTCATTTCACGTCCCGACTCTCCAATGCAATAAAATGAAACAGAAGCTCACAAAATAGATTATTTCTGTATCACGCTGAACCTTCTAAAGCAAAGAGTCCAAACACCATGACATTTCTGGGACTGTCTGGGTGAACCAGGCACGCAAGGGCGATCCCAAAACACAAAGAGTGCTCATCTTCTAGGCGGGAATAGATTCTTAAAGACACACCAAGAAAAAAGATAAAATAACGTATCCTACGTTTTGCAGCTTAGAAATTTCAACGTTCAAGACCATGAGTGAAAGGGGGGAAAAAAAGAAAAGGCCACAGTGAGACTAAGGAAAGGAAGTAGATTTCAGGGTTGGGAGGGACAGTAAATACAGATCATGTTGCCTGACCCCCCACGCACATACATACACCTGGAATTTTAATCTCTTCTGTAGGTGCCCGCCACATCGTCAACCAGCAATGCTTAAATACTACCCCCGATGAAGAGATCACTCCCTCAGACGACAGCTGCTAGAAAGTTCTCCCTTTTATGGAAGGTTAAAATTGGTCTCTATAAAGACTCAGACTCCAGCGGTGCCTGGATGGCTCAGTCAGTTGAGCATCTGACTCTTGATTTCGGCTCAGGTCATGATCTCACGGTTTGTGAGTTCGAGCCCCCACATCGGGCTCCGCACTGATGGTGCAGAGCCTGCTTCCGATTCTTGCTCTCTCTCCCTCTCTCTCTGCCCCTCACGTGCGTGCGTGCTCGCTCTCTCTCTCTCTCTCTCTCAAAATAAATAAGCTTAAAAAAAACCAAAAAGATTCAGACTCTACTCTGTCCTCAAGATGTTTCTCATCACCCGGCAGCCATGGGCCTGCTCTTGTATACATTAGAGCTCTTCTCCTCTTTCAAGTTCAAGTTATGGGTAAGGCCTCCCCACCCTCCTCAATAAGGGGTCTCAGGTGCTACCAGCTCTACCAAGCACCACCATGGGTGCCCTCTGGCAGGCTTAGGCTGAGGAGGGGCAGTCTAGATCAGAATAAAGCGAGGAACAACAAAGTAAGTGAGAAGGGGCACGGGAGGGACACCAGAGGCGCCGGGAAAGCCAGCTGCCCCAAGAGGCTACGCTTTCACCCCGACGCCACCCGAACCCTGAGCAGCAGACGCTCGAGAACTCCAGCAGACGCCTGAGCCGCTCCGCTCTGGGCTCAGCCACGAGGCTGCACTGGTCTCTCATCAGTGTGCAACGGAGGCCACGGATACCGGTTCCTTTTTCTCCCACAAGAGCTGAGAAAACAAAAGGCTCGTGCGCTCCATCTCTGAAAGGAGAACTAACGCAGAGACAGACCGGTTATTGACAAGAACAAGGGAGGCAAAGCTGGTCTCTAGTGACCTTTTACTCCTCATTCTCGATCCCTTTCCTCACCTTTCCAGGTACCCTGTATCCAGCCCTCCTTCCAGGGCGGCAGCCGTTCTCTCCGCGATCTCCTTGCCCCCTTCCCTTGTCCCCACCAAAACTCCCCTGTCCTCTGTTCCAAGTCCCTCTCCCCACTCCGCACACAGCCAGCTAATTAGATAAACCAACCCGTGGTAGGACAACACTGGTGCCAATGGCCGGACTAATGAGCCTGCCTTCCTAGCATCTCACGGAAACCCAACATCCTCAGCAGCTACTCGCTGGCCAGAGTTCCCAGCACGGAGCATCAGACCATACAGTGGCTATTTGGGGACCGAGATGCCTTTTCACCAGCCCCTTCAAATCACGACATGGAAGCTTCCATGTTTTCCACCCAAAGACAAGCAGAGCCTCTGCACAGAGAATTAGAGAGGCTGGGATCAAGGACCGGTCAGGGAGGGAGCAAGGTACAGCAGAAAGAACCTGGACTTTCGAGTCAGATCTGGATTAAAATCAGCTGCGGTTTCTTCTTCTACAAAACAGGACGAAGTCTACCCTCCTTACAGAGCCGCCATCAATGAGATAGGGGCGCCTGGGGGGCTCAGTGGGTTGAACGTCCAACTTTGGCTCAGGTCATGATCTCACAGTTCGTGGGTTGGAGCCCCGCGTCGGGCTCTGTGCTGACAGCTCGGAGCCTAGAGCCTGCTTCGGATTCTGTGTCTCCCTCTCTCTCTGCCCCTCTCCTGCTCATGCTGTCTCTCAAAAATAAATAAATGTAAAAAAAAAAAAAAATTTCAATGAGATAACGCACATAAAGTGCTCGGTTCATACATCTTTTCAGCTCTCTAGGTTAGCTCTCCCCGTTGTACTTGGTTCATTCATCAGTCGTGAGTTCTGTTTGATTCTTAAGATTAACTGTGCCCACCCTAACTAGACTGCAATAACTAGGAGTCGCTGTTGTCATCAACACCGTTTCTGAATACCCGGCACAAAGCCTGGCCCATCAAACAAATGAACAAACACGTGGCAGCTTTTCCTGTGAAGCAAAATCTTTCAGATGTTGTTCTCTTACCTCCCTTCAGGCAATCCCAGACTGCCAGCCTGCATCTAATGACCCACCTTCCCATGGTGATCACCCAACAGTCCTCCTAGCAGAGTAATTAATCACCACCACCACCCACCGCACAGCAAATACTTTTGCAATGACTTTTCAGATACGGTCATCCAGGTAACCTAAAGGAGGCAGGAAGTCTAGGAAATCAAAAGTCACAGTAACAAGTCCTCTTACCAAGTGGTAGAGGGTAAGCCGCAGAGATAATCAAGAAGTCTAATCAAAGAGAAGAGCCCACAAGGGTAGCCAGTGAGAGGAGGCAGAAACGAGAACACCTGGACTGTGAAGACAGTTTCCCAGAGAGAAGAAAGGACAGAAGTGAAGCATAAGCACAGGAGGGCATCTCCAAAGGCTTTCACCCCCACCTCTTGTTTTACTCCGACAAGGCAGGACACAGGTGTCCAATGATCAAGTGCTTTGCTCTAAGTCACCCAGTTAGAGTCAAGATGGGACTACGACCCGGGTGTCCCGGCCTCCAAGTCAATGCTCTAAAAACAGCATGACAGAATTGAATCAAAAGACTGGGCAGTCCCAGTCGCAGCTAAACTGGTCTACAAAGAGGAGCCAGCTGGTCAACCTCCTTGCATCTCGTCTTCTTCACGGGAAATGGAACTTTATCAAGGCGAGTAAACGAGACTATGTAAGAGCATACAGTAGCCTATCAGAGAGCTCCAAGCCTTTATTAAAAAGTTAAAGAGAACTTTTTATCTGCCAAAGATCAGGGAGCAAGAAGAAGAGATTGTAAGGGGGGGGGGAGTGGGTTATAATAATAATAAGGAATACCCAAGCTCTATCCTAACAAAGAACTAGGTTTGGAAGGTATTGTCTGGAGAACCTTGAATGAATACAAGAGGAATCAGGTTACAGAAAAGGAAGCGGTCTGGAACAGGGACAGAAGGGGCTGCAGGCAAAGGTCCCTCAGGGACCTGGAGAAAAGCTCTAGAAAACAAAAGACTCTGCCCAACCAGGCCTAAAGCTGAACTTCAAATCACACTCTTTGCCTCCCATTCTGAGATGCCAACAAAGCACAGCCAGTGTCTAGATTTTTAAGGAGAAATGGGTATTTTAAGTAAAGATTTTTGTGGAGAGGTGGAAAAGAGCCACGTTATGTAGCACAGAGCTAACGAAAACCTGTTGGCTGTCCTTGTTAGCGGTCTACCGGATCCTTGTTGTTCTGGGAGATTCAGAGAACACTTAGGGAGGGGAGGAGCCAAAAGCCAGCATGCGTGGAGAGGGAGCCACCAGGGAGAGGACCCTGATCCACAAGGAGCCTTCCCACCAGATGCTCGCCCGTCATGAGCCATGAAGTTCCTGGAGCATGAAGGGCAGGGCGGAGGATGGGAAGGGGAGGCCAACCAGGTGACCAGCCATCTCCATTTATCTAGAGATATCCTCGTTTTTACTTTTTTTTTAATATTTATATTTGAGAGAGAGCATGCGTGCGCAAGCAGGGGAGGGTTAGAGGGGGGGGGGAGACAGAATCCAAAGCAGGCTCCAGGCTCCAAGCTGTCAGCACAGAGCCCGACACTGGGCTCAAACTCACGAGCTGTGAGGTCATGCCCTGAGCTGGAGTTGGATGCTTAACTGACTGAGCCACCCAGGTGCCCTTACAGCTGTCCTGGGTTTTAGCACTGAAAATTCCACATCAGAGAAATCCCCATTCCAGGGTAAACCTGTCCTGGTTGGTCACCCCAGGCGCCGTGTCCCCTTTCCCCTCTATCCTGGTTTGCCCAGCAAGATGGTGAAACACTCCTGACCTAGCAGGAGTGCTTCAGGTGTCATCAGCCTTACCAGCTAAGCACACCAACTCTCCCAGAGAATGGCCTTCTTGCTGCCTCAGCTCCTGGAAAAAGTTATAGCAAAGGAAGGAAGACTGAAGAGCAAAGAAGATCAGCCCCTTGGGGTGTCTCCCAGACCCCAGACTCCCCATCTTGCCAGAGGTACAGGGATGTCCTCTGAGAAGTAGTACTCAGCCCCACCAGCTTCTTCCTCTGTCATCTGCCCGGGATGGACTGGTGGGGGGAGGGGGGTGCAAAAGAACAAAATAAAATGCTCAAGAGTATAACGATTAATAACCACATTAATATCGGGGCGCCTGGGTGGCTCAGTCAGTTAAGCGTCCGACTTTAGCTCAGGTCATGATCTCGCGGTTCAAGAGTGGGAGCCCCGCAACGGGCTCTGTGCTGATGGCTCAGAGCCTGGAGCCTGCTTCAGATTCTGTGTCTCCCTCTCTCTGCCCCTCCCCCACTTGCGCTCTATCTCTCTCTCAAAAATAAATTAACAAAAAAAAATTTTTTTAACTCTATTAAAAAAATGACCACAATATCAATGTACACATTTCTGTACAAATCCCAAGAACTGCAAACTCCTCACCCACTATGACCACGGTTTCATCCTCTTGGGCCACTCTTCCCACGCTTACAAAACCAAACCAAAGGAAAACCATGTGCCCCATCACCACCACCACCCCACTACCCAACAGAAGGGTGCACTGATTTCTCTGAGCTTCAGCCTCCCTAAACAGGGGTCAGGACACCTGTTCTTCCCACCCCTTAGCGGGCAGAGAGTGTTTGTGAGGCTCGATGGAGTGATCGATGGGAACAGATTTTGCAAATCATAAAGCTCTGCAAAAGCGGATATTATTTTCAATGTTTGTTTTTAAGAGTGAGCGAGCATGCGCATAAGCAGGGAAGGGGCAGAGAGAGAGAGAGAGAGAGAGAGAGAGAGAGAGAGAGAGAGAGAATCCCTAGCAGGCTCCATACTGTCAGCACAGAGCCCAACGCAGGGCTCGAACTCAAACTCACAAACCGTGAGACCGCATCCGGCACCAAAACCGAGAGTCTGACGCTTAACCGACTGAGCCACCCAAGCGCCCCAAGACGTGAAGTTATTATAGGGGCTCCTGGGTGGCTCAGTTAAGCATCCGACTCTTGATCTCAGCTCAGGCCTCGATCTCGGGGGTCTTCAAGCCCCGCGTTGGGCTCTGTGCTGGGTACGAAGCCTACTTGAGAAAAAACGGTGAGGGGAGGGGGCGGGGCAAAAATCTTAAAAGGTGATATTATTGCGATAGAGTGGAAATGTGGCACCGGCTCCCTGCCTGCTAAGATGGGGAGCAGGAGGTACAATCAAAGGGAGAAGGGAGGGTGGAGCCAAACCAAAGCACCAGCCTTTCTGGGTGGGGGGACCACAGACTCTCCCTTTCTACAGCCCTATCTGCTCCCAGGACGCAGAGCAATGCGCTCCAGTCGGGGGCTGCCCTCAGTCACCACCTCTCTCCTGCAAAGGGAGAAGCAGAGCCATTCTCCAGATGCCATGGCCCAAGACTGGAACCGTAAAGATCACCAGACTGGTTAGTACTATCAGTTTCCACTTTGGGATAGCTCAGAGGCGGCCCGGCATTGAGTGAGCCTCAATTTCTTCATCTGAAAACGGAGATGATACTTCAGTGAAGGGCTTAACGTGAAAAATAAGACATGTAAAGTACAGGGTGTACCTCACTACATGGGAAGTCTTCCGCGAAGAGCTGTGAATTCAAAGGAAAGGCTTCGGACGTATCCGTGCCCTTCGGTTGCTGAAAACACACAGCTTGATGGCATTATCTAACCCCCTTTGTGAGATCTTGTGAGTTCTGGCCAATACAATGTGAACAGAAGTGATGCTCACCACCACCAAATCTGGTTATTAAAAAGATTCCCACGGGACATCCTTGCTGTCTTTCCCATTCAAGGAGGATAAACTAGATGCAAAGGGTCTGGGTCCGCAAGGAACTAAGGACTGTGCGGTGAGAAGTGACAAATACTGACCGACGGAAGTCACTGAGATTCGGGTGTATGGTAACCAGCCTCTGAGATGGCTCTAGATGATTCGTTTCCTGGTATTCACACCCCAGTGTAGTTCCCTCCAAGCGTGAATAGGCTGATCTGAGGAACCAGTAAGATGTTACAGAAATGACAGAGTATGAATTCTGTAGGTGGGTTTTTAGAGTAAACCTTTTACCCCTCTCTGTTCACTTCCTCTGGGCAAAGCCTACCGCCATGTCCTGGAGCGACCTGAGCAGCTCTACGGACAGATCCGTGAGGCCACAGCCAGCTCCCATCTGCCAGCCATTCAAGTGCACCATCTTGGAACTGGATTCTCCAGTCCCATCAAGTCTTCAGATGACTGCAATCTCCGAAGCGCCTTGGAACAAGAGCCCCCAGCTAAGCTGTTCCCGCAAACTTGACCCACAGAAACTATGTGATGTCATAAATGATTATGGTTGTTTCTGGGAGCTAAATTTTGAGGTAACTGGCAGCTAGTACACAATACGTTTGTTACGTTAGCTGGAGTTATTTAACAAATCAATGTATTATGTATCCAAAGAAACTGTCCAATGCATTCTGTTCCTTCAGGTTATTTAATGTGAGGGACAGACGGCGGGCTCCCCTGACCACACCACTTGCACAGTTTCTCACTCACAGATACAGATATGTTTACACACACGCTCCAAGCCAATCCACAGCTGTTGTAACTTTCAGTTAAGGAGGGTGTTCTGTCTATGATTTATGGACGGAGAGGAGCTTGAGTAACCCCAGGAGAAATGCCAGCTTGCGTATCTAACACGATAGTAAGACAGAATCGTGTGTGTATGCAAGCACATGTGCGTGTGTTAAGGCACAGGACAGATGTCGAGCGATTGCGGTAGAGAGAAGGCATCAGGTTTTGATTAATGCGACAGCAGAACGGGAGGCAGGCAACTGAACAGGCTGAAGAACGGGGTTAGAAAACAAGGAGAAAGGGCAGAAAAGGGTCCCCACACACAGACCTCTAGAAAGAAGAGAGAGCTCTGCAGTTTATCTCTAGGGCCTCTGCGTCCCTGGACTGCCTCATCTTTAAAGAAAACACAGCAACCCACCATGCTGCTCCCCTCTGAGAGCACTCCTAGAAACTATGGTGATGGGTACCATCAAATCAGATCAATAGATATAAAAGCATCCGGAAACACACGCCAACCCAAATCCGGTTAAATTGCATGCAAATGGCAAATCAATAGCCTTGCAGAAGCACGGAGGGACAGACACATGGCTCTGGGGGTAGCAGGAGTGGCCCAGAATTTGAATGTACACAACAGTGTGGCTGAGAGGCTGAAATTGACCGAGAGGAGATAGATGGATAGGAAATGTCGGGAGGCGGTTCTGCCGTAGGAGGCGGTGGTGTCCAAGCGCCAACCGTGCCTTGCCTCCTAACTGGGGGTGGGGAGAGCATCTATACGTGACAAAGTCAAAGAAGTGAAGGAAGATGGCACTCCAACGCTCAGCTTCCACCTGTATCACCAGGAGCAAGGGCCCTGAGGACTCAGGGTAGGGGCGAGATTCAAAGACCAAGTCCCAAGACGCCCAGGATCTCCAAATCCTCGTACGCTTTCCCACGCGTCCCCCAGGAAGCTGGGACCTGCTGCACTGTGACCTGCGCTCTGGCTGGCCTGACGCAATCCGCCGCTTCCACAAGTCCCGGGGCGTGTTTAGGAGGGCAGCACCCGTCCCGCAAAGGCCAAGAGGCACTTCTGTCTGCTCAAAGGCGGCTCCCTTCACGCCAGCTGAGAAGCAATTAAAGACAAACGCTATGGTTCTGCCACCAACTTGTCTCCTGAACTTTGGCAAGCCACCCAACATGAGATTGCCCACCGGCGAAAGGTAAGGCATGCACCCACCTCCGCGGCACGGGGCGGGGCGAGGGACAGAATATCTCCAGAAGGCAGTGGGAAAATGAGAGCGTGAGCCCAGGGCGCCATACCAGGAAAACAGAATCTGAGGTTCTAATTTGACATTTTCATTTCAAAATCTGCAGTGGATTCCACTTTGCAGTAGGAGGGAGTAATTCACGAGACTGAAGCTCCATAAGGAGAAGGACACGATCTTGCATTTGTTTTCATATCCAGCCCAGAATTAGAAGAGGTTAGATAAAAGAGCAAGGGGGCGGGGGTAGGGGGATCACGAGCCAGATTTCTATAATTAAGTACTTGGTTGAATCAACACCGTAACTTCTTAAAGTATTAAAAGTATGAAGGATCCCCATGTGGTTGGCTTTCCACGTACAGTTTTCCTGCCCTGGAACTCTTTCTTTTCTCTTAAATCTCTTCACGTTCCACCCTCTTCACGACGTGGTTCGATCTCATTTCCTTCCCTACACAACGTTCTCCAACCCCCTCCAGCCCACAGCAGAATCTCCACTTCTGACGAGGTTTGCAGCATTTGTTGAAACCGATTGTCACAGTACTAACCTGGGTTGTTTTAATGTTCTCACTTGCTCATATAACAGTTTTTTTTTTAATGTTTATTTATTTTTTGAGAGACAGAGTGAGACAGAGTGTGAGTGGGGGAGGGTCAGAGAGAGGGAGACACAGAATCCGAAGCAGGCTCCAGGCTCTGAGCTGTCAGCACAGAGCCCCACACGGGGCTCGAACTCACGGACCGCGAGATCATGACCTGAGCTGAGGTCTGATGGCCAACCGACTGAGCCACCCAGGTGCCCCTCATATAACAGTTCTCACTAGACTCCCCAAATCTCAGCATCCTAGATTGCATTGTGTGCCTAAATCGCGCCCCCTACAACACTTAATCACATATACACAGGCAGGCAAGTATAGAAGTTTTCAAATTAAAAAAAAAAATGTTTGGAGTTCCCACCTCAAAAGTCAATTCATAATATTCCATTTCCTAAACAAATTTAAGGGACACGGGCAAACGAAATGACATGCAGTCCACTTAATGAACTAAATTAACTGCTAAAGCACTTTAGCTAGACGTTAAATGCATGCTAAAGTTCATTTAGGATGAGGCCTTTGGTGTTCTAGAAAACAGGTCTGTTTGTCACCGCTGCTCTCGAAATTCAGTTACCCTTCCTGAGTTTCCACGAAGGTCAGAAGTGTCCCCGACATCCTCATGCTTTAAGGCAGAGCCCCAGATGGTGACAGTAATTGCCAAGCTGCAAGGTAAACTTGGGTCTGCCCCCTCCCCGCACGACCTGGCTGTCCCCCTGGGAGACAAAGAAACGAAGGCTTCCGTTTCTCAGAGTCCCCAGTAAATGCCAGTTCTGTGGGTAGAACAGGTGTTCCCCTATCAAGATCATATCCACACATTCAGGACATTTGTACCAACTGTTCTTGTCCTCCAGTACTGGAAATCTTCCAGAATGAGAAAGAAATTCATCTTCCCACGATTCCAAGAGCCTGTCTTTCCCTCTCGTGATCTGTAAAAGTCAAAAGCCTTTGTAGATACTCAGCATGCACACTGTCCTTGAGAAGCCTGCAGCCCGAAACCACCCGGCCGGTCCTTCCTCCGTCACCCAGCCCGCAGCCACGACCACTGAGGATATGAAAACTCGAAGACACAACAACGATCTTCTACGAGAACCCAGGTTACAAGGACAGACCTGCGCTTGGACAAGACAAAGTACTCAGGTCACCGCTGTGATGAGCTCCTACCTACGAGACACAGCGGCAGCACAGAAGGCCAAAACCTAAGTTGATCAGGTCAGGTCAGACGTCTTCACTGAAGAGTCAGCTTGAAGGAGAAACAGCTCCTGTCACACGGCAGCTGAGGAGGAGCCCGTTCCCGACGGGAGCACAGCACGCACACACAGAGCCGCGGTCCACATGGTTTCTAGGGGCCGCACGTCCTCTCACCCGGGGACAGGAGGACTTACGCAAACTTTGTTCAGATGCATATGGCCGCTTCGTGGAGGACAGACCGGTGAGAGAGAAGGACCTGAACCAGAGCCACAGAATCAGGGCAGGAGGGGGGGGATACCCACGAGGCACTGAGACAGGCCTGGGAAACTCATCAGATGTGGCCGTTCGGGAGGGGGACAGAACCAGGATGATTTTCGGGACTCCTCTAAACATCTGCATCTCCGCTTGTCACCCTCTCCCCACCGCCCACCACCCTCACCTGTTTTTGAAAGACATTATCCATTACACCCGCACTCGCTATGGCTATGACTCATTCCTCAGATTTGTGTAATTGACCATAAAGGCAATATTGATGGCGGTGTCACCTGTCTTTTATCCCATTTAATTCCTAAGGTGTCCTTCTGAGCTGATTTCATTTTCTCTCCCTTTTCGAATACATACGATTTGGGGGAAATGTCTCCCCTTCCTTCCCTCCTCCCTGCCCAGCCCACTTTGCATCAAGTTCGTGGGGCAGGAACTAGATCTGCTTCTGTGTTCTGCTTCACGCCAAGTAGGTTCTTGGCACTCGGTGAATGCTGGTTACTTCTACCGACCACGGAAATAATAACAACAATCTATAAATACCTCGGCTTCCTGCAGCGAAGAGGAACTAACCACACTGCAATTAAGGAAAAGCTGGAGAAAACATTTAGTTAGCAACTTCTCAAGGCAGACAACAAGATTAAGGCAATAAATACCAGTTCCAACATATTTCCTTGGTGGAGTTTCATATTAGTCCAATAAAATGCTGAAGACCACCCACTGCCCCAGCAGAATGCTAACAACATATGAGTCACCCGATGGCTAAAACTGAGCAGATTCATCTATCACGTAAAAGAGAATAATAAACATCAATAATTTATACTGCTGTCGGATTACAAAAAGGAGAGATTGTTCTAAAATCTCATTCGTATAAAATACCACTTTTAGAACAAGAGAACAGCACGAGAGCATGACCTCATTTATAGACTTGAGGGAAAACTGTTAATGGTCCCTGGGTTCAGACACAATGGTAACCAAGAGGGGTATGCAATCTACTAGAGCTGCCTCTATCAAAAATAGGTAAGACACACAAGGGATATAAACTGTTTGGTGGGATTAAAAGGTCTCCTGTGGCCAAGTTAGGAAAATAGAACCAAATGCTGGGAATCTAAGATAACAATGACTTGCCTCTGCCGTTAAAGAGTTTCATGACAAGTGTCTAAGGCTTGAACACCAAGAACACAGACAAATTAAGTAGACTAACATAACAAGCACACACCTGGAGAGCAGTTTAGGTAAACGGCTGCTAGAGAGTGAACACAGATGGAACTGGAGTGACGAACCCAGAAATCCCAGCCAACGCATGACCTCGTGATATTCCATCAACTACGATCACTGTACCTTGTTAACACCAAAGCTTCAATGAGGTGCCAAGTCAAGAGACCACAAAGGAAAAGACAAAACGCCTACAGCTCAGAGAAAACAGCCAGAGCAAACAAGGAAACCGGGACACCTTCAGGCAAAGCCAGAAACCTTACCTAGCGGAGAACTCTGGTTTCAAGAAAACAGATCTCTACCCCACCATGGATCACCCAGAGAGCACTGGGTATATACTGGGTAACTGGGGTCAACCAAAGGGGTCTTGAGCCCAGGAGAGGCCGCTCACGGCCCACAGGGCTGAGGGACTCAACATGGAGACATGTGCGCTGGGAATTAGATCATCATCAGAATATTGTACCCTAATGTCAGTTTCAGAACACAGTTACCACCACTTTCCGTATTACTTTAATAAGCTGAGATTACACTGAACACCTATTAAGTGCTATTATTAAATAATAGTCATCCCATTCCCGTGATCTCACATCACCAGGTAATTCTGTCCAAAGGTAACCTTCCGTGTTCCACTGTCCCTGAAGCTCAGGGAGGAATCTAGGTTTTTTTCCTTGGCTACTACTCTCTACACCAAAGTCATTTCTCCTTTGATCTGACCAAGGTGGATAGGAAATGATCTCACGGTGCCACTGCCTTGCACCCATCTACCTAATCTCACCGGACATAAATCTCCTATCGTGAGCTTCCCACGGATCCCCTGTTGGAGGAGACATCTGTGACTTGGGCTTTCTCCAACGGGCTTCACGTCCCAAAGAGTCTGTGAATGCCCTCACTTCCTGCTCAAAGGAGTATTGTGTTTGATGTAATACACCCGGTACTTAGCTGAATCAGGGGTCCCGTGACCTCCTCCCTCCCGGGGACTCCACCTTGTCCCACCTCCCTCCACCACGATTAGAAGGCTTTGGGTCCGCCTTTTCATGCACACCTCAGGTCAGCGTGTCTAGAACACACATGTGCCAGTGCCACCAAATTAGAAGTCCTGACGGTCACAAAGGGCTACATTATGCAGCTCACAATTTTCAGAGTAGTTTCACACATTGTTTCATTGGATCCTGCTAACACATCCTAAAACACAGGCAGACAATGTTGCTGGCTCTGTTTCCCAGGTGAGAAGCCCGAGGATTGGAGAAACGGAGACCCTTGGCCAAAGTTTCACAGCAGTGCAGAAACTGAAAGGCAGAGATTCTGACTTCCTGTCTGGTGCTCCTTCTACCTCTAAATCTCAATCAACAAAAAAGATGCCAACAGATAACCCTGGAGCCCAGGGACTAGTCCAAGAGGCCCATAAAAAAAAGGGCTGTTTCTGCTGAGCTTGGACAGCAACTAAATCAAGTCACCTCTGAATACTTTCCAACCTCCCAGGGAAATGTCCCCGCAAGGACATTGTACTTTGGGTCAGCCTGTTTACCGATCTAAATTAGAAGCCTCTTTCCATGGGAAATCACAAACTTTAACTGTTTCTGGCCCATCTACCCCAACAGCTCACATAACGAAGACCCTTCTGTGTTCCCCCTCACATCCGGCCCCCCGTCGTGGAATCAGCTTGAATGAAGTCCTTTGCTCACCTACTTGCCCCTCACTAAATTGACAGACCCCAAGACCAAAGACCTCATGACTCCCCACACCTAGCACCTAGTAGAGAGCAAGCAGGCATTCAAATGTGCAAATGCAACAGATACACGAGCCCTGAGGGGACGTGCTTCCCACTACATTCGTTGAGCCCCCACCGCAGAAACTCCTCTGGCCGCAGAAAACAGTAAGAAAATAGGAAAGCACTCCTGCTTCACTCACAACCAAGACTTTTTCCAAATCCATTCCCCCAAGTCTCAATTCTCTCTTCTCTGGAGAAAGATGGAGAAGGACTAAATTTGTGGATGGAAAACCTGGACTATCAGACCTACTTGAGCCCAATGAAGAGAATTTTAATCTGTTAGACCTTGGGTGGGGCCTGAGAAGCCACAGTTTTTCAACTCACTAGGTGGTTCTGATGATCAGCCTCAACCGACAAACATCATGCACACAGTGGGCACTTGACAAGGTGCCTGGTTTTACTTTAGTACAGCCGACATGGCAACTGCCTCGTGAAGTCAACTTCCAGAGCCCAGTGTGAAGATTCTGGACTAACTTATCCCTGCAAGGTCTCATTCTGCTCAATAGCGAGAGCGCCTCTGGAAAGGCCTCTTCCCTGCCTTGGACGTTGTACCCTGATGTAAGCGGCAGCAGAGAGGGCCCAAAGCACTCGGTTTCTCCTGTTCTTGGGAGGTGACAGAAACAGGGCTTTCAGCAAGTGTCATGTGGTTATTGCCCGAGAAATAGAGCAGAGCAGGTGAACACTCATCACCTGTGAAAGCGACGCCGATAAACAGCTCCGGAACGGTAACGTAGGAAGTATCTGCTGGGTGCAAAGCGCCACAGTCAATTCCGTAGGAGAAATGAAGACTCGGCGATAACATATTTGTTACGGAGCCTTGTGGCCTCAAAAGTTAGAAAGACCTAGATTCAAATCCCAGCTCTGCCGCTTACAGGCTGAGAGAAACTGGACCGGTTACTTAACCTCTCTGTGCTTCTGCCTTCTCATCTGCCAGACGGAAGAAATGCCACGCGCCTTCTGGGGCTATCGTCATTACAGCCGGTATCAGAAACGGCTGTGGGCTCCCAAAACAGCTCAAGCAAAGTAGCAGGTATTTCCATATTGCAAGACTAGGTCTGGCACTAAGATGTAGGGAGCCTAGCACAGCATCTCCCCTACCGAGACGCTTATAGGCAACAATTCTGCCGATATATTCGTGACGGCGGAGAGGTCTCTGACCTCAAGGGACTCACTTCAGATGGGAAAAGTTAACACGCGTCAACCAAGCCAGACAATACGTGCACGACACTGCGTTCGGCTTCGTCACCAACTCTCTCAGCAATGCCTCGGTCAGGGGAGCCCCGGGTGGCTCGGTCGGTTAGGCGTCCAGCTCTCGATTTCAGCTCAGGTCGCGATCTCACGATTCGTGAGATCGAGCCCCGCGCGTTGGGTTCTGCGTTGGCAGCACGGAGCCTGCTTGAGATTCTCAGTCTCTCTCTCTCTCTCTCTCTCTCAACAAATACACTTAAAAAAAAAAGCCTCAGTCATAGCAAGAGAAACAGTCCTGCAGGGGTGGGAGCCAGACTCCGCAGTGGCTGAAGATCTGTATTTACTCATTTCGCAACACGCAGGGATCGCCTGCCGTGGGCCCAGCACAGGCTTCCACGAGATAGGACACTTCAACGACATGGGATCAGCAGCCTGAAGGAACTCACAGCCTCTTGAAGACTGGCATTTGCATATGAAGGGTTCTACAGAGACCGTGCAATCTGCTAACGAAGCCGAGATCAGGGGCAGCTCCAGAGGATGTAGCGTTTGAGCTCGGCCTGTTGGGACACACGGATATAAAGAAGTGATAAGGGAGGACACTTCGAGCTGGGGAAACGGGGGACGGGACACGTGAGACAGAGGTAGGAAAGCATCATGGTGCATTTGTGGCAATGACAGGACACTGAGGAGGAGGGAGAGGAGGGAGTCAATGCTGTGGCCACGTGAGCAATGATGGCTGACCAAAAAAAAGAAAAAAGAAAAAGGAGGTCAGATGACAAAGAGCCCAGTTTATTCAATCGGGGGAGGAGACCTAGAGAAACAGTTATACAACAACACGTGGCACACGTGACCACAGGTCAAAGGGGGGAATTCTGAGAAGAGAGGGAGCACAGAAGGCAAGAATGGTCAGGTTGCAGCCAAACCAGAGAGAGGTATGCACACACAGACAACCACAGACACACAAAGAGAGAAAAGCTTAGACGGGGACCCAACACACCCGGGCGTGAGCTGATGGGAACTTTCACAAAAGCCAGCACATTTAGGGGCACCTGGGTGGCTCAGTCGGTTAAGCGTCAGACTTCCGCTCAGGTCATGATCTCACGGTTCGTGGGTTCGAGCCCCACGTCGGGCTCTGTGCTGACAGCTCAGAGCCTGGAGCCAGTTTGGGATTCTGTGTCCCTCTGCCCCTCCCCCACTCATGCTCTGGGTCTCTCTCAAAATTAAATTAACGTTAAAAAAAAAAAAAAAAAAAAACCAGTACATTTTGCATCTTCAAGTCGTCGTGAATCCCGGTATGCAGAGTAAAGTGTAAACTTCAGCCAGGGGTCATGGGGGCCCAATGAGAATCCCCCGGACTGGGTAAAGAATCAGTGGCTTCATCGGGACCCATCCTGTGGTCACTCAACAGCCCTCCCACCAAAGTGATCAGCTGACCGGGAAGGGAAGGCCCAGGCTGGCCTCCCAGCCCAGCAGCTGATCCCTGGTGGGGAGTCTGGAGGCTCAAACGGACTTTCGCAAATTACGAGAGGAAGCAGGGGTTGAATGTGGGACAAATTTTTCCCTGTTTGTCCAATTTGCAAACTCCATTGTACCGCCTAAGTAAATAGCACATACTTCTGTCTTTTGGAAAGGAGAGAAAACAAAGATAGTGGGGAAAACCCGGAACCTCTACCCCTTTGATACAAAGTGCAACAGATCAACTTCAGTTTGGAATACAAAATTTTTTTTGAGGCATTTTCATTCAGGGATATTGGATAATGTTGAAGAAAATGATCAATATTTAAAATACCACTGAATATTTCATTCTGATATGATGAACTTTTTGTAAATATGCACACGGAATGAATTCTCCGTGAGGAGAATGAGCCACAGGGTAACAGATTGTGGAGTGAAATGAAATACAACTAAATGAATACGTCTCTAAAAGACAATGCAAAAGACAAGTGCCAAAACCCCCCAAGTGTATACGGAAATGAAGTGTATGATAAAGGCAATATTCCCCTTCAGTGGTAGCGGGAAATTTACTTTAAAAAATAGTGCTGGGACTGCCAGAATGCATTTAGAAGACTTAAAATCAGATCTGCCCCTCATCTCAGACACTAGGGTAAATACCAAATGAGAGAACTGAATTAAAACCATCCAAATACTAAAAGAAAACATAGACAGGGGCACCTGGGTGGCTCCGTCGGGTAAGTGTCCAAGTTCGGCTCAGGTCAGGATCTCGTGGTTGACCAGTTCGAGCCCTGCGTTGGGCTCTGTGCTGACAGCTCAGAGCCTGGAGCCTGCTTCAGATTCTGTGCCTCCCTCTCTCTCTGCCCCTCCCCTGTTTGCACGCTCTTTCTCAAAAATGAACATTTAAAAATTTTTTAACTAAAGGAAAACATAGATAAATTTCCTCCCATCTCTCACAGGAGAAAAATCTTATAATGCTTCAAACATCCAGAAGCACTAAAAGATAAATTTAACTATATAAAAGCGTATAAACTATATGAAACTATAGCAGAAACAATTCGATAACCATTAATTTTTTTCCAGTACCTTATTATAGTTACATAGAGGTGTGTCCTTATTCTTAGGACAGGGATCTTTAGTATTTAGTGAGAAAGAGTCATAATTTCTACAACAGACTTTTAAGTGGAACAGCAGTAGTGTGTAAAAAAGAAGATGTAACAAATACAGCAAAATTATTAAAAACTGGTGAACCTAGATAGAGTTTAGAGGTTCACTGTACTGGCCTTTCAAGTTTTTAATTTTTCAAACACAAAAAGTTGTATGCAGTTGGGTGGAGGTGGGAGGCACAGAACACCATAAAGAGTCAAAAAACAAATGACAAAGTAGAAGAGATATTTGCAACTGATCTCAAAGGACTTGTGTCCCTAATAGGCAGTGAGCTTCCAAATTTTAAGAAGAAGACCAAAACTCTGATAGAAAAATGGCAGAAGATCTTAACACTTTACTGAAAATAAATGCTGGTGGCCCTTCTACAAAGTAAAGGGTGCTCAATCCCACTCAAAATAGATGCAAGTTAAAACTACACAGGGATACGATTTCTCACATATGAGATTAACTCAACTCCATGCTTCATGACACTGTTGGCCAGGGTATGGAATGTTAAATGGTATCATCTCTATGGAGAGAAGCCTGGCAAAACCTATCAAAAATGCATATGCATTTCCCCTTTGGCCCAGGAACTCCCCCTTCTAGAAATCTATCCCCAAAGCAAAAAAACAGCAAAACTCTTAAAAGATTTTTGCCTAAGGTAATGCATTGTGACACAATTTTTAACAGCAAAAGGCTAAAAATGATCTAACAGTCAATACGGAAGGAGTTGACAAATCATGTTCATCAGGATACAATGCCATACAGCTGTATGGAAGGAAGAAAAAAAGGAAAACGAAGAGGAGGAAAGAAAAGAAAATGAAGAAGAGCTCCATACGCTTACGTGGTTTCCAGGATATATTGCTAAGTGAACAAAAACAATATGGAGAAAACAAGGTTAACATCACCCATAATGGAACAAACCAACATCGTGTACCTCCCAATAGGATGCACCATGAAGGACAGAACATCACTTCTGCAGCATTCCTGTCCCAAATGGTAACCCTAAATCTAATCATCAGGAAACATGAGTCAAACCCCAAATAAGGGACACCTGCAAGTTGAGCTGTAGTCTTCAAAAATGTCAAGGTCATAAAAGAACAACTGAAGAACTATTCCAGATTAAAGAAGACTAGAGAGACAGAACATACCATACCATCCAGGACTAGATCCTGACTGTAAAAAAAAAATTATTTTAGTGGCAATTAATGGTAAAATCTGTAGATAATGTGTGTGTGGGTGGGTGGATGGATGGGTGGGTGGGAGGGAAGGAAGGAGAAGCAAGGTGAAGAATAAATTGCAATTCTTCCTTCTGTATTTGCAACTCTTCTGTTTGAAATTCAAAGAAAAAAAAACCAACATGGCAAATGGTAAATAGAGTATGTTCCCTTTTCTGTTGGGATTTAGGGAAGAGATGGACACATACACACAGATGAACAACGCAGGGGCTGGGACACCACCTCCCCGATCAACAAAGTGCGTATAACTTTTGACTCCCCCAAAACTTACCTACTAATAGCCTACTACTGACCAAAGCCTTACCAGTAACAGTCAATTAACATATGTTTTGTATGTTTGGTTTTACGTAGTATATTCTTTTTTTTTTTTAATTTTTTTTCAACGTTTTTTATTTATTTTTGGGACAGAGAGAGACAGAGCATGAACGGGGGAGGAGCAGAGAGAGAGGGAGACACAGAATCGGAAACAGGCTCCAGGCTCTGAGCCATCAGCCCAGAGCCTGACGCGGGGCTCGAACTCACGGATTGCGAGATCGTGACCTGGCTGAAGTCGGACGCTTAACCGACTGCGCCACCCAGGCGCCCCATGTATATTCTTACACTATGTGCAATAGTGAGCTAAAGGAAATCTTAGGATAAAATACTTTTACAGTAATGAATTCTATTTACCAACACCCACATCATCTAATTGGACCCACGGTTCAAATCCGTGTTGTTCAAGGGGCAGCTTTATATTACATACATTTACATCTGCAAAAGAGAAACACCAAAAAGCGTGTTATCCAAAAACTAATAATGTTGTTTACATACGGGATGAGAAGAGACCCAGGGCAGATGGTGAACATCTCAGAATATACCATGTGAACAGCTGTGAATCTGTAGTCCTAGGTTATTCAAAAATTTAACGTAAAAATTTGAAACAAGTTGGAGATACAATCCGTAAGGAAAATCAGTATTTCACAGGCTTTCAGAACACAGTATTTGGACAATACTTGATGACAATAAATACTTGATAGAACAGATTCTAAGGACAAAGAACTGCAATGAAATCTTCAACTTTATTCGGTATTAGTAGTAGCAATATTGGTATTTCGGGGGAGAAAGTATTCTGTATGTTATAAGACAACATTGTGAGGAACCAAGATTTTTCAATAAAAAAAAATACACAAGTATAAAATTAAAGAAATTAAAAAATCTGTAACATTCATTAAAATAGGAAATGGCAGTATAAATTTTTCAAAACTATAGGTTTCCTCATTTTAACGATGAAAAGGCCTAGAAGCAAGCAATGAGTACCCCCAACACCCGAACTATGGTCTCTCAAATCCTTTTCTATGAAAACAGGTCTCCTTGAAGACGAGGCTGCTTCCAGGTCTGGGTTGGGAAATGTACAGACCCAGCCAGGAAATAGATCAGCCTAGGATATCTCCATGCGCCACAAAGCAGGGAGGCCATAAAAACTAATGGGAAAATTGTTTTTTTGTAATGAATGGGGTCATGTCAAAAGGACACTAGAGTGGAAGAATCATCCCTATCAAAACAGGACACAGCAGGAGCATCAAAATGAGTAACGGCTATAAAAGTTGTGAAACACACTGAATAGATCATATATAGGTGTTCAGGAGTCCCCCAAAATTCCAGAGTGGAAGGACATTCCCCCAGACAACTGAACCAGTTTCTTCAAAGTCGCATCAGAGGGGTAAAATAAAGGAGGCAGGGGGTCTACTTTTGCCAATAGTCCAGAGTCCTAACCACCCAGTGCAATGCGTATACCTGCATTCGGATCCTCGTCCCAACAAACCAAGTATAATTTGAAGACAGTTGGAGGAAATTTAAAGGACCAGTACAGGGATTGTGTTGCTAACTTTTGTAGGTGTGTAAGAGAAGTCCCCATTTTTATGCAGATTCATATTCAAGGATAGAGTGGTGAAACGTGATCTCATGACTTTACATTAAAATATTTCAACAAAATAATGGAAGAAGGTTGTAGATAAAGCAGATGTGGCAAAATCTTAAAAGCAATTAAATCAAGGTAATGAGTATTCAGAGGCTCGTTATATTACCCTCTCTACTTTTGTGTATCTTATAATTTTTTCACAATAAAATGTCTTAAAACAGACTTCCCAAAGACCTACTACATACACAGCACAATGTGACCTTGGATTCTGGAGGGTTTGCTAGTCTTCCCAAAAATTCAATTTAAGATTTATGGACAACCTGTATGGAATAAAAATTAAAACAGTAATTCTCATTTTCTTACATGCCCACCAGATAGTTCATTACACTTTCTAGCGTCAGGATTTCTAAGCACCATTGGAAGTTCAGAGCACAGTTTCTGGACATTTATTCCATCATCAGAAGGCAACTTTAGGGGCGCCTGGGTGGCTCAGTCGGTTAAGTAGCTGACTCTGGATTTCGGCTCAGGTCATGATCTCAGGGTTTGTCAGTTCAAGCCCCGCGGCAGGTTCTGCACTGAGAGGGTAGAGCCTGCTTGGGATTCTCTCCCCCTCTCTCTCTGCTCTTCCCCCACTCATGCCCTCACTCTCAAAACTAACTTAAAAAAAAAAAAAAAAAAGACAATTTTAACGGATTACATGTCTTGCTTTACATCATTTTCATTCTGCTAATTATTGCACACGAGAAAACCGTCCATGAATAATCTTGTCATACTCAATAGGAGGTTCTCTACTTCAACATAATGACCTTAACTTTTCAGGAAGGGGTTACTCCACCCTGACTGTAAACACTGAATTGTTGCTTTATGTCTCCCACGTGGGGACATTATCTGAACAATGATCCCACACCCCTTAACAGGAAAGGGTTCCACTTTCTGAGAAGGTACAGACAATAACAGAAAACTCCTTCCTCTTTAGTAATAACCATAAAAATTACTAACTTTCGCTGTTATTTTTATTTTCATTTTTTATAGTAGATCCACGTCGTACATGGCAGGCACCTCATAACCTCCAGTTTACAAATGCACCCGCTGGGGAGCCTGGGTGGCTCGGCTGGTTGGGGGTCTGACTCTCGATTTCAGTTCAGGTCACGATCCCAGGTCAGGGACTCGAGCCCCGCGTCGGGTTCCGCGCTGAGCACAGAGCCTGCTTGGGATTCTCTTTCTCTCTACCTCGACGCATCTCCCCTCCTTATGCTCTCTCTAAAATTTAAAAAAAAAATTTTTTTTAAATAAAAAAAACGCAACCACCGAGATGCTCAGATTTTTCGCCCAAAGTGACACAGCTAATAAGTCAGCGTCCTCCTCTGTAAAAGGGAGGAGGCGCACCTGTCACCACCCGCTGCGCCATTCCGAGCACGTCACCAGGCCTCAGTTTCCTCACCGGCAATATGAGGAAGCTGGACTACAGACGCCCTCAAAGTCTGATTAGTCTACCCCTTTTCAAACACAGTTTCGTAAACGGAAAAAACCCTCAAGTTCCAAGTCCTTTGGCCGAAAGGCATCTCACTGTACCCCAACACGGCTCCACAGGGATCCTTTGTCTTAACCCCGCAGGAGGAATTCTGCCCTGGAGATGCGGGTAAATAGAAAATTACAGAGCAGGGAGCCTTTTGAGAACGTGCACCCGAGAGAGGAACTCGGGGATTAGAGAACAGAAGCATCAACACTTCTCCAAGAGCCAGAGGAGACAGACAGACCCGGGAGGAGACAGACAGACTGCGGAGGAAAGAGACAGACTGCGGAGGAGTGTGGTGGGCAGATAAAGGAACTGGGGGGAGGGGGGCCAAGGGGGGGGGGTCTACATGGAGAATGTGCAGAAGCACATGTTAAAAAGTACGAGGGGGGGCAGGAGGACCTGAAAGGATTCTCCCCTCCTCTCCTGCACCAGATCCCCAATCTTTCCCTTGTTTCCCCACTCCTAATGAGCATCACAACTGCACAAATGTCCCCCCCCCCCTTGAAGGAACTGCCAACTTGCATAACAATTCCTCAGTTTGTACTCCCTTAAAGCTGCCTTTCACTTTTTCACTGGGCTGAACATGCGCAAAATCACTTCTGTTTCTTTAGGACAGATCCCCAGAAGCAGCAGTTATTTGGCAAAAGGGTAGGAAAATGTTGAAATAGCTACATACAGGTGCACATGCACACATGTATATAATCAAGCTGTGGTTTGTTTTTTGTTTTTTTTTCCTTTTTCTTTTTTGAGAGACAGAGTGTGAGCAGGGGAGGGTCAGCGAGAGAGGGAGACAGAATCTGAAGCAGGCTCCAAGCTGTCAGCACAGAGCCCAATGTGGGACTCAAGCTCAGGAACCGCGAGATCATGACCTGAGCCGAAGTCGGACACTTACCCGACTGAGCCACCCAGGCGCCCCTAATCAAGCTGCTTTCTCAAGGTTGTACCAACTGATGCTCCTACCGGCAGCAGAGGAGACCTTCTATTATTCGTGGACTAGGATCACATTTGTCACCTCGGCCCGTACACCGGCTTATCAGCATGCCCACTGCCTCCGCGATGCCCTCCGTCTCCCATCCAACAAGCCCAGGACCCCCAGCGTATTTCCCTCTCCGAGACTTCAGAGGGCAACTCTAGGCAATTTCCAAATAGCTCCGCAAATCCTCTCACCAACAAGAACACCCTTCCCTAGCCTCCCATACCCACGAAGACAAGACAGAGATTCCTTAGCCCTGGCTGTTAAGTGCCCCGGAATCCAAGCGAAACCTACAGCTGCAGAACAGAGTAGGGGGACTCATGTACTTTTTCTGTGTGTATAATTTTACTACATTTTTTTATTTGAATTCCAGGATAGTTCCCACACCGTGTTATATTAGTTTCAGGTGTATCACGCAGGGACTTAACACTTCTATACATTACTCAGTGATCATCGTATGTGTCCTCTTAATCCCCGTCACTATTTCATGTATTTTTTTTATTATTATTATTCTCAAGTTACTTAACATACAGCACAGCCTGGGCTTCAGGAGTGGAACCCGGTGTTACATACGACACCTAGTGCTCATCCCAACAAGTGCCCTCCTTAAGGCCCATCGCCCATTTAGTCCATGCTGCCACCCCCCCTATTTCCTGTGCTTTTTAATTTAAAAAGTCACACAAGTAGTTCCTGCTAAGGCTGACCGAACCCTCTTCACGTTGCCAATTTTTAAATAAAAAATGAACAGCAGCAGTATAAGTTCTTTGCTTATTTTTTGCCATTTGGTGTTTTGTTTTGGTTTTTGGCTTTTCTGAGAATGTGGAGTAAACCCAGCGACGTCAGCTCTATGTAAACAGAAGCTGAAATGCAGGGACATCCCCATACGGTCCTCGGGGACGGGCACCCAGGCGTGCTGTCTGCGGAGCAAACCCCTCCCTATTACTCAGACAGCACATCGCCTGTGTCGGGCACTGAGCCCAGACCCCGTTTCCAAACTGGAGGAAGGTGAAAACCTCTCTGGAATGTCCGGACCTCCTAATACCTCTCCCTGCCTTCCCTCAGGGGCTAGTGAAATAGCTTCCCCACCCCACCCCTTCATGGACTCCAAACAGACCCTCTTCTGGTTAGGACAGTGAAACGGTCCAGTTTCTAGATTTTTCTTTAAAAGGAGAATATGATGTGAGGGTCCAGAAGTTACTATCCCTACCTCCCAAAATACCCATGATAACATATTACCAGGCAGCTTTTAAGAGACTGGTCGGTCACATCATCAAGACAAGGGGCTCCTATGTTGGGGTCCGAGGAATCCCCGTGAACTTTCTCACAGGCTCCATGGACCCCCTGAAATGAGATGCTAGGTTCAGTTCACGAGCAGTTTTCGGAAGAGAGAGGCCAAAGAGCTCATTAGATTTCCACAGGGTCCGTGACTCAAAGGAACCAAGCGTCCACCGGGTGTGGAGTTCTGACTCATCCCCAGCGAACCCACACTCGCCCCCACCTCTCGCACAGCCCTGGATACGCAGCGCGTGTTCAGGACGTAGGGAGCAAATCCAAAAATATCAAGTGACTCCTCAGAAACCAGTGGTTATACAGAAGGGCTCTACAAATACTGATCAATCACGCAGGAAACACTGGAGGCCAAGGACGGTTTGGGTTTTGGGGGTTTTTTTTAAATGAAGAGTTGACGGAGTATCAGCCAGGCACAGTGCCCACTAAGCAACTGTCATTGATGAAATAGCTCATTCTTTTGATCTCTATCTTCTCCTAACACCACTGGGAAGAGGGACCCTAGGATGTGCCAGGGCCTGGAAGGCAGAACAATGTTCACGGGCTCATGTCTGGCGAGAAAGTGGAAACCAGTGTGGAGTATGTGGACTTGTCCCCGCTCAGATGGGTCTCAGGCTCCCAGGAGGCTGTGAAAACGCCTCCTGTGTTCACATGTACAAGCGCACATACATGTGTATGCACATACGTGCCAGGCCAGGCAGCTTTATCTGCACAGGACCTTCCCAGAGGGCGGGAAGGGTGCAGCCCCAGCAGCTGTCCTGGGAGAGCCTACAGGGGTCTCCCCGTAGCGGCCCGACAAGGTACATTCGGGACACCAGCCCCTCTTTTTATTCCAGGAGCACAAGGGCACATTGTTCACCGATGGGTTCGACGACCTGTCTGAAAGGCCAGGAGGGAGGAGGCCAGCAGTCCTGACCTGGAGGGCGACTGGGGCTCTGTGGGGCTCGGGGTCCCGAGCTGCCAGGGCCCACGATGTGTCTGTGGGCTTTCCCACGTTCCCTTCCCTTCCCCTCAAACAAGAAAGATGACAGCATTAGGTTGCATGAGTTCATACCCCCGTGTCTAGAGAAGGAGAAATCTCATGATGAATTACCTGGCAAGAATTCATCAGTTAAAAAAAAAAAAAAAAATAGCTACCAAGAAGTTGGCACCGAAGCATCAGACACGGGCTGCGATCCATTTAAACAGAAGCAAGTAAATCCACACACGCATCTCGTCGCTACTGGCCGAGACCGATCTGATAAAGACGGGAGCCATGTGTGGAGAAGGGCAGTATCTGGAGAGACAGCCGATGCAAACAGAGCAAAATGCACAAAATGAGCTCCTATCCCCGGGAAACAGAAGCCAGCATTTTCTGATTAGATAATGCCCCCAAAATGGATTAATGCTGTCCACACGGGCACTTTCAACGCCTGTCCTCCTCCCTGGCGCTGTGGTCTATAGATCGGCAAGAAGCTGCAGGAGAGCTCGAGAAACTTAAAAATGAAATGGGTTTCACTGTGATGCAGGCACTGGAACGAAGGCTGCCCCTCGTTTCCAAAGCTGATGAAATACACACTTAACCCGCAAAGAAACTACGGGTCTATGTGGGAACATCAAGACAGCCCTCTGATGAAGCTCTTAGTTGTTAAAGAAGATGCTGGGGGGGGGGGGGGCAGCGAGAAGGGTGGCAAGGGGGTGAAGGGGTCTTCACATCACACATGGCAACTTCTGAGACACCCACCTGTCCCGGATCAGCAACCAAGTCAACAAATCAGAATGCTAACGTGGTCAAATCACAAACTATGCCTGCCCTCTGCCTGCCTGGTTGACTTTTTCCCACCTGTCACCTCTGGGACACAAATTCTTTTTTTTAATGCTTTTATTTATTTTTGAAGAGAGACAGAGAGAGAAACAGAGCACAAGCAGAAGAGGGTCAGAGAGAGAGAGAGAGGGAGACACAGAATCCGAAGCAGGCTCCAGGCTCTGAGCTGTCAGCACAGAGCCCCACACGGGGCTTGAACCCACAAACCGTGAGACCGTGACCTGAGCCGAAGTCGGACACTCAACCGACTGAGCCAGTGAGGTGCCCCAAGACACAAATATTGTTTAAAGAAACCCCTAGAGCTTCTAGTCACCCCTAACTAGAATGGATTTTGAGGTGAAAATACTATGAATTGATCAATCTTATTAAGCTACCAGCTCACCCAAGAACTTTCTAAGCTGTAGCTGGCGGAAATACAGGCCTCAACAATGCCCAAGGGAGAAAGGTTTGCCCTCTCGGGGACATGGCACACGAGAACAGACATCCCATGGGTCAGGGTTAGCTGTTGACGCAAATTCACTGGGCCGCAGCCTATTCCGGAAACTCGGACAGATGATGCAGTCAACTCCCACAAGGCATCAAAAAGCGGTCAACCTCCAAGGGGATCAGCACACTACAGTCCAAGAGTCACAACTACAGTGGGAGATAGTGACACGGGAGCCCGCACACGGAGGTGAGCCCTCACCCAGCCTCCGGAGAAGGGGACGGTGGCTATGTCAGCAGGCCGCACGCTGGAAGCTGGGGCTGCTTGCGGAAGGCTGCAAGATCTCAAAGGGAAGCACTCCTGAAGCCAAGGAACAGGGTACACCCAGCCACAGTGGCCTGAACAGCCTTTGGGTAAAAGCCACTTCCACCTTCTGGATCCTCTCCGCACAGCCGCCCACTTTGCGTATCCGACGCCCGGCCACCAGAGCAAATGCCCACTATTTGCCTCCTGTGATGATGTAACCAACTGGCAATCCCGGGAATAAGGCAGTTTCCTACCAGTCCATTCTTCACGGACGGACCTCACTCAGGACACAAGTAGGAAAACGGACCCCCTGCGTGCTTTCTTTCCTCCCCGTTTCCCTCCAGAATCCAAGGATTTCTACGAGTTGCTCTATCAGCCTCTGAAGCACCCTCAGCCTCTCCGCTCCATGGGTCTCAAACTGGAGTCTGTGCACAAGTCACCTGGGGATCTTGATAAAATGCAGACTTGACTCCGTGGGTCCCGGACAGGACCTGAGAGTCCGTGTTTCTAACAAGATCTCCAGGGACGTAGAGGCCAGCTCTGCAAACCACACCCTGAGAACCAAAGCTCCTACCACCCCAAAGAACTCCTAGATAATTCATCTTCCTTGGGCCTCTTCTCCAAAACCTACAACAGTCACCTCCCCCCGAGGCAGCCCAGACTCCCAACACCTGAGATTCTTATCGTAGACAGAACGGAGGCTCACAGAGATAAAGGAATCTGTCCCACATCACACAACTAGAAAGTCATTATTTGAACTCAGAAAGGGACCAGGTTTAGTCCCAGCAACCTGCTGTATGTACGTCCTCAACGCACTCACTCAGCACCATCTGACATCAGCCTGTGTTTCGTTTGTATGGCTGTTTGTTATTCTCCCTCTTCCCACGTCCCCAACACCCAGGCCAGTTTGTAAAGCTCCAAAGGAGCAAGGATCATGTTTGTCTTGTTCGTCGCTAGATCTCTGGTACATAGAAAAATCCCCAGCTCACAGGGGACACTTGAAAATATCTGTCGCGTGAACAAAAGCAAACAAAACAAATTGCTTTTTCTTCCAAAAGGAGACAGAGCAAGAATCTCGGCCGTTCTGGGACCTGCAGAAGGGTCCTCAGTTTCAGTCACGGAGAAGCCTCTCAGGGCACTGTGGCATGGGTTCAGACCAGATACAGACGAACACGACAGAAGCCTCTACCCACCCTGGCAAGAGCTCCCAACTTAGTCACGGGGAAATGCCACAGACACACAAGACTTAAGCATACTTCGGAAAAAGTATGATGGGCGCCTGGGTGGCTCAGTCAGTTGAGCGTCTGACTCAGGTCATGATCTCACGGTTCATGACTTTGAGCCCCACATCCGGCTCCTCACCGACAGTGTGGAGCCTGCTCGGGATTCTCTCTCTTCCTCTCTCTGTCCCTCCCTGCTCTCTCTCTCTCTCTCTCTCTCAAAATAAATAAACTTAGGAGGAAGGAAAGAAAAAGAAAGAAAAGAAAAGAGAAGAAAAGAGAAGAAAAGAGAAGAAAAGAGAAGAAAAGAAAAGAAAAGAAAAGAAAAGAAAAGAAAAGAAAAGAAAAGAAAAGAAAAGAAAAAAGTATAAATATAACCAAGTCCAAATAGGACACAACATTCTGAGCGCACAGGTCCAGGTGAGACCAGTAGGATTCACATTAGAGCTGGTAAATCAGGGAGGGCTGCAGGAGAAGGGTTGGGCTAGCAAGGCAGATGATGCACCCAATTTTCCAAATTAATTTTCAAACAGGATACTTGACCAAATGATTGTTTTTTGTTGTTTCTTTTTTCACAGCTTCTTGGCTAAGATATAGTCCCCAGTCATTCTACCCAACACTCATCTAGGCATTGCTGTGAAAGTGTCCTGGAGATGTGATTAAGGTCTGCAATCCTCCTTAAGGAGGTTACTCTAGATCATCCGGATGAGCCTGATGCAAGCAGTCGAAAGGCCTTAGGAGGACAGCTGCTGCCCGTGCCCAAGAGCTCCAGCCTCGGAGCCGGCCCTGTGCATGTGGGACGTGCCCACCTGCCCCTTACAGCAAAGCTTTTCACACGCCTTTCCAACCGGCCCATTTCTCGGGTTGAACCCTGGCTGATACTCCTGCAAAGCGGGGTGATCTTGCCCCGCAGGAGAGCAAACGTGGCCTCTTCCAGCCCTGGGGGGGCTCACGATGGAAGTTCTTTCCAATCATACTAAGCACTGCCTGAAGTGCCTCAACGTCTGGCACATAAACTGAGATTACAGAGGGGTCGAGGAAACCCCATTTGCCACCCCACCACTTGAAACATTCTCCCACTGACTTATGTTTTTCTGCATAAGCTCTAGGTTTTCAAGCTGCCTGTGACAGCACTGCCTTCAGAATAAATCAAAATAAGTCAAAGAATAAAAGTAAGAAAATAAAACAGATTTGTAACTCTCCCGCCTTGGAAGGGCACGCGAGAGCAACCAGAGGCAGGAGCTCTACTGTGGCTGCCTCTCCACGGGGGGGAGGATGGGCAGGAGGGAGGAGACGCCTTGGCAGCCTCAGCCCCAAGCACGTTCCACCGTGGGGACGACAGGACTCCACAGGGCCACCCGACACGCCTTTGGACGCTTGAGTCACAGACGTCCCGCGAGCTAAGCCGCAGACTGCCTCCGTCCTGCTGCGACAACCCTTGGTTCCAACAGGAACCAAGACTACCCACACCCTACCTGCTGCCAGCCTCCAGCTCCATCCCTCCGCCCCCCAAGGCCACGGACAGGAGAGGCAACAACTCCCTCTCGCCCCCATTTCCGGGCACCCGGAATGCATACTTGTGATCCTGTGGGAACCTGCCTTCTTCAGGGACCCCCATGCCCCCCACCTCCCGACCGGACACCCCCAGCAGGACACGCCGTCCAGACAGCGGAAAAAGCCACCAGCACTCAAGTGAGACACAAGGGAGGGGCCACGTCACCTTCGGAAGGCTACTTCCTCTCTCTGAACGCGAGCATCTCTTCGCTGGAGATCAGAGCAGCTCGCTCTGCAGAGTTGTTAGGAAGAACATAAATACTCTATGTAAAAAGCGGCTGTTTCGTCCTGGACGTGCTCACGGAGCTCACATACGCAGCACACGATACACGCACGCCTGTATTTGGGGGAGTTCTTAGGGGAAACAACGTAACCGAAGTAGTGAAAACCCAAGCAGACACACACATCCTTTTCTGAGAAGTGACAGCTTCATCATGCCATGGACAAAACCGTCCGGTCACCTGTCGGGCATCCGTCTTTAAAAGGTGCGCACGCGTCAGACCATCCTGGGTGGCGAGCTCTGACAAGTCAGGACCCGAGAGTCCAATTATGTTCCCGACGGTGCAGAGCACGGGCCCAGAAAGTTCCTGACTGACCCAAGAGCTGGACGGGCCCTTCCGAGAGCCACAGGTCTGATCTCGCCAACTTGTTCAGAGATAAAAGAATTAGCCCGAAGGCGTTGAAAGAAGTGGCCATTGGGGTGCCTGGGGGGCTCAGTCGGTTAAGCGGCCGACTTCAGCTCAGGTCATGATCTCGCGGTTCGTGAGTTCGAGCCCCACATCAGGCTCTGTGCTGACAGCCCGGAGCCTGCTTTGAATTCTGTCTCCCTCTCTCTGCCCCTCCCCTGCTCATGCTCTCTCAAAAACAAACGTTAATTTTTTTATTAATAAACAATAAAAAAAAAAAAAGAAACAGACAAAACCCAGTGACAAAGGAACTGGAACCCAGAGCCGCCTTGCAAGCTCAGTATACTAGGAACCGGGATGCTCTTACCCCGAGAGGACAACGCAAGCCCTTGCTCCAAGGCTTTCGCCAGCTTCGCAGATGCCGTGAGGTCCCTCGGTGGACCGTGCCAAGTGCAAACTTTAAAGCACAGCAAGTACAGAGACGCAACCGGTTCCTAGCCCGTCAGAAAGGCAGGCAGGCTGGTGACAAGGAGGCAGCTCCGAGAAGTGTGACTACAGACAGATGGTGGTGGTGAGCTGGAAAATCTAGAACTGCACCAAACACCACTAAAAATAATAGGGATCCCAGAGGAAACCAGGGGCCCGGTGTAGTCGTGCAAGGGGAGGGAGCCCCGGCCTCCAGCGCGAGGCAGCCGGCAACAAAACGCGTCTCCCGTAAATTGCTACTAACTCTCATTGCAATTGACCTCCACCCCGGTAACGGTAACTACGGCGTGGAAGGCCCACAGCGATGCCCCCAGGCCACCTCCTCCCCTGCCCCCAGCCACGCCTGAGTCATCTCGAAACACTCCGCACGAGGGGCCGTCTCGGAGCTCCGCATCAACCGAGGGAATGCGGCAGCTTCCGAAGAAGCCTCTTCCATTTTTGGCTGGGACCGCGCTCCTTACGTTTGGCAGACATCTACCCCTGCTGACATCATCCGTCGGGAAAGCCTCCGACCGCAGCAACTTTTCCGGCAACCAAGTCATGCTGTTGACGTTACTTCCTCCCGATGCCATTTAAGACCCTGGGCTCGTTTTCACACATTTTGGGTCTCTGCATCTTAGACCTGCCCTACTGGTTTTGAGAGGACAGTGCCAGGACTCTTGAAGAGACAGACCAGTTCTCCGGGAGGGATCTTGTTTCTTCCAAAAAATGAGGCCTGTCGCAGGTCAGCGAGCGCCACGGTCAGAGGCAGTCAGCAGACGCGGCCCCGGTCACGCCTGGGTCACCAGAGACCAAGGACAGGGAATGTGGCAAGTTCACTGCCAATCTAGACCCGCTACTCTGAGCAACCCCTCTTCTCCAGTGGCTCCCACGTTCTCTCCCGCACACTCTCTGTTCTCTCCCGCAGACCCACCAGGCAAGTTCCCACTCCATAACATTTAGTGGTCACTTGCACCTTTTGACTAAAACGCTCGAGTCCTGGCTAACCTCAGAGAAGCCCCCTGACCAGCCTACAGCAGCAACCCAGTCATATGCTCAAGACATTCTGCATCACGTTACCCAGTTTCACTTCCTTCAAACCACTCATCTTCGCCTAAAAATATCTGGCTTACTCTGTCTCACCCCACAAGTTGTAAGTGGTTTAAAGACGGGAGAGCGAGTCTGTCTCGTTCACAACTACATCCCCAGTGCCTGGAAAGTACTCAGCATAGAGTGGATGCTGGGGGGGGGGGGGGGGGGGGGGGGGGCGGAATCTGTTAATTGAATGAATGCCAGTGAATGATTTAATGGGGAGACAGCAGGCCCTGGGATCAGACCCGCCTGGGTTCAAATGCCGGCCCGGCTCTTTATTAGTGCCGTGACCTCGGGAAAGTCACCTTATCCAAGATCGCGCAGCTGGAAAGGTTTCAAGATGTATGCCACGGGGTGTGGATGAAAATTAAGTCTTAGGATTTTTAAGTATCAGGACTCCGGCTTCTAAACATGCCTAACAGACACTAAGTCGTAAGAGGACATTAGTGGTAACCTTGACTCATTTGATAAAGCTGGTGGCGGTGGCGGTGACAGCAATAGCCTACGCCGTAATAATGACAGGCCATTGGCACCTCAAGACAGCATCTGTTACCATTTTCAACTTCTGCTAAAAGAAGGAGGCAGCGTGACAAAGTGGCACTGGCATGGTCAGAAGACCCTGACTGGAGTCTCCAACTTGACAAGGCATTCCATCACCGATAACAGCAGGTTTCAAAGAACAAACGAGACAGTAGATTTACATGAAGCACTTTCTAAACTCGAAGGCACGATATTTATGAGTATTATCAATATTAAAAATGTTCTCGTCCCCAGTTTAACATTCCTCACACCCTGGGAGGCAGCGCTCACTTCCCTGGGCAGGTTAAGAGTTATCTGGCTAGGGGCGCCTGGGTGGCTCAGTCGGTTAAGTGTCCGACTTCGACTCAGGTCACAATCTCGCGGTCTGTGAGTTCGAGCCCCGCGTCGGGCTCTGGGCTGATGGCTCAGAGCCTGGAGCCTGCTTCCGATTCTGTGTCTCCCTCTCTCTCTGCCCCTCCCCGTTCATGCTCTGCCTCTGTCTCAAAAATAAATAAACGTTTAAAAAAAAAGGGTTATCTGGCTAGTGAACATACACTCGGACAAGCACAGTGGTGTGTGAATTATTCAGGGCAAAACCTCGCTCTAAACAGCACAGCACAGGCTCAAAGAATGCAGTCACCCCTCATCACCTGGGGAAACAACAGGTAGCAGTTAGCTTCTCACAGAAGAGGAAAGCATCGAGTACAGGGCAGTGGAGGCCCAGAGACTCAGGTTCGAATCCCAGCTATCCCATAACCGGCCAAGTGATGCTGGGAGGTCACAGGCCATCTCTAGGTGCCTAGCGGTTCAGAGGCCCTTAAATATTTGCAAACAGAGCAACGGGCCCTTTTCCATCAAAGAGACTATAGCCTCTTTGGCTGGAGGTGGTGAGGAGAGAAGACAGAGCCAGATTACAAGAGCATCATCATCCACACCGGCAAGCCATCTGACGAATGGTCTTCCAGGGAGCGAACTTGGGTTGCTCCCTCAGCAATCATGGGCCTCGGGGTCTTGGTGGGAGGCTAAACCACTGAATCGAAACCAGGACAAACTCCAGTCCCTCCAGGACTGTCCCTCTCATGTACGAGGATAGGAAAATCAAGTTTAATAGAGACTTCTCATTTGACAAAACTTTTCAGAAATGCACCTCCTCGGAGCCACATTTATGCGAATTCTTCTTTTGTTGAAGGCTTTACCATCAAAAACCTTATACACAAAAGTAGAGCGCGAGCACAAATGAACGAACTCCCAGGAACTCTTCACCAGTTTCAGTCACGCCCAGCTCAGGGCCACTCTGGTTTCATCCATACCCACCTGCTTCCTCTTTAGCCCTTTATTATTTTTAATTTTTTTTAATTTTTATTTATTTTTGACACACAGAGAGACAAAGCATGAGTGGGGGAGAGGCAGAGAGAGAGGGAGACACAGAATTGGAAGCAGGCTCCAGGCTCTGAGCTGTCAGCACAGAGCCCGATGCGGGGCTCAAACTCACAGACCGCAAGATCATGACCTGAGCCAAAGTCAGACACTCAGCCGACTGAGCCACCCAGGTGCCCCAAGCCCTTTATTTTATTCTACTTTTTAAATTTTTTTTTTAAATGTTTATTTATTTTTGAGAGAGAGAGACAGAGCATGAGCAGGGGAGGAGCAGAGAGAAAGGGAGAGACACAGAATCGGAAGCAGGCTCCAAGCTGTCAGCACAGAGCCCGACACGCGGCTCGAACCCACAAACTGCGAGATCATGAGCTAAGCCGAAGTCGGACGCTCAACCGACTGAGCCACCCAGGCGTCCCCAGATTTGAAAGCAGCCATTTCTCCAAAGAGCCCTGATCCCTTTTAATAGAAAATGGTATTTGGACACCAAGAATGCTCACTGTCCTGGTTTCTTGGCCTTGCCAGTGGACAAGGCTAGAACATATTTTAATAACGAAATGCTTCATGAGTTCATACTTCACATCCAATTCAAAATCAGGACAGTAGGGATTTTACTTGACCTCGTTGTTCGTACGTTAGTGTTTTCTTCCCACCAACGTAATTGTTCTCTCTATCCCACCACAAATATAAAGGGTCTCAGAACACCCCCACCAACACCACCATCACCAATGATATTAAAAAAAAAGTCTACAAAAGTCTATTTTCTGCACGTCTGGTATCTTTATGGTATGCACCACCAACAATGCACAATCAAATCACTGTGTTTTATAGCCAGTTGGCAGAGTTCCTCGCTTTCTCTCTGCAGGTTATGCCAACTAGCTCGACGCAGCGAGATTCACTTGGTTTTCTCAGGGACTGCTTCATTTTTAAATTTAAATAGAAAAGCATGTTAAGAATTTACACAATTCCGACTTCAAACTAGCAAGGAATCTTCAGAGAAGACAAAGTTTTATTCCTTTTCCCTCCAGGCTATTTCTTTTCTCCTAAGAGATTAAAAAAAAAATTAAATGGTAATTAAAGGGTTTTTTTTTTATATTTATTTATTGAGAGAGAGACAGAGAAAGCACGCGTGAGCGAGCATAAGCAGGGGAGGGGCAGAGAGAGAGGGAGACACGCACAACGTGAAGCAGGCTCCAGGATCTGAGCTGTCACAACACAGAACCTGACACGGGGCTCGGACTCCCAAACCGTGAGATCGTGACTTGAGCTGAAGTCGGACGCTCAACCGACTGAGCCCCCCAGGCGCCCCAACATTTTAAGTTATCAGTACACCCAACATGGGGCTCAAACGTACAACCCCGCGATCGAGTCGCACGCTCCACTGACGGAGCCAGCCGGGAGCCCCCACCGTTTTTTTTTTTTAATGTAAATAAATACATACTCTCTCTCGTTTCAGATAAATTACCTTGCCCTTTTGCTCAATAGATCTGAGAGATGGCTGCATTACAGATACGCCCTGGATTCTTTTCTTCAGCTTCATGTTCTCCATCATGTGGAGCCACCATAGTTAATCCGCACAGTGCTGCTCCAGGGAAGGGTGGGTGGGTCATGGTTGGCTATTCCAGAATGAGCCACTGGGCGCCCTGGTGTTTTGTTTCTTTGTTTTAAGAGACAGTGCACATGCACAGCATGAGGAGGGGAGAGGTCTCGGCCGGGGTAGAGAGAGGGGCAGGGGAGAGAGGGAGACAGGATCCCAAGCAGGCTTCATGCTCAGCACAGAGCCCAACGCGGGCTCGATCCCACCACCCTGGGATCATGACCTGAGCCGCAATCAAGAATCGGACGCTTGCTGATGGCTCAGAGCCTGGAGCCTGTTTCCGATTCTGTGTCTCCCTCGCTCTCTGCCCCTCCCCCGTTCATGCTTTGTCTCTCTCTGTCCCCCAAAAAATAAATAAAACATTGAAAAACAAATTAAAAAAAAAAAAAAAAAGAATCGGACGCTTAGTGGACTGAGCCACCCAGGTGCCCCCAAAGGTCTATTGTTGACCAGCCTAAGAACAGAGACCTCTACCGCTGGGGAGACAGGAAGCATTTAGGATGGCCCACCCGTGAAAAAGAGCCATGAGATACAAGTGCAGAATACCAGCCCCCAGTGAGAAAAGTTTCAGAAAGATACCTTTTATTGTAGCAACCAAAACTATAAGGCACTACAAATCAATTCAATAAAAGGCAGATGAAAAATTCAAAAACTATACAATTTTATTAAAAGACATTAATGAAGATCTAAATAAAGAGATATGCCATATTCATGAACTGGAAGACTATCATAAGGATGTCCGTAATCGCCAAAATTATTCTAGAAGCTCAGTTTAATTGTGATTAAAATAAGGATCTTTAGATCAGTGTTTCCTTTACTGGTATTTTTTTTTTAACATTTATTTTTGAGAGACACCAAGACAGAGCTGGGGATGGGCAGAGAGAGAGAGGGAGACACAGAATCCCAAGCAGACTCCAGGCTCTGAGCTGTCAGCATAGAGCCGGACGCAGGACTTGAACTCACGAACTGCGAGATCGTGACCTGAGCGGGTCGGATGCTTAACCCACTGAGCCACCCAGGATCCCCTGCTGGCATGTCTTTTTGTCTTAAGTAAGCTCTATGCCCAACGAGGGGCTTGAACTCATGCCCCCAAGATCAAGAGTCATCTGCTGTGTACGGACTGAACGAGCACACCCCTGATTTGTTTTTGGGGGGTTGAGATTTTTAAAGAACTTACTCAACTAATTCTAAAACTCTATTGAAAGAGCAAAGTCCCACGAATTATCAAGACCATAAGGTTGGGAATCATCCTACCGAATGACAAGACTTATAATTAAAATAGATGTTCCGGGACATCTGGGTAGCTCAGTCGATTAGGTAACCGACTCGGGATTTAGGCTCAGGTCATGATCCCAGGGTCGTGGGGTGGAGCCTGCTTAGAATTCTCTCTCCCCCTTTCTCTGCCCCTCCCCTACTTGCACTTTTGCTCTCCCTCAAAATAAACATTAAAAATAATAATAAATGTTCTAAAGGAAGGAGAGACAAAGAGACCGGGAAAACAGAGCAGGAAGCCTTGAAACCAACGTCTACATTTTACAGACACTTGATATAGGACAGCAGCGGTGGAGCAAAAGTAGTGAATAGACCGACTAACACGGTGCCAGGGAAACTGGTTATCTACATGGAGGAAAAAATAAAATTAGACTCCTATTTCAAGCCATGCATAAAAATAAATTCTAGAGCTAAATGTGAAAGGCAAAGCTTATAAAACTTAAAGCTATAGAATGGCACCATTATGATCTCCGAGTACAGAGAATTTTTTTAAAAGACAAAGCATATGTGAAAAGGAAAAGATCAATACATTTTATATTAAAACATAAATCTTTCATACATCAAAAGATACCACTAGGATGGTGAAATGACAAGACAGCATAGGAAAAGAGTTGTAATACGCACAACCGAGCTCAGCAGGCAGATAAAACTTCTACAAGTCAAGAAGGCAAACTCTGAAGACTCCGTTGAAAAACAGACAAGAGATAGGAGCATACACCTCAGGCGAAAAAAAAAAGAGACGAATCAGAAGAACTGATGCTGACTAGTGATGAAGGAAATGCAAATTCTGAAAGCTAGCTCACATCCAGCATATTTGGCCAAAAAAAAAAAAAAAAAAAAAGTTAAGGCTAAGAAAACCAAGTGTGAGCATGGGTGTGAGGCAACTCACAAGCACACGCTGCATATCAGTTCACCTCCCTCCAGCAATCTTAACGATATTTCACACAGCGGATAGCTGTGTGATCTTGCATAAGTCACCAAACTTATCCAAGACGGAGCTTCAACCGGTAAAAAGTCAAGAAGAAGGAACAGATGACCTCAAAGAACACAAGAATCTGCCACGTGTCCATGTCTGCCTCTGGCCAAGTTCAGGTTCAGGACAGGCCCAGGGCATGCCTGCAGAATCAAGTCAGGTGCTCAGTGGATATTAAGCCATCCATCCATCAACAAGACCGTTTATGGTTAGCCCTAACAAGCACAATTAGGGACTGGTTCTCTAACTCTGTTTTATGGGTTTTGTGGGCTCCAGGGGAAGAATAAATCAAGCATGAGTTTACCAAGTCTGGCCCAGCACACACCGCCAACGTTTAAATGAGACCAAGAGTCTCCAAAAGGATCAGAGACCACCCTCCCCACGCCACGCCAACTGCTGTCCCGGTGGCAGAGTACCATCAACGGAACCACAAGCATGAGGGAGAAGGACCAAGGGACTCAACGCATGTTTATGAGACTGTCAGGGCCGCCCCATCAGAGAGACAAGTCCACTTTCAGGGGGAGGCAAGGGTACGCCAAGGCCTTCTCCCCATCCCTAGGGGTAACAACTCAGGCCCATCCCTCAGCCGAGAGCTCAACTAACACGCTGCCACGAGCAGAAGTCCCTCGGTCGGTACGCACGAGGACGTAACAGACTTTGAGGAAGGCTCCAGAGCAGCACTTTAACACCCGCCGAGTTCTCAGTCACAGAATCACCAGAATGCAGAAAGGAACTTCACGGTCCATCTTCCCGGTCACAATCAGCCCAGACAAGTCCTAGAGGACAGAAGTTGTATCGTGGCCCCGTTAGTACTGCCCAGCTGTTTGGTACGGCTGCGTTTTTCAAGAATGCCCCCAGCAACTCCACCACTAACCCATACGGAGCCTGAGGGAGAGACAAAATGCCTAACACGTACCTGGCGTCCCCACGTGGAAAAACACTACTCACGCCTGCTGCCTGGGCAATCCTGAAAAGTCCACAGAATCGGCCACCTCTGCATGATGCCCCACCTAGACCACACGACCCTTGCAGGCAGTCCGATCTCGTTCAAAGTCATCGCCCTAAAACCCAGCGCTGTGCCAGACTTGCCGGAACACTCAGCAAGTACTTACTGGTTGCAGTCACAAAACTACCTTCCGTGATCCTCTACTCTCAGCACGTTCCCACTTGTCCTCTGCTGGGGAGCCAGGTTGGGGGATATTTTTTTTTTCAGAACCAGCTCCGAGAGATGGCCAGGCAATATGGCAGGGGCTCTGGCGTCCCAGCTCCACTGGGAAAAGCCTTTCACTAGCCAAGGGAGGGAAAACGCTTGGAGGCTAGGACCTACTTTTCCAACCTATAAGAGGAAATAACAGTGACAAAGGACCTCCATATCAAATACAGTAATTTAAGAGGTTGAGAAACTGCAGAAGCAAGCAGGCGGGGTGAGGGAGGAAGAAGCTGGGGCACCTGGCTGGCTCAGTCAACGGCACGTGCAACTCTTGATCTTGGGGCTGTAGGTTTGAGCCTCACACTGGATATAGAGAATTCTTTAAATTTTTTTTTAATGTTTATTTATTTCTGAGACAGAGCATGAGTAGGGGAGGGGCAGAGAGAGAGGGAGACACAGAATCCGAAGCAGGCTCCAGGCTCTGAGCTGTCAGCACAGAGCCCGACGCAGGGCTTGAACTCACAGACTGCGAGATCATGACCTGAGCCGAAGTCGGACGCTCAACCGACTGAGCCACCCAGGCATCCCATTTTTTTTTTAGTTTTTTTAACTGTTTATTTTCAAGAGACAGAGAGAGAGAGAGCATGAGTGGGGGAGAGGGGCAGAGAGAGAGAGAATCCGAAGCAGGTTCCAGGCTCCGAGGTGTCAGCACAGAGCCTGACTTGGGACTCGAACTCAAACTCACGAGCTGTGAGATCATGACCTGAGCCGAAGTCAGATGCTTAACTGACTGAGCTACCCAGGTGCCCGAGAATTCTTTAAAAAAATTTTAAGTAAAGAGGGGTGCCTGGATGGTTCAGTCGGTTAAGCATCTGACTCCTGGTATCAGTTCAGGCCACGATCTCGTAGTTGTGGGACTGAGCCCCGCATCGGACTCTACGCTGAGCACCGAGCCTGCTTAGGATTTTTTTTTTCCCTCCCTCTCCTTCTACCCCTCCCCTGCTGTCACGCTATCTCAAAATTAATGTTTAAAACAAAAAAAAGCAGCTACTGAACTTGCCTTTCCAAGAAGCCACTTCTTCTGATGGCAAAACACACTTTTCCTGTGGTCATCCCTTATTTACGGTGACTATCACAGTATGGTAGTTGACAGGGCTGGTGCCCAGGAGTGTAGGAGAGGGACTCGCATTCAAATCCTCTCGACCATTTCATCCAGGAAGGCTTGCCCTACTGCACCTTCTAAGGATCTGTGGATTTAGGGCTCAACAATGCACGGAATTTGAGTATTTTTTTCCACCTATTAGTTTTATTTCTCCAGATTCTGCCCATAATACATACAGAAATCATATACCAGGCACTGGGGACACAAATGTGACTTATGATCTCCTTGGCCAAAGAAACAAGTCAACCATTAGGAGAGAATCTGTGGAGATGAATCAATGTCAATTCATTAAATCATCAGTCGTCAACTATTGTGCAATGGGTAGCACAGAGCTTCCAGAGAAACATTTCTTTTTCTTGGAAATGTCCACAAACACCAGATTTATCATTGGTGGAGTGAAAAGTTCAGTGGGACGAGGTCAGGCCCTCAGGTTCTGTTCTTGATTCTGCCATAGGAAAGCAGAGATACCGTGGATGAAATCCTCGGCTCTGCCCCTCAATTATTCCACACAAACCCCCAATTATATGTGCCTCTATTTTAAGAAAACCTACTAACTGAAACACTGAACTTCTTAAAACAAGAGATTGAATACCCTTCAATTTACTCTACAAAAGGCCTCTTCACTTGACGATACTCTGTTTACCCTTTACGCAGCAGGGAGGCCAGGGTCTGGGAGACGGGATGCGGCACACAAGAGCTCTGGAAGCCTGCAGAGCCAACCCTAGCCTTGGATCAACGGCCTTGACCCTGTCACTTTCATCCCTTTGTACTCTGTCCCCTCGCCCGTAAAATACCAGAGCTGACTCAGAACCTAAATCTTACATGACCCCGGGGTCCCTTCCCACACGAACGCTCAGAGGCTCTTGTATCCTTCCCGTTTCTTCAACAGACCATCCCCCCTTTCCTGGTGAAGTCACATCCCAGTTACCTAATGTCCACATCCTGGCAGACGGATCAATCCGAGCAAACAGCCAGAACACAACAGGACTGCACGTGGCGCTCACCACGTCCCCGGCTGTGGAGGTGCCCGCTCTCTGAGGCGTGGGAGGTGGGAACTTGTGTTCTTTCTTCCCTTAACTGTTCATCAATATGCTGCTCAAGCATAACCACCCTTAAGCAGCATTTATTTGTTACTTGTCCTATGTCCTCAAATATTTACACCTTTGGCTACTCCGTGGGGAGGAAAACCCCTTTGAACAATCTCAGCAGTGTGGCCTATTGTAGAGGAAACAAAAAGATGGCATCCCGGTTTGGAGAAAATGGCGGCAACGGTGACCATATTTTTTGGGCCCTCCACGATCCTGAAAACTCAACTCCAACAGGGCCAACAGAAGACCACTCACTGAAGACCACAGAAGTGGAGAACTACAGCAGTTGTCAGGGGCCGACAGCAAGGTCTGAAGGCAGGGGCAGCCCAGCCCCTGTAAACGCTCAATTGACTCACCAGGACTGGATCCCGCAGGGAGGAGAAACCATCTGGAGCAGAATCGAAATTGAGCGGGACAGGTAACAGGGACAAAGGAAAGAAAAAGGTTCAGAGAGAGAGAGAGAAGGAACAGAGACACCACATGTTCTAATCTAAATGAAATTGGAAAAGGAACTGTGAAGTCAGAAATCCTCCTGAACTTACCATCCTCTTAAAAGTTAAGGAAAACAGGGGCGCCTGGATGGCTCAGTCGGTTACGTGTCCAACTCTTGATTTCAGCTCAGGTCACGATCTCACAGTTGCTGGATCGGGCCCCACAGTGGGTTCCACACTGAGCATGGAGCTTGTTTAAGATTCTCCCTCTCAAAATAAACATTTTTTTTTTAATTCAGGAAAACATGTTCATAATAAAAATTAATGAAAGTATCAGAGTCAACTCCATAGGCAGTTCTGAAAGAAAAAGAGTAAGGACCAAAATACCTCTGGAGATGTGGGACAATGAAAACACGCCAAAAAGACATTCAAGAAACATTAAAATGTAACATCATTTCAAAATGAGCTAAAAATACTGTAAATTATGCAAGACATGAAAACAAATTAGAATTATGAAAATTCAAAAGTGACTAAATTGAAGGAAGAATCAAAAAAAATTTTTTTAATCATTCTAGAAATGAAAACTCAACTAGAAAGAATAAAAAATAAATCTGACAAAAGGCCTGGAAAGTCAGGAACATACTCAAATGAAAAACACAGAAAGATCAAAGGGATTTGAAAGTGGCAAGTACCGAAAACGGGCAAAGAAGAACCAATATAGGGATAAGAGGGGCTCTTGCAAAACAAAATAAACCAAAGCAAGGGAACAGAATTCTGAGAATAGTAATTCATGAAAACTTCCCCCCCCAAAATACATATATCGAAAACTTATGAAGAGCATACTATGTATCTGTGAACACAAACTCAGAGTAAAGACATATTCTAAGAAAACTAGAAGGCATGTCTATACCTGGGAATATTGTCCCATGCATGAGCTTTTCCTCAGGATCCTAGAGAATGAACTTCAGAGGACCTAATGACGAGACGCATGGATAGAAGTATCCAAAGTATTAACCAAGCAGTTATAAAGGAATAAGGCTAAGTGAGGCTTAAAAGGGTCTATTACAATGTGCAACGACTATGCAATGGTATTCGCTTCCTATGGCTGCGATGACAAATTATCACAAATGTGGTAGCTTAGAATGACAGAAGCATATTCTGCTATAGGTCTGGAGGCCACAAGTCCAAAATCAGTTCCACTTGACCGCAATCAAGGTGCTGGCATGCCGTCCCCCTCTCCAAGGGTTCTAGAGGAAAACTCCATTCCTTACTCTGCCAGCTTCTGGTGGCTGCATCACTGGGTCTCTGTCTCCAGGATCACATGGTTCTTCCCTTTCTGTGAATCATCTGTCTCTGCTTCCTCCTTCTAAGGACATCTTTGGTGGCATCTGGAGCCCACCCAGATAATCCAGGATAACGTCCCCTCTCGACATCCTCCTTCCTCACCTCTGCAATCTCTGCCATTTATGGGTGCTAGGGATTAGGACCTGGACACCGTGAGGGGCCACAGGTTATTCAGCCAACCACAATGATCTAGGGCAGCCATTCTCTTCAATGGTGGAGGACGGGGATGGCATAGGAAAACAAGGTTTTTTAATGTTTTCAGCATAACAACTGATGCTGGTCTTAATATTGCTATTCTGAGGGGCGCCTGGGTGGCGCAGTCGGTTAAGCGTCCGACTTCAGCCAGGTCACGATCTCGCGGTCCGTGAGTTCGAGCCCCGCGTCGGGCTCTGGGCTGATGGCTCAGAGCCTGGAGCCTGTTTCCGATTCTGTGTCTCCCTCTCTCTCTGCCCCTCCCCCGTTCATGCTCTGTCTCTGTCCCAAAAATAAATAAACGTTGAAAAAAAAAAATTAAAAAAAAAAAAAAAAAGATTGCTATTCTGAGACGGCAGACTGGGTATTATGGGATAGGGCAAATGAGTAATTCCAGGATACTCCATTCCATCGTTCCCTATGCTCTTGAGAACCAGAAAGTGGTGTGGCAGAAAGAACAGAGGAAATACAGAAGAGGTTAAGTAGAAACCTCGTAGTCTTGAGTTGTAGTTGAAAATAGGAGTATGTGGGGCACGTGGGTGGCTCAGTCAGTTGAGTGTCCGACTTCGGCTCAGGCCACGATCTCACAGTTCGTGGGTTCGAGCCCCGCGTCGGGCTCTGTGCTGACAGCTCGGAGCCTGCAGCCTGCTTCGGATTCTGTGTCTCCCTCTCTCTCTGCCCCTAACCCACTCACATTGTCTCTCTCTCAAAAATAAACAAACATTAAAAAATAACTAAAAAAAAAGAGAATAGGAGTATGAACTCACAAGTATGTTTAGATCTGTCACATTCATTCTTGTGCTCTGTCTTTATATACCAGATTCAAGTCTGAAGCAGAAAATGTATCAGGAGTCAAAGAGAGGAGAAGGGCAAGAAAGCAGGGGACGGGGGTGGAAACTATCGGCCCTCATCATGGTGACACACAACACAGAAAGGCAAATACTTTGGCCTACAGACTTGGGTACTCTGGCTTCGCCACCGTGTGGGTGGACACCTCAGAGCCCCTAGGTCTGCCATCAAACAGATCAACCCGCCTTCTGACGGAGAAGGTGGCCCCTTGAACCCCCACCCTCTTACCTGCAAGGAGGCAAGCGCTGGGCATATCCAGTCACTGATTCAATTACGCATCTCATCGTAAACCCACAAAAAGGCATTCTGGTCCAATAAATCAGCTTGTCAATCTGAATAACCTAGGCCTGCTCATACACGTGCCTCACTGCGTCTACATCGGTTCTCCCGGCTGCACGCGGCCGTCACCTGGGAGCTTTTAAAATCACAGTGATGGAGGGACACCCGGGTGGCTCAGTCAGTTAAGCATCTGACTTCAGCTCAGGTCGTGATCTCACGGTTTTTTTCAAGCCCCACGTTCGGCTCTGCACTGACAGTGTGGAGCCTGCTTGGGATATTCGCTCTCTCTGCCTCTATCATATATGTTGTGTGTGTGTGTGTGTGTGTGTGTGTGTGTGTGTGTGTGTGTACACACACACACAACATATATGATAGATATGTATATATATAGATATATATATACACACACAACATATATGTAATATATATTTTATATATATATTTTGTATACAATATATATTTATATATATGATATATATTTGTATTTATTTATATATTTATGTATTATATGTATTTATATATTTATTTATATGTTTATATAACTTATATGTATATATTATACATTTATATATTATATACATGTTATATATGTTCATATATTATATATATGGTTATATATACTATATGAGTGCTATATAAACATATGTTTTTATATATTATAAATCTTTATTTTATGTATGTTATACATCTAGTAAAATAAACTTACAGTGACAGAGGAGTGCCAGGGTGGCTCTGTCAGTTAAGCGTCCGACTCGATTTTGGCTCAGGTCATGATCTCCTGGTTTGCAGGATTGAGCTCCGCATCAGGCTCCACACAGTCAGTGGCGAATCCTTGCTTGGGTTTCTCCCTCTCCCTCCCTCCCTCCCTCTCAAAATAAACACACACTAAAAATTAATAATAAAACAAAGTTACGGTGATGGAAAGACCCCAGCCCAGGAAGATGAAACAAGAAACTCTGGGGAAGCAGGATCTCTGCTTTGAAGAGCCTCACGTGATCCTGAGGTACAGCTGGGTGGCAAGGCCCTGTCATAATACAGGCCTAGGCTTCCGCGGCAGCAGGACCGAGGGCTAACCCCCGAGCAGAGGGCAGCGAGGCTGTGCCCTTGAAGGCCACGGCCCTGGCCCCCAGAGCTGTCAGCACCCGGAGGCCTCTTCCTGCATGAATTTCTGCAAAACCCAAGACCGAACTCAGTCTTTTTTTTTTTTTCTTCTTCTTCCATCTTCCTGCAGAATGTGACCCTGTACGGTTCTACAGGTTTTCAAAACTTCTCTTTTGACCGCATTAGGGACAACCCAACAACCATGACTTAAAGGGTCCCCCCCACCCAAGGAGGAATGAAAGGTGTAAATGTTTGAGGACACAAGACAAGTAACGACTAAATGCTGCTTAAGGGTGGTTATGCTTGAGCAGCATATTGATGAACAGTTAAGGGAAGAAAGAACACAAGTTCCCACCTCCCACGCCTCAGAGAGCGGGCACCTCCACAGCCGGGGACGTGGTGAGTGCCACGTGCAGTCCTGCTGTGCTCTGGCTATTTGCTCGGATTGATCCGTCTGCCAGGATGTGGACATTAGGTAATTGGGATGTGACTTCACCAGGAAAGGGGGGATGGTCTGTTGAAGAAACGGGAAGGATACAAGAGCCTCTGAGCGTTCGTGTGGGAAGGGACCCTGGGGTCATGTAAGATTTAGGTTCTGAGTCAGCTCTGGTATTTTACGGGCAAGGGGATAGAGTACAAAGGGATGAAAGTGACAGGGTCAAGGCCGTTGATCCAAGGCTAGGGTTGGCTCTGCAGGCTTCCAGAGCTCTTGTGTGCCGCATCCCGTCTCCCAGAGCCTGAGTACACCCTCGTGAAGAGGCACGTCACTCCCACACGGCACACCCAGTGCCCAAGCCCTCTCCCGAAGAAGAGGGGAGTCAGCAGCCTCCAGTGTGTGCTTCAGACATGTGTGTCACGAGAAACACGTACAAGGCCCTGCTGGAAAAAGGAAATCATCATGAAATGCACCACGGGCAGGAGGCACCAGACGTCTGAAGGACGCTAAGGAGCAGCCTAACCTTGGCGAACTAAATCCGTGAATTCTGCGCCTGCTCACGTGTGTTTAGGGAGCAGCTACTACGTGCCAGGCCGTCTGCCAAAAATACAGAAGTTCAACCACCTCTTACGGAGCCTATGCTACGGACACAGACGACAGATTATATGTGAAATGGTGCTTAGCAATCCAAGGGAGGGCAGCAAAGCTGGGAGACCAGTGGAGAAACCAGGATTTGAGGAGGTAAGCCCCGCAAGCGGACCGTGGGGGGGATGCGTCCATCCCAGGTGCGCGAGAACCAAGAGAGCTTCGGGCCGCAGGCTGCATCACCTCAGCGGAAGAAAAAGGAGTCTCGTACCATAGAGATCTGCAGCATCTTGAAAGGGAAAGAAAGGCTGAGAGGGCAAAGCCAAAGCAGCACATTCTCTGTGCAAAAACCAACACAACCCAGACGGCAGCTGGGCCGGGCCAAAGAAGAGTTACTGGCAGCAAGAGTCACACTAGGGACCCCACGCCAGACACGGGCTTCCAGGGAAAGGTAAGGGGGAGCAGAGCCGGGCAAACCCAATGGTGTTGGCTTCATGCATCTGGTCACGATCAGTGGTGCACCTGCAATGCGTCAGAAGCAAATCAAATATGGTGCTCGTTTCAGGATCGCACGCCCCCCCCCCAGTGGGTACCATGGGGGGTGGGGGAGGCCATAGAAGGCAGAAGTCCTTGCAGGACAGGCAGTGGTATTAACAGAAAGCCTTAGGGACACAAGGGGAGTTGCTAATACCCCTAACAACCTAATTAGCCTCGGGAACCCATTACAGACTTGTCACCAGAGACTTACACAATCCCTGTCTGAACTTCTCATGTTTCAGCAACTTCCACTCCCAAGAAAAGGCTGGCGGGAAGAAAGGGCCGCCCCTTTGCTGCGATGGCAGACTGTCCAGGGGCCGTGTTTTTACAGCCCTTGCGAGCATCCCACTCAGCGTTTCCCCGCATGTCACAAGGGGCTCGTACGGCCTCGGTCTCGTGCTCATCGCTTTGCCTCAACAGACCTTCAGGTGCCAAGTCTCTACAGCCTGACAACGTGCTCCCTCAATTCGGAGGTAGTGAAAGAGATCAGGAACTGCTCTAAGAAGTAGAGAATGCCACACGGGACCCGAGGACATCGGGCAGCTAAGGGCCTAACCCCTGGCGACCAGCTTAGGACCAGATACAGAGAGGAGGTACCTTAAACCACCTTTCCAGCTCATGCAGTTCAGGTATTAGAGGATCCTGCAAACAGGTGGCATCCAAAGCTTTGTCATGTGAGTTGTAACGATCCGATCCAAGTTCAGACTATTTAACTCTGCATCTTTTCCGATTCTCCTTCCCAAACATGGACTGGCCCAGAGGACACAATAGATGTTGTCTTTGTAGTTTCTCCTACATCTATCCCTTCATTTCCACGTGCCTCCCCCCCCTTAGTCATCCTGGTCCAGGTCCTACACCCGGGCTTTAGCAATGGCCCTCACTGCAATTTTTACAAACAGCTCTCATCCCTTTCCTCGTCCTAACACAGGACACCTGTGTGTGCATACATATACACACAGGTACACAGCTCATCCCCTAAAAATATTTTTTGCTCCCCAATGTTTACAAGATTAAGCCACATTGCTCAAGCCTCCTGGGATATAGGTCTTCCTACCTCAGTCATTTTTTCCTTTCCTTTTTTTTTTTTTTTTTTTTGTCTCTTTAAAAAAAGAAAAAAAATACTAAACCCTACCATATAAACCCTCCTCTCCCCTACCCCAACCACAGGACCACCCTTCCCTGCACTTACCTAAAATCTGCCCCTTCCCTTCATCGCTTTCACACGTGGTCGTTCCAAACCGAAAGATGCCTTGCGCCTCTTGGCAACTTCCGGAGTGGACCACGCGCCCTCGTTCCAGCCACTACCAGCTCTCATCTCGAGTACGTGATGAGCCACTCTCTGGTCCATTATAACCCACCCACCCCCTGCCACAACCCACTCCTCACAGAACTAGTATCGTGACATTTTTTTTTTAATATTTATTTTGAGAGAGGGAGAGAGCACACACATGAAAGCAGGGGAGAGACAGACAAGGGAGCGAGAGATCCCCAAGAAGGCTCCGCGCTATCAGCACACAGCCCGACACGGGGTTCCCTCTCACCAACCGCGAGATAATGACCTGACCCGAAATTAAGAGTCATTTAACGCCCCTGCAAGACCCCTTCCAAAGTCACAGACCAAGCCACTCACAGCTGCCTCTGAAAACTGTCCTGGGTAAGAATATAAACAGATAAGCTCTCCCCCAACACAGCAGAACCCACAGCTCATGAGGAAACCTCAGTGGAACATTCCTTTGGAAAAAGCAAGGCCTTGTTTTAGCAAATTCGTGGTCCAATTTTGTCTCAGATTTGGACATGGAGCCAGCGACCTTGGACAAGTCACCTAATACCGAGCCTTCAAAACCTCCACGGTAAAAGGGAGAAGAAAACGTCTATCATGCAGTGTAGTTCAAAGGATTAAATGAGAAAGCTTAGAAAACAGCTTGTAGAATACCCAGCACACAGTATGTGCTCAATACATAATCCTGCCATTACACCTGTCTTTCCATCTACCCAGACCTCCCCATCTACATGGATTTCCCCTAAGTCACCATCTGGCCTTCTGACTCTCTGACCTCCACACCAAGCACTGTGCCCCAAAGACAGAAGCACAATAAATACTTCCTATAGGACCGGATCAATTTCTACATCTGCATTTAGGAGCATGTATTTAGGGAGCCCAAGTTAGGTTCACAAAGGGCTAAACAGAGGGGAAAAAATAAATCTATGGAAGGAGAGTGAATCTAAGTACTATAAGGACTTGGGAGGGAGGACACGATGATTCATAAAGACCACCACTTGGGGAAGAGCCCAGGTCTTTCTGGTCTTTCCACCCAAACTGCCTTGGCCTGCTCCAGCGCTGACCCTGAGATTCTCAATTGTGCGTCTTGATTTGATCACAATCACCTCGGGAGCTTTACTGACGTCTGACAGGGTTATAGTTCCAGGCGTGCAAGTTGTTTCGACAATTCCATACCCCATGCTCACCAGGACAAGTGTGTTCACCATCTAATCACCATGCAACTTTATCACAATACCATTGACTGTGTTCCCTCTGCCGCACTGCTCAGCTCTGACTTATTTTTTGTAACTAGAAGTTTGTACATCTTAATCCCCATCACCTGTTTCACCCACCCACCTCTACCTCCCATATGGCAATCGCCAGTTTGTTCTCTGCATTTATGAAGCTACGTGTTGTGTTCTTTTCCAGATTCCACATATAAGTGAAATCACATGGCATCTGTCTAACTCAGCACAATACCCTCCACGTCCATGTTGTCACAAAGGACAAGATCTCATCCCTTTTTTATAGCTGAGTTAATATTCCACCATATGTGTCCATGTACACACACACACACACACACACACACACACACACACAACTTCGTCATCCATTCATCTTTTTGGTTTTTCTTAATTTTGAGAGAGAGAGAGAGAGAGAGAGAGAGAGAGCTAGCAAACAGCTAGCAGGAGAGGGACAGAGAGGAGGAGAGAGCGAATCCCCAGCAGGCTCTGCACTATCCGCATGGAGCCCAATGCAGGACTCGAACCCATGAACCAGGAGATCATGACCTGAGCCAAAATCAAGCATCAGTCGTTTACCCGACTGAAACATCCAGGCATCCCTATTCATCTTTTAAAGTTCCAAATGTGCAAAACTCCTATTTCCAGAAACATGGAGGAGACAAACTTTTCTCTATTCCTCCTGCTAATAACCAGCAAACTCCAGCCATTATACATAAAACAAGCAGAAGAGGACTTGGAGAGATGGAAAGAAGGCCAGCCAGCCAAGGACCTGAGCACCCAAGGCACAACGTGGCACCTGGCTTCCCTGGGTCTTCCTTCTGCCTCACACATCTCAGACCGGTTGCTGGAGAAGCCAGAGACCCAGAAACGCCAAAAGACAATTTAAAAAGTCCGGGGGCACCTGGCTCAGTCAGAACAGCATGCGACCCTTGATCTCAAGGTTGTGAGTTCGAGCCCCACGTTGGGTGTACAAATTACTAAATAATAATAAACTTATAAGAAAAAGAAAGGTCTAAGAAGAGACTGCTTTCTCCAGCCAAAGGACCAGGACAGGGGCAGCGTCACAAGACAGACAACAGCTTTACTCCAGCCCAACGCCATACAAGAAAACTGTACCTCCCACCCTCACTCCTACCTGCGGGGTCCAGAAACCCGACTTCGGCCTTCACCAGGCTGTATGGAGACGCCTGCACCCTTACCTTCCTCCAGGGCTATCAGGGAAGGCTGAAGGGAAGCTGGGCCACGGGGGCAACACAGCCTCCTCCCCTCCTTGCTGGGGGGCAGAGGAGGCCTAGGGGAGAGTCCAGAACTTTCACCACCGCCCAGCAGTTAAAAAAGGCAGAGCATCAGGGGTGCCTGGGTGGCTCAGTCGGTTGAGCATCCGACTTCGGCTCAGGTCATGATCTTGCGGTCTGTGAGTTCAAGCCCCGCGTCGGGCTCTGTGCTGACAACTCAGAGCCTGGAGCCAGCTTTGGATTCTGGGTCTCCCTCTCTCTCTGCCCCTCCCCCGCTCATGCTGTCAAAAATATACATTAAAAAAATTTTTTTAAAAAAGGCAGAGCGTCAGCGGAGGCCCCATAAGCGAGGCAGGTGAGGCCCTCCTGCCCGCCTCCAGTGTGGGATCAGCCGAGGCCCAGGAGAAGACTCTAGACTTCTGCCTCCACCTGACAGTAATGAGGCAGCACTCCCCGCCAAGGACAGAGGAGCCTCGCTGAAACAGAAGATTTAATTAAGATCCAGAATCTCATAACATAATACCCAAAGCGTCCGGCTTTCAATCAAACATCATTCATCATTCTGGGAACCGGGAAAACCTCAACATGAATGAGAAAAGACAATCAAAAGATGCCGACACAAGAGGACAGACATATTAGAATTACCTGACAAAAAATTTTAAGGCAGCCTTCATTTAATGTGCTGGAGACCAAAAAAAAAAAAGTCTCAGCAAAGAAACCAAGGACATAAAAACTGCAACTCCCAGGCTACAACCCTGTACTAGCTGGATTTATTTTTTTTAATGTCTATTTATTTTCGAGACAGAGACAGAGTCTGAGCAGGGGAGGGGCAGAGAGCGTGGGAGACACAGAATCCGAAGCAGGCTCCAGGCTCCGAGCTGTCACCACAGAGCCGGACGCGGGGCTCGAACTCATGAACCGCGAGATCATGACCTGAGCCAAAGTTGGACGCTTAACCGACTGAGCCACCCGGGGGCTCCTGTATGAGCTGGATTTAAATCGCTGGGAGCCCCCAGTCATCAGTCTTTTTTTTTTTTTTTTTTCCTTCTTTACCTCCCCAATGAGCGACGATGTTTCAGACCCAGGGCGTCTGTCAGCATTGCCTGGGAAACATGATCAAGACAGAGGTCAGGCCCTCTCACTACTGCAACAAGCCTGGGCCTCCGTATTTTTATTCGTTTCCAGATGATTCCGAGAGACGCCAAAGTTTGAGAACAGCTGCTTTCACTAATCAAAGGAATCTGCAGGTGATTCTCCTCATTGAAAGACGCTGCAAAATTCTGGGCCGGGAGGAGGACAGAGTCGCATTTCAATAACCTTGAGTCCAGAAGTAGTTTCCATCACACTTTGGGTACGGGCGCCCGGGACATAACGCGCTTCACCTGGGCGGCCACATTGAAAAAAAAAAAAGAAAATCCAGGGGCGCCTGGGTGGCTCAGTGGGTTAAGCGCTCGACTTCAGCTCAGGTCATGAGCTCACGGTTTGTGAGTTCGAGCCCCGCGTCGGGCTCGGTGCTGCCAGCTCAGAGCCTGGAGCCTGCTTCGGATTCTGTGTCCCCCTCTCTCTCTGCCCCTCCCCTGCTCATGCTCTGTCTCTCTGTGTCTCAAAAAATAAATAACAACATTAAAAAAAAAAATTTTTTTTTTTTAATAAAAGAAAATCCACGCACAGCGAGGGCCGGTTTGCAGAGAGAGCTAGCTACAGCCCAGGTCCAGGTTGTGTGTGTTTATGTGGAAACAGCACGGGAGTGAGAGATTATGTTGCCTGTCACTTGGCCCCTGGGAGACATTGATCTTCCTCTTGGCAGAAAAAGAAATGCTTCCACATGAGCGCCTCTCCCCGTCCAAAGGGACCAAAACAAAAAGGGAAGAGTTTATAATCAAGAGAGAACAAAAAGACACAACTCAGGGGCTTCTCTGTTGTGCACGGAGATTTCCAAGCCAGGGCAACAGCAGCTCCCAGGCTGAAGTTTTCCATTCCAGCATTTGTAGTCTCCTGGGTGGGGGTGGGGGGGGCCTCAGAAACGCAGGAAAAGGCAGGGAAGGGGGCGTGGAAGTTGCTGGGAGGAAGAGGTGTGGTAAGGGGGGTGGGGGGGAGAGGAACCCATCGCTAGACAGGAAGTGCGTGGCAAGAGCCCAGCAAATAACACCCCTCTCCAGGAAGGAAGGGCCCCCAAAGCTCCTCTCCCCTCAACTGCTATCCCTCTCACTAATGCCTCAGGTCCCTGTCTAGAGCTCAGCCACACGGCCCACAAGAGCGGTCTCGGCAGATGGCCCACCACCTGCTGGCACACAGCAGACCAGTCCCTGGGCCACAGGCAAGAAGACCACCACCTTTAATGACCATTTGCCCATTCAACCTAACCTAGAAAGATGTGCCTCAGTTTCCTCATCTGCAAAACGGGTACAATAGCACCTAGCCTCACGGGGCCACTGTAAAGATTAAGTTAGTTAACATACGTAAAAGGCCGAGAGGAGCGCCTGGCTGGCTCGGTCGGGAGAGCATGTGACTCTCGATCGCGGGGTTGTGAGTTCGAATCTCACACTGGGTGTAGAGATTACTTCAAAAGAACACCTTTAAAACCTAAAAATAAATAAATAAAACGCTGAGAACCAAGGGTAGAAGGTGGTAGTTGACAAATATTAGCTCTTGATATTTTGAAAGATATGCAGAGATGCCTTGGGCCAAACTGCCTGGCTTTGACTGGAAGGTCTGTCCATTACTAACTACGGACCTTGAGCAAGTTACTCTGTCTCTCTCTGCCTCGGCTTCCCCATCTGTAAAAGTCGGTGAGAGAACCTTAACTCAGGCAGCTGTTGAGAGGATTAACCATTTCACAGAATGTGAACAGTGCCTGGAACCCAGCAAGTGCTTTTAACGTGATAATGGCGATTCTGTTAGCTTTCTCTGATGCGGACCATACGAGGCTGAGGTAGGGGGAACCTCCCCTTGGCCCTCGAGCAGCTCATAGCCCAGATCAGGAGATGAGAAATGCACACCCAGAGCCAGCAGGGAACAGCACCCAGAATACAGAACATGGGACAATTCTGCAAGCACACACTTCCCACCCACGTGCTCACGCACGGGCTAAGGGAGCTCAGACTCTTCTGCATACAGGGTGCACTGGGTGGCAAGTGCCCCCTTCCCGGACACCCCTTAGTAGGGAGTCCCAGGTCTCCCTCACCTCTCAGGGCCGATCATTTCACCAGGTCTCCTGGAAAGCACTGTAGCCTCTAGAGTATGTGCGGGAGAAGCCACGGCCCTCAGTTCTCATGGATGGACCACAAGGGTGTAAGAACACACAAGTCTCCGAGAAGCGCTGCACCAAACCAACCGCCTTGCCCGCAGCGGGAGAGGCGTAGGGGTCTGAAAGCGTTCCGACACTCTGGGCACGGAACTTGCTGGAAGTGCCATTGTAAGTCACTTTTAAACCAGCTGCTCTGGTGCTTAAAAGGAAACATGATGCTGAATAGAAAAATTGAAAAGGGAAATGTAAGCATCACAAGATATTAATTAATCCCATGATGCGAGATTCCTTCTGCTCAGATTACCCCTGCTTAAAGAAATATTTATCCAAGAAATTTCAGAGAGAGACAGGGCAGACAGACAGCACACCGCACTTAACGAGATTCTGTGATTTTTTAATCCTAACGAGGCTCACGGGCTGGAACAAATGGGATGGGGGCATGCCCCAGGAGCTAGTTAACCCTTCTTTATTCCCTCCCAAGGAGGCTGACAGCTATTTTAAGCCCACAAAGTAGTCACGCTGCCTGAGTTGCAACTTTGAGAAGCACTCCGGCCGCCTCGGCTGGATCTTTACCCCGTGTGCAGAATGGGGATGGTGCACCAGGAGGCCTCTGACTTATCAGAGAATGAATCTGCTAACTCCACAGATTACAACCAGATGAAACACACATGAAATTTAAGGTGCAATTTGTCGGATGAAGTAACAATAAAAATAGCAGCCGGGCCTGAGCCAGGCACAGCACCAGGCGTTTCCACGTGTAACTCACTTCCACGTGTAACTCATTTACTCGTGAACCCCAGAAGGTACGTATTCGTACCCTCTTTGTTCAGACCAGGGCACCACAGGAGAGAGGCTAAGTAACTCCCACGGGGTCACGCAGCAAGACAGGGCCAGGATCTGAACCCAAAGACAGTCTGGTTCCGGAATCCATGCCATGCCGCACGTCAACCAAATTCATGTCACCAAACTTACCAAAGAGCAAGTTAAAGGAAACAAAACAGTGAATGAGGGGGGAAAGGTGTCGATTCGTTAATGAGAACACAACAGGCTGCAAATATGTTTTTTACTAATAAATGGCAATTAGGTATTCCTGAAACTGGCCATATGTTCTGTAATCAAAGATTCTAATTCCACCGCACGCCCATCACAGGAATTCCATTTAATGCAGGAAAAAATGCTTACTCGGCACTTCCCCTGGGAGGAAAAGCCGCTCTGTGAGGTGGGAGTACGGATGCGTCCTGGGAGGCCGGGGAGGCCCTGAGGTCCCCAGGGACCCAGGCAAAAAGCACGGGAACTGTGCTTGAGAAGGGACTGGAGCCAGCTGAGACAAATGCATTTCTTGGGCTCACAGCAGGGCCCTCCTGGCAGTCCTCGTAGTGAACATCCCAGAAATCATGTTCCTTCCCTCCAAATGCACATTCTATATGCAAGTCGCTGCCTGAGCACGGCAGAAGGTACAGGCATCGGGGGGCAGAGTGACAGGGCCCCCGATGACGACATGCGGAGAAAAAAATCACAGCAAGCAGCTCAGCACCACCGTGGGGTCTCGTCAGTCCCTTCCACACAGAGGAGGGGCTGGTAACATCCACCTCACCAAGAGACACTGGGTGGGACGTGACAAGGGGGCCTAGGGAACGGGGTGTGCTCTGATTGGGTCAGAGCGCAGGGTGATAAAGGGAATTATTCAGAAACAGAGAGCGCTGAATATCATGCTAAGAATCGGGACCTAATATAGTAGGCCTAGGAACTCACCGTGTTTTGGAGGAGGAGGGACAACATAATTATACTTCGGGAAAATTACCAGAGCACAAGTTTATAGGATCAAGTGGAAGCCTCCAGAAAGTTACTCAAACAGTCCGGGGAGAGGCGGTGAGAGTGTGAACCGGCCAGAGGTGGGAAAGGATGGAACAGGCGGAGGTGCGTGGATGGAGGTCACGGAGAAGATTCAAGAACACAGCAACTGACTTCATGTGGAGGCTAGCGGAGAGAACAGCCTGGCCACGGTAGGGACCCAGTGAACAGCCAGTGAGTTTCGCCTGTTATATGACAGGGTCCGGGCAGTGCTCCCAAGTATCAGGCCTGGGTGCTCGACAGCATGCTGGGGTCGCTAACAGAAGTCCCAAGTCAGAGAGGTTTGCTATCCAGCTTGTTGAGGGGAAGGAGCCAGCAACCTGTTCCTCGGTGCAGAGACCACGAGCAGGAAACAGAAAATGGAGATCCGGACCCTGGACTGGAGTTAGGGATCCAGGAGCCAACCCGCACAGCAATCAAGCCCTCACACAAGAGGTCCAAGGGAGGAGAAAGAGCAGCCAGCAAAGAGGAGAGTCTGCTCAGAGAGCAGACCACGGAGGACGGGCTGAGCAGGAAGAAAACTCAGGACGCACAAAGACAGAAAAGGGTAACAGTAGGACAATTTCTTTTTTCTTTTTTTTTAAGTTTATTTTGAGAGAGCAAGTGGGGAGGGGCAGAGAGAGAGGGAGAGAGAGAAAGAATCCCAAGCAGGCTCCTACACCCAACATGGAGCCCGATGTAGGGCTTGATCTCCCCACTCTGGGATCGTGACCTGAGCCAAAATCAAGAGTCAGACGCTCAACGAACGGAGCCACCCAGGCACCCCGCAACTCAGTAACTTTTTTTTAAAAAGGCCACCCAAAAAATGGGTAAAGGAACAGGCGTTTCTCCAAAGAAGATATATAAATGCCAAATAAATGTGTATTCTATATCATTCATCAGGGAGATGCAACTCAAAGCCACAAGGAGATAGCGCCTCACACCCACTAGGCCGGCTAGAATCAAAAAGACAATTACAAGTGTCGGTGAGGATGTAAAGAAACCAAAACCCTGCTGGTGGCCAAGGTGCAGCCATGCTGGAAACCACCTGGCAGTTCCACAAATGGTTAAACCTGGCTACTACGATATCTAGCAATTCCACTCCTACTTATCTACCCACAAAAAATGAAGCCATACCTCCCTACAGAAACATGCACACCAGTGTTTACAGAAGCAGTATTCACAGTAGCTAGAGCATAAACAACCTTGGGGCACCTGGGTGGCTCAGTCAGTTAAGCGTCCGACTCTCAATTTCGGCTCAGGTCATGATCTCGCGTTTCGTGGGTTCGCCCCACGATGGGCTCTGCGCTGACAGCACGGAGCCAGCTTGGAATTCTCGGTCTCTCTCTCAAAATAAATAAGCTTAAAAAAAAAAATAAACAACCTTAATGTCCGTCGATGGATGAATGGATAAACAAATTGTGGTATGTCCATACAATGGAATATTATACAGCCATAAAAAGGAATGAGGCTTTGACGCAGGCAGTGTGGACTGAAAACACTATGCTAAGTTAAAGATGCCAGTCACGCGCACATGTGCACACACATAAATCATACTTTATGATCCCACTGATACGAAATGTCCTTTCTAGAGACAGAAAGTAGATTAATGGTTGCTTAGGGCTGGGATGGATGGAGGGGTAGGGGGATTATAACCAGAGGGTATATAGGTTCCTTTTCTGTTTGTTTATTCTTTTTTTTTTTTTTTTTTTTTTTTTAGAGAAAGAGAGAGACGGAGTGCAAGCAGGGGAGGGGCGGAGAGAGAGGGAGACATAGAATCTGAAGAGGCTCCAAGCTGTGAGCTGTCAGCACAGAGCCCGCTGCAGGGCTCGACCTCACAAACTGTGAGATCATGTCCTGAGCCGAAGTCGAACACTCAACCGACTGAGCCACGCAGGCGCCCCCAGAGGTTTCTTTTTGAAGTGATGAAAATATTCTAAAATTGACTACAGTGATGGTTACACGTATCTGGGATATACTAAAAACCACTTAATTGTCTATTTTAAGTTAGTGAATTGTGTGGTGTGTGAATTATGTCTCCATAAAGCTATCAGAAAGCAAGGGGAAAGGAAGCTCACTTTCCAAAAAGAGGAAGGAAGAAGGACAGCGAGGTCACTGAGGAGCTAAAAGCAGCCTTGAGGCAATGAGGCTGTGAGGAGGCAGATAATTATAGTCAAAGAAAGCATTCTGAAAGTTTGAGTTCTTGGAAGTAGCAGCATTATGAGTAAGCGATAATAAACAGTGCGTCTGATTAGGGTCTTGGAGGTAATGACTGTGGCAAAGGTCAAATTCCGTGTGGCTGCACGATTCGCATCACTAAAACAACTGGGACGTTTGGGGCCAAGGAGACCAGACCGAAAGCCATCGATTCAT